>NC_138768.1:212076917-212444417 GCF_965119305.1 Pelophylax lessonae | reverse complement strand
GTGTGAGTCAGCAGAGACAAGCAACATTATTTTTAATTTTAAGTATAGCTCTGTACTTATAGAATAGCTTTACTGTCTCTGTAATTAAGGGATTTTATCATATGGCTGCTTTTTTTATGTATTATAGATATTGATTTGGGGTTTTACAACATTAGTGCAGTGTGGGAGTTATTACACATTTATTTTATTTTTTTACACAATAGGGGACTTTGATCATTGAACTAGTGTGGAAGGTAAGAGGGGGCACTGTTGGAGCCCATTGTTATGGGAGGGGGTCAGTAGCTAATAATCGAGAAGAGCCAATGGTAAATTCAAATGAATAGTGGGCTAAGTTAAGACCAAAGCTTGTATAATAATTGGCTGTCTCCATTGAAGGCTTGGATTTGGAAATTAAGAAATTCATAAAAGTATCGAAGATTTGTCGTGCCACTTTTTAAAGCATTTTTTTTCTCTTAAATATGCTTACTAGGGGTAAGGCTCAGGTTTGGTGCTGCCATCGGTTTAAAGGCTAATCCTGCAGGTTCAAGATTTGTGGTCTTTGTAAATTAATGGTGAGTTTTGCTGGGCTGGATTCTTTGTAACTATAATGCACTACCAGAGCCTATGAATTTAGGGATTTTGTTATGTGCAAGTTCCCCGACTAGAAAAGAGGGGGGGGGGGGGTTGAGTAGTCATAGTGGCAGTATATTGGAAGCTGTTGCAGGAAAAGGATATGGGAAGCTGTCAAACTGCATAGTAAGAGATTAGGGACAATTATTAAACTGTACTTTATTTTTGTTTGCTAACTGTTTTTCCTGCAAATCTTCTCTGGAAAAAAGTTTTTTTTCAGGTGATAGGTAGTATGGGGTTTTCACTTATTTTGGGAATACAATCATTTTTTTTTTGTACAATGATGAGGGTAGAAGGTTACATTTTTATTTATTTATTTATTTATTTTTTTATGCAAGGCTTCCCATTAAAAGTGGGCTTTTTTTTCAGGGGTGGAATTTTGGAGCTTTCATTCCTTTTGGAGAGTTTTTTATATTTATTTTGTGTGTAAGGCCTTTTTAAGGTTTGGGACACTCAAAGCATAGCAATAACTTTACTGACTATATATTCTAGAAGCCGCCATTTGTTCTCAGCACCCAGCTACAACATAGTTCGAAAGAAAAAAAATAGGTGCAAGAACAATGTGCACCTAAACTACCTGCTAGACATACAACAGTTAGGCTTTATACCTGATCAAAACTGTTCTGCTCCTGGCCAATTTTGCACCTGCCTGTGCTCTTTTTCAAATAAATTTTGGCCAAATCTCCTTTAACCTGCTGTTGGACAATTTTACACTTCTGTATTATCTGCGTTTACCTAAAGCAGAACCAAAGGCTGCAGACATTCACCTCTCAACAACTGCTGACATCTTCTCCCTGGGCTTCATTTGAGTGCTTGGTCTTAACTGGGTCTGGATCTTAAATGGCAACAGTTCTGTGTGCAGTCTAAGGAGCCAGGGAAGAGAGGATAGGAAAGATTTCCCCTTGAGGGACAAGGACCTCCTCTCACCACTAGTGCCCCAGGAAGTAGGTGGGAGTAATATGGGGGATTTCACTGAGACTGTCCATGAAACTCATATTGTTCCATAACACCATATACTGTACAGCTTTAAAGTGGTTGTAAACCTAAGACATAAAATCTGAACAAGGCATTTCCTTCTATGCATACTTTTCTCTATCAACAGCACTGAGTGTGATTTCTCTCCACTGCCCTTTTCTTCACTTCTGACGGCTTTTTCCTGACACTTAGACAAAAAAAGGTGGTGGTGGAGGAGAGCTCCAGCACAGAGCACGTGATTGACAGCCACAGCTGGTGCTGCTGAGAGATGCTGACAGATTCTGTGTAAATTCTATGTGTTAAAGGCTAGTCACTTCACTGGGTTTTCAACCACTTTAAGCTGAGCTATTTAAAGGATTTTTTGATTTTCAATTGTAGCAGGTTTTCCAGGCATTGGGCCTGACGTGGGTCTGCCATGTTACCAGTGACACCCTCAGCCCATTTAAGCTGAATGCCCAAGTGTGAGATTTGAGTCAATGATCACTCTGGCATCTTTGGTTTGTTTTGTTGATTTGATAATGGGGATGGGAGAAGGCAATGAGTGGAATACTCCTCTGGCTCAACTAGGTACAACTGGGACACTTTGTAGAAAAATGCCTGTTACCGTTGTCTTGACGTCAGCTGAATGACGACCACCGCTTGCTGGCGCTTGAAAAATACTGACTTGCTGAACTTGTGCTTGAACTTGACCTTTGACACTCTGGTTAGCTCAAAAAGTCTTGGACTATACTGAGACTTGACTCTTGACACTCTGGTTAGCTCAAAAGTCCTGTAAACAGCTCCCTCCAGCCCTTCACTGACTGAGGTAGCTCTTTGTAACTGCTTGTGCTGCTGCAACTCTTAACACTGTACACTGCACACTGCACGCTGTACACTTTAACTCTTCAGGGCCAATCGCCCCCTCTACACTTCAGGGTCCTCTCACTAGGCACCCCCTCTACACTTCAGGGTCCTCTCACTAGGCACCCCCTCTACACTTCAGGGTCCTCTCACTAGGCACCCCCTCTACACTTCAGGGTCAACACCGGCACCCCCTTTTCAGCTAGCTGACTCCTGGATCCCTTGGACCTTCTCGGGAGTGGTCCCCTCTGCTAGGCAGACACCAGGGGCAGTTTACAGCACTCACAAACTGGGAATGCTTTCCTAAAACTGGACCCCCTCTGCTCCACTGGTCCTCGGCCCACCGGATGCTCTCTGCAGCTCAGCTCAGCTCACTCCGTCCCCTCAGTCAAGCAGCCTGCTGACAGGAGGAGACAGCCATACTCTCCCTCCTTGGACTCTGCTTCCCACCAAAAATGCTGCGTCATGCGCTCCCCTCGAACCCATACCCACTCCCAGAATCCTGTGCGGCAGAATCTGCCTTTCTGGGGTAGATACAGGCCTGAATGTGCCACTGATTGGGTTTTCTCCACTGCCCAATGAGAGCCCTTCTCATGGAGCCAGTGGGGAGACTCCCCAGTCTCATTAGCAACACCTGGGAGACATGACAGCCCAGCTGAAAATCATGGCCCTGATGTTAGGCAGCCAAGGCCCACTATACTTTGTCTAGCATCTACCTTGTAGGGTGCTACACAATTTTGCCCTCAAACCTTTATAAAAAAAGACCCTCTCCCTCTCCTTGATGTATGATGTTAAAAAAAAATGTTTTCATTGATGTATGTCCCCTTGTGTCCAGCTTCCCATTCATTTTTTTCACAGTAGTTTGACTATCAGCCCTAAAAATGGCTAGAACGTACTAATAATATATACCTCTCATAGACCTAGGTTTCGATGCTAAGTTTAGGTTTAAAGGATTTCAAGCAAGATTCAGCAAACGTCCTTGCAAATCAAACCCCAGCAGGTTAGTCTTAGGTGACAGATCAAAAGTCAGATAAGGATCTGTAATTTATTGGGATAGTGCTACCACCATTAGACTAATGTTTAGGGCTTTAGATCTGTTAACGCATATGGGTTTATGGAAGTATCAGCATAGCCCCGCACACAGCCATTAACCTCTTAGCACTGACAGTAAACAAATATGTGGCCTCTCGGCAGGCAGGCCTTAACGCCGAGCACCGTTATATTTGCGCACCAAAATGTAAATCCTGCTGTGCGGAGAGCATATGCCCTGCACACTCCCGGCAAAGTTACCAGCGGCTAATGGAAAGCTCCTGATTGCTTCTTGCGATAGGAAGCTGTCCAATCATGTGACCGCTGTGTCAGCCAATCACAGTGGTCACATGATCGTAAACCCCACCCTGCTGGCCAGGGGCGTACCTAGAGTATTTGGCACCCGGGGCAGATCCTATATCTGGCATCCCCCAAGCGGACAGGTGACGCACCACATATCGACGTGTCATCAATGTCGCATGTAGTGCCTCCACACACTGAGGCCGGAAATTTGAAAGAATCCTTCTCCCTCTGCTCCTCCAGTGGACAGGCCCCCCCTCCTCCTCTGCAAAAATGACACCAACTGACCTGAGGCACCAGACAGAAATACATGTAACTGCCAGTGGCGTAACTAGGATTGGTGTCACCTGGTGCAAAAAATAAATTATTTTCCTGTTTTCTGAAAGTGCCCCAAAGATGCAGCATGCGGGACTTTTGGTGCGCTTTCAGAAAATGCTGAAAAAATGCGCAATCTAATAGAAATCTATAGGACTGCAGCGGGTAAAACGTAGGAAGAACCCCTTTACATTACACAGCCCCTTTACCTCTGGACCCCTTTACATTACACAGCCCCTTTACCTCTGGACCCCTTTACATTACACAGCCGCCATACCTCTGGACCCCTTTGCAATACACAGCCCCCGTACCTCTGGACCCCTTTACATTAAACAGCCCCTGTACCTCTGGACCCCTTTACATTACACAGCCCCTGTACCTCTGGACCCCTTCACATTACACAACCCCCACAGGCCTCTTGACCCCCTTTACATTACATAGCCCCCCCACACTTCTTGACCCCTTTACATTACACAGTCCCGACACTTTTTGACCCCTTTACATTACACAGCCCCCAAACACCTCTGGACCCCTTTACATTACACAGCTCCCCCTCACACCTCTGGACCCCTTTACATTTCACAGCTTCCCCCTCACACCTCTGGACCCATTTACATTACACAGCTCCCCCTCACACCTCTGGACCCCTATACATTACACAGCCCCCCACACATCTGTGGACCCCTTTACATTACACAGCCCCCCACACACCTCTGGACCCCTTTACATTACACAGCTCCCCCCCATACCTCTGAACCCTTTTACATTACACATCCCCCATGGGCCTCTTTACATTACACAGCCCCCCATGGAACCCTTTACATTATCCAGCCCCCCTATGGACCCCTTTACATTCATACAGCCCCTCATGGAACCCTTTACATTCATACAGCCCCCCCATGGAAACCTTTACATTATACACCCCCCCCATCATGGAACTCTTTACAATATACAGCCCCCCTCCGAGGGAACCCTTTACAATATACAGCCCCCCCATGGAACCCTTTAGATTATATATACAGCCCCCCCATGAACCATTTACATTATACAGCCCCCCCCCATAGAAACCCTTTAGATTATATATACAGCCCCCCCCATGAACCATTTACATAATACAGCCCCCCCCATGGAACCCTTTACATTATATATACAGCCCCCCTTCCTTCCCTAAAGAACCATTTACATTATGCAGTTTTTCTGACCCCCCCCCCCATGGAACACTTTAGATTATATATACAGCCCCCCCAATGAACCATTTACGTTACACAGCCTCCCCTCTGGAACTCTTTAGATTTTATATATACAGCCCACCCAATGAACCATTTACATTACACAGCCTCCCCCTCCCCCCATGTAACCCGTTAGATTATATATACAGCCCCCCCTCCCCCAAAGAACCATTTACATTATACAGCCTCCCCCCCCCATGGAACCCTTTAGATTATATATACAGCCCCCCCCCCAAAAAAGACCATTTACACTAAACAGCAAAAGCCCCCCCCCCCCATCTTACCTTATTAGGAGAGCAGAGCAGGAAGCAGTGAGTGTAAAGCAGAACGGGACAGGCAGAATCATCAGCACTAAATATACAGCAAGAACTGCCAAAGTTAACTTTGCTAGTTAACAGCAAGTGATTGGTTGCTAGGGGGTCCTAGCAACCAATCACCTGCTCATTAACTTAGAAAGTTACCCCCACTGTATGTTCAACGCTGATGATTCTCCCTGTGCCGTTCTGCTTTACACTCACTGCTTCCTGCGCCGCTCTCCTGTGTCAGTGAGCGGCGGAGGCAGTCCGGCGGCTGGCCCTGGGTGTCAGCCTGGGGCTCCCTGGCACCCCCCAATGTGTGGCACCTGGGGCGGACCCCCCCCCCCCCCTGTTGGTACGCCACTGCTGCTGGCACCAAGGGGTTAATGTTCATAGGGCAGCTGAGGCAGCACCTGTTGTTCCCGGATGGGGAAATTTGTCCAAACTTTATGTTGTATGAACCCAGGTGGTTGCATGCATTAGCCCTAAAGGAGTACATCATACTGCCTCCAAAACTTTTTTTTTTTTTTTCATGTTGCCCTTAAATCACATTAAAGTAGAGCTAAAGTCATAGGAACTGTGGGGAAAACCTTTCAAAGTTAGGGAAAACCCTGGTAGTCACCAACGTCATCAGAACTAATGTCCTATTGGAAGGTTCCCTCTCCAATTCCTGTTCTGGTGAAAAAACAAAAATTGGAATTATCTTTCACTTTCATTCTCAGTGATAATGGTAAACAGGACAAATAGAGAAGGTGAATCTTCCTAACGAGGGCACAGATGACAGCAATAAATATCTGACAGAAGTTCTAATTCCTCTTCACACTATTCAAAACTAAAAAAAGTCTTTGAAAGGCCCATTCCCCACTAAATGGTATTATGTAAAGAATGTTTTTGCAGTGCTACTGCTGTCTCTTGTGGCAGTGCCCAGCTACTCATGCCCTTATATATATATATATATATTTATTTTAATAATAAAAGCTTGCAAGCCTTGAAAAATTTCATAAAAATAAAAGAATATCCAATCATGGTCTGCAGGAATTGTAATTCCCCTGTGCATTATCGAATGTCTGTGCTCACATCACACTTCTAGTAAATTAGGTACGACGGAAATTAAAAAGCCATAGAACAAATGTACTTTGCTCAATACATAAGTGCACTGTCGGCTATTTACCAGCAGCACCATGCAATTCATGGTCTCACTCAGCACCCTCAAATACCCCCCTCCCACCATGATATCTACCTCTTGTGATTGCAAAGCCTTACTGTAAAATGCTGCCTTTGACCCCTGATGTTATCTAAGATGTAGATAGCACAAGGGAGGCTGAGTGACACCATGAGTTGCATGGTGTTGCTGGTAAATGGCCAGCAGTTACCTATGATAATTGCTGGACAACCAGACATCATGGGGCCAAAAATTTATAAATTTACATATGTTATAGGGCTGTTTATTGTTCATAAAGTAATTCTAAGGTGAACTTCCACTTCAAGGTTTAGTGTCCACTGTAAAATCCTACCAGTGTTGAATTGTGTATAAAACAGTAAATTTGGTGCTGTGATTGTAGTGGATTTCTTTGGTCATTTAACCACTGTAATAGTACTGCGGCAAAGTGGCTCGTTCCCGTCTGACGACGTAGACCTACGTCGCCAGACTCCTCCCCTGTAGGAGGCGCGCTCCCGCTGTTTTCATTCACAGCGGGAGTCACCGCTGCTCTGCCCCGATCGTCGGGGATCTAGTGTGGAGATCCGCCCGCCTGTGTAAACACAAGCGGGCGGATCTCCTCAGTGACAGGGAGTGACAGATCGGAGTGTTCAGCATAGCTGGACATCCGATCTGTCCCTGTCTCACACAGTCACCTCCCCCCCCACACGTCAGTAAGCACCAGGCATACATTAACCCCTCCCTCTCCAATAAAGTTAACCCCTTCCCTGCCAGTGTCATTTTTACAGTAACAGTGCATATTTATAGCACTGATTACTGCAGTAATGTCACTGGTACCCCCAAAAGTGTCAAAAATGTCAGTCAAGGGTCCGATCTGTCCGCCGCAATGTCGCAGTCCCGCAAAAAAAATCGCAGATCGCCGCCATTACTCGTTTAAAAAAAAAAACACCAAAAATGACATAAATCTTTCCCTTTGTTAGTAAACGCAATAACTTTTGCACAAACCAATCAAAATACGCTTATTGCGATTTTTTTTACCAAACATGGGTAGCAGAAAACAAATTGGCCAAAAATTAAAAAAAAAATTGGTTTTTACATCTTTTTTGGGGGAATTTCATATAAAAAAATGTGAAAAATATTGTTATTTTCTCAAAATAAACGCTCTTTTTTTATTTATAGCGCAAAAAGTAAAAATTGCACAGGTGATCAAATACCACCAAAAGAAAGCTCTGTTTGTGGGAAAAAAAGGACGTCAATTTTGTTTGGGTACAGTGTCGCACGACCGCGCAATTGTCAGTTAAAGTCGCACAGCGCTGAATCGCAAAAAGTGGCCCAGACGTAAGACAGCAAAATGCTCTAGTGGTAAAGTGGTTAAGAAGAAAAGCAAGCTTGTTCTGTTCAAGTAAATGAGCTGTTATTACTTCAGTGAGAATAAAATGGTGATATGCGAGAGTCATTCATTAACTGCATAATCTAACGAATCTGTGATCTGCTCAATTTTCAGAGATCTTACTACCCTAAATATTTGAAATATTAAATATCTGACCTCTGTTGTTTGCAAGCTCAGCTCTAAGGCCATATTTGAATTGAGCACAGCAGATCATCAGAATGGTAACTCATACATTTACTCAATGCTATACAATATACCGTTATAACTGAGCACAAATGCTAGATTGGACATGGACTGTATTATAAAAATTCCATAGATCTTGGAGTTACTGTTGAAGAATAGAAAATCCAGGCAAATGGGCGTGCAGATTAATTTACCCATGCAATGGAGAAATGTTCTGACAAGTGCGAATAACCATCATTTGGTGATTTGCCTGCGTAGAAATGTGCTTTTATATTTAATCTGAAAGGATGCAGAGTGTGCTGCTTAGAAACTGAGGAACTCAATAAATCTTTGTTCTATTGTGGAGCTAAATAGCATTCACTTGTTCATTTCATAATGGCCAATGTATGCCTGCATTATTATTATTCTATATCTAAAGCCATATTTTTTTTTTTTTTGCAAAAGTAAGGAGTAGTAAAAAATCTTTGGACATTGAAATTAATTCACTCGCAAGTGCTTGATGCGCCTAAATGTGTTTAGATGCATTCACAAGCGTTAAGCGTTTTTTCTGCCAAAATGCTCCTGTCAGGAACAAAGGTGTCTAGAAACGATGGGTGCTAGAGGCCTTACTTTTAGTCCTGGTCACAATGGTCACCTGGACAAAAAGAAAGATTGCATTTTTAGATTGTAAGCTCTAATAAGATGGGCCCTCTGATTTCTTCAGTATTGAATTGTATTGTAACTGTCTGCCCTGATGTTGTAAAGTGCCGTGCAAACTGTTGGTGCTATATAAATCTAGTATAATAATAAAAATCTCCTCAGAGGGGACATAGAAAGCAATAACAAATGCTAACCCTGCTTTATTGTAAAACAACAACAAAAAATAGATTTATATACAATGGGGGCTTTGTTCATTGTTCTGATGATATGGGAAAATTACTCTGGAATGTCTATTAGGTATTTATAAAGGGACATTAATTTCAGCATGTAAAGTTTCCTGGACATGGTATTGGTGTAATCATTGTAGCAATTTTGGATATACTGTAGTGTATGTGGCAACTATGTTTAAATTAATTGTGGCAGCCAGCAAAAATAAACATTTATATATTTTCTGAGTAATGGAAATTTCTCAACTTGGTATTCACAACAGTACAGTTGGTAAAAATGCAATTTTTGTGAAATTGTTGCATAGTAAAAAATGTATTTTTAATAGATACTTACCTGTAAAATCAATTTATTGAAGTACATCACGGAAACACGGGAAACAGAGCCATAAATCATACCATATGGGTTATATAGCCACCTACAGGTAAAGGACACTGGCAACCAATCAGAAAGGATGTCCCCCTATATAACCACATCCCACACAGGAAGTACCTCAGTTTTGTATCAAGCAATAAAGGCCCCATAAAAGAGGGGAGCATATGTAACATTCCCAGAGTTGTATAAAGTACTCGAAACCCATACTTGAGTAAAAGTACAAGTGCTCAATCAAAAAGTGACTTGAGTAGAAGTGGACGTGCTCAATCAAAAAGTGACTTGAGTAGAAGTGCTAAAGTATTCAACATTTTTTGTACTTAAGTATTACAAGTAGTTTTTTTTTTTTTTAATTTTGCTACTCAAGTACTGAAAGTTAAAGTACAAGTACTGTGTTATGTAGTTATTAAAGAAAGAAGTCAAAAGTTTGAACATCATATTGTTTTTTATTATTTCAAATGCAGCTTTTATTTATACATACAGTAGCTTTTATTTTCGTATGCGCTGATAATACACATGTTTTGAGCTTCATGAAACATGCCATCTACTGTTCTGGCAGTGGTAATTTTTATAATAGTAACGAGTAACTATGCAGCACAAAAAAAAAATATCGGAGTAGAAGTATTGAAATCATCGAAAAAATGTAGGGAAGTAAAAGTGGAAGTAGGAGAAAAAAATTCTACTCTAGGAAAGTACAGATACCGCCTTTCGGTACTTAAGTACAGTAGTGAAGTAGTTCTACTTAGTTACTATACATCTCTGAACATTCCCCGCATGAAGGTTTGCACTTTTTTTAGATGGATCTGATAGCTAACCCCTTAGATTCAGTGATCTTTGATCAGGGTATGTAGCATAATGTTCTTTCTTCTTTAAAGAATATGTTGCGGAACACTCCACCGTGACCATCACCTTTAGACATGTCGAAAAAACATAGGTACTTCCTGTGTGGGAGGGGTTATATAGGGGGACTATTTTCTGATTGGTTGCCAGTGTCCTTCACCTGCAGGTGGCTTTATAACCCATATGTTATAAATGTCCCGTGATGTATGAAAATAAATTACATTTTATCTTCAGCAAAATGGAAACTGTGTGTGTGTGTGTGATTGATTGTTTATTCTATTTTTTTTTTTTATTTTCTCTTCTTCACTATTTTTGTTCTCTTTATATGAAAAAACAAAAATAATGAGGCTAATAGGGGGCCATTTTTTAGCGCAATAACAGGCCCAAGAGTTGAGAGGGATCTTCTGTAAACCTCCAAAACCATTTAAAGCCATATGTACTCTTAAAGTAGAACCATGGGCAAAGCTTTTTTTTTTTTCATTTTGGATAGAGCAAAGGAGGGTTATAACCCCTGTCAGATTTTTTTTTTTCGTCATCTCTGTCCCATTGTGGAGATTTCCCTTCACTTCCTGCCTCATAGCTAAACAGAAAGTGATAGGAAATCCCTGCAAATTAAGGGAATTTCTTGGGTAGGATTTGGGAGATGGGAAGATTTTCCCTCTATTACTTTTCTAGGGACAACCCAATTTTTTTTTTGCTAAAAAAGGGGAAAAGAGGAGTATAGCAATGGGCATTAACTGGTGAACCCTCGGTATTTGAATTAACTTTACATCAATAAATAAAATGTCCAAAATTACAAAAATGATTTATTGGTACATAAAAAACACATCAATCAATAAAGAGCAAATATCACAAACATGTAACAAATAAAATCAGTACTGTATTAAGAGTAATCAGATAAAATGTAGATGTATCACAAGAAGCTTGCCAAAGGGTTCCCGAGGTGAACCAAGGGTTCATCAGCTAACACCCATTGCTATACTCCTCTTTTCCCCTTTTTTTGAACTACTGGGTTGGTGTTCCCCTGGTATTGGGCTGTTTTAAGCTTTATTACATGATCCCTACTATACACCATATTACTATCTTCTTTTTTCTTTTTTTCTTTTTTACTATTTTAATTTTCAGTGATAATGATAAACAGGACAAATAGGGTGAATCTCCTTAACAGAGGCATGGACAGAAAAAAAAAACATGACAGGTGTTCTAATCCCTGCACCCTCTATCCAAAACTAACAAAAATATATATTTTTTTAGTAATGCTTTAAAAACAACAAGCAAAATTTTGTCTTTCCCACTGATACCAGTGCATTTAGAAAAAAATGTTGATATTTGACCAAAATTTTCTCAAAACGTTACCTCTTTTAATTGAACCATATTGAGCCACTGTCCAGTAAAATTGATGTATTTTAAGAATGTATTCTCTTATAGGTCAACAGGACTCATGTATTTCACAGTGTGGTGAACAGCTCCAGAACTGCTCCTGTCATTCAAGTTGTTTGAAACTATCTACTTGCTGTTTAGATTATCACAAAATGTGCCTACAAATTTCACCCCACTCAGGGACACTAATGGGAGGGAAAGACTTTACAATTCTAACGGAAATTTACAGTCCTGGTGTAAATGTGACATGCCGGTGAGTATTTCCACTTTTAAAACATGTTAAAATTATTAAAGCATTGTGCCATAGGCAGTAGCAGGAAACCACACATTTAGGTGATGCATTTTCTTAGTTAATAGAAACATTAGACAGCTTGATCCCATTTGATCCTTATTCAGCATTTTTCTCTGGATGTGATGAATCTTGGAAAGGCCTGGCTTTTTGGAAGATCGTTGTCTAGGATCAGAATTTTTCTGCAAGCACAAAAAAAAGGCGCAACAAAATATAGGAAAAGCCAGGATGTAAGCAAGGGGATACATCACCAACATAGTCCAGTATATCAAAGTCCATACAACTAAGGGCGGCCATCCATGGGGACCAGAAGTAGAGTCCCAGAAGCACTGCAACGAAAAGCAGGAGAACAGGAGGTGCCTCTAAGTGTAATAAATCACTAACCTATTACACTTAGAGGCGCCTCCTGTTCAGAATTTTTCTGGCTGTTCCTGTTTACATTTTCCCTTTTCTTTCATATGTAAGTTTTCAAAGAATGCAAAAATAAGGAACATCTAATTATGTTATAAAATAAGAAGACACACATAAAATTGGGACTTTGTATGAGGTGTGACCAGCAAATGTATGATGATATTACAAAAAGATAACGAAACAAATGTATGGTAAAATAATAGATTTATTTAAAGTCTGTGGACCAAGGGTATCACAAATATATAACCAATATTATTAAATCTGCAGCCCATAACATGGGGGGTAAACATGAGCATGGATCATACAGATATAATATAAGAAACAGTAATACAATATTATCATGGTAATGTAATATTATGTTAATACGGTCAGGAAGCAGTTGATTGCATATATAGTAAAATGGCCTGTATTGAACTCAACGCGTATCGTGAACAAATTTCATTTCATCAGGAGTAGGCACAATTCAGACATCTAGAAAAAAATGTACATACATGAACAACAGTATATAACTGATAGGTACAAGATCTCAAACTAATCAGAATATGACTTACAGTAATATGTCTGTTATATTTGTTCACGATACGCGTTGAGTTCAATATAGGTCATTTTACTATATATGCAATCAAATGCTTCACGACCGTATTAACATAATATTACATTACCATGATAATATTGTATTACTGTTTCTTATATTATATCTGTATGATCCATGCTCATGTTTACCCCCATGTTATGGGCTGCAGATTTAATAATATTGGTTATATATTTGTGAGTCCATGGACTCTTACCCTTGGTCCACAGACTTTAAATAAATCTATTATTTTACCATACATTTGTTTCATTATCTTTTTGTAATATCATCATACATTTGCTGGTCACACCTCATACAAGTCCCAATTTTATGTGTGTCTTCTTATTTTATTCATATAGGGATGGAGACTCTGTTGGTTTTGAGTCTCATATAAAGTCCCACAACTCCCCCTCCCCCCTTCCCCTTCCATCTAATTATGTTTATATTACACTTTTTTATGCAAAGTATATACAGTAGATCTATATGGCTTCAAAATAATTTAAGAACTAGCACAGTAAAGATGACTTAATGGGGGAAGGGAACAATTTTTGATCTGTGGTAGAAGAGCCATTAGGATGGGAGAACTGGAGATTGGCAGTTGATTATGGAATATAACACTTATCCTTTTATTCCCCCCTGCCCCTCTCCACTTTATCAGCAAATATGGTGTCACTCCAGGTCAGTCCAGCTTTACCCACCACAGTTGTCACTGGCATTCACTGTTTCAGGAAAGATGAACAGTGGCCCACTGACATGTCGGTGAGCAGCTATTTATCTTTCCTTCCCAACAGTACATCAAGTGCTGCCACTTCTAACAGCGTTAACGTTCCAATTTATATGCAGAGATCTCACAAACAATCATAAAACAAACTGTCAGGTGGTTTATCTCTTTTTCATCTAATAAAAACTGAAATATTCTTTTTCATTGGGCTAAGCTAAGAAATTAACTCTGTATTTCTCTGTTAACAGGTTCAACAATGAAATAGATACTCAGGGTTATGTTAATCAATCTGGATCGGCTCACTGCATTTCTCCACTACTGTTCCAGACTGGCCCTATAAAATTTTCTTTGTCATTCGATGAAGGGAGGAAATTTGGACCATCAGGAACATGGCTATCTGGTAAGGTTCTGTAGATGATTTTTACAGTAAACACTCTACATGAGAACATCCCCAAGGGAGTAGAAAAGGCATTCCATGAACTATCAGTGATGTGTAGGGAAACATTGAAACTATGGTTAAGTCAGCAATTCCAAAGTCTATGTGAATCTTAGTGTTTTTAATCACTCATGAACAAAGCGCCTTTTGTTCATGATATCTTCATTTCAAATAAAAAAGTACACACATTTTTTTTTTTTTTTAGCTGAACTTCTTAGCGGTCATGGGACGAAAAGTTCACTTTGTCTCCTGCCTCAAGGCCAGGGTTGTGGGCAGGCTGAAGTTATTGTCTTCTGTGTATGTGTTGTCCCTGCCAGGTGCCTTGGCCAAACCTTTTGAGGGTGCAGGCCAGGAGGTATGGCTGCCTGTGATGTTGAATATTGACAACGCAATGCTGCATGGTGTGTTGTAGTCCCAAGGCAGAAGCATTAGGGTGGCAAAGCCTTTGTTTAGCATTGTTACTCTATAACAGGAAGGCCACAAACAGAAATCAGCAGGATCAACAGGTATTTATTAAGGCTTTTCTAACTGCAATTAAAAAATGCCTGCATATCAGCAATCACAAGGCAAAAGGAAGCTATTTTAAGAAAAATACTTTCTGTGTTTACATATACATTAATTCCAGTTTTTATACTAAGAGAGGATTTGTCACAGAAGGGTAGTTTGGTACATAAGCTATTCTCGAAAAAAAAACACGCAGCAAGAAAACTGAGTTTAAGGGTAGGAGGGAAATTACAACTGCTGAAACTTTTGTTATCTTTTTTTTCATTCAGCTTCATTCATTTTTCCTATTCACAATAGCCAAAAACACTCATGTTCCATTACAGCATTGCCTGTTGTATGGTACACCTAAACACCACTTGTGATCTTTATTAGAAGAAACTACTGTACTTTTCCTGCACTCCATCTTACTACATTTTTCAAAAAACACCATTGAAAAACTGAGAAAAATATTAAGTCAAGATTTGATGGTTCTCTATAAATATTCCCCACATATTTGTAAAATATGGTAAATATTCATATTTTGTGTTTCTGTATGGCCAAATCTGTTAAAGATTTCCATCATAGTGTTCACATCCATAGTGTTTAAAAAAGATGATCATATGTACTAGGATGTATTCATAGATCATGATTCAATGTCAGGGGTGCATGTGATATAGCTTTCTTGGAAAAGTTGACTGAATTAAAATAGCTTCTTAGTTTTGTTATGCAACCTGTCTCCAGCACAAATAAACACATACTCTTATGTAAGTCTTTATTGTCCTTAAAGAAGATCTGCACAACCGATGTTGCTCTAAAACCTTGCTTTTATTTCGGAAACCAGTTTACAGTACGTAGGTACAGTCAGTTGACGCATTTCAGCCTACATGGCTTTAATCATAACTACAATTAAACATGAAACTTTGAAATATATAGTGGCTAAAGTGTCAAAGGCTCCACCTACTGAATTAATTAATTGATGGAAGTAATTCCGAAAAACTAAAACAGCGGAAGCAATTCCAGCAGAGGAGTAGATGTGAAAGTCACTATACTTTAAAGACATCATAAAAACACAATAAGCAAAAAGCATAAGAGTAAAAATTTATAATAACAGTATGATTGGATGGCTGTATATTGAAAGAAGAGGTAAGGAGATAATAGATAATAGACAAAAACATATTTGTATACAGAGAGGAGGAAACCGGGAAGAAAGGCAATCTAATGTTCATGCAAGTCCAGATCCCATCCCATGTTTAAACCCTGAGGAGATCTGGTCTTTAATCTAAAAATCCACCAAGCCTCTCTTCCCAAAAGACAACGTGGGAGAGGGAGAAGACAAAGACCAGCGGTATCCACAGAGGAAAAAGAAATAGAGTGCAATAAACATCTACAGTTTCAGTAGTAAATCTGACAGATATGACTCTGACAGATTCTGAGCTATCTCTCTTGTCCCGGGATCTCTCATTCTTTCCAACTTATCACTTTGACATTTTTAGCCACTTTAACCCGCTCACATTGCTGCTACTGCGGCAATGTGGCTCGTTATAGTCCAGCGACGTAGACCTACGTCGCTGGACTCCTCCCCTTGTGGGCGGCGCACGCGCGCAGCCGGATGCTCGCTCCCGCTGTATTCAGTTACAGCGGGAGTCAGGACAGGGGAGGAGCGGCGGCGATCGTCGCTGCTCTTCCCCGATCGTCTGGGATCTTGTGTGGAAATCCGCCCACTTGTGTAAACAAAGCGGGCGGATCTCCTAAGTGACAGGCAGGGTCAAATTGCAGGGTTCAGCATAGCTGAACCTGCAATCTGTTCCTGTGTCACTCAGTCACCTCCCCCCACACACGTCTGTCAGCACCAGGCATACATTAACCCCTCCCTCTCCAATAAAAATTAACCCCTTCCCTGCCAGTGTCATTTTTACAGTAACAGTGCATATGTATAGCACTGATTATTGTAGTAATGTCACTGGTACCCCCAAAAGTGTCAAAAATGTCAGTCAAGGGTCCGATCTGTCCGCCGCAATGTCGCAGTCCCGCAAAAAAAATCGCAGATCGCCGCCATTACTCTTTAAAAAAAAAACACCAAAAATGACAGAAATCTTTCCCTTAGTTAGTAAACGCAATAACTTTTGCGCAAACCAATCAAAATACGCTTATTGCGATTTTTTTTTACCAAAAATATGTAGCAGAAAACAAATTGGCCTAAAATGATAAAAAAAATTAGATTTTTTTTTGGGGGGGGGGGGGAATTTCATATAAAAAAAATGTGAAAAATATTGTTATTTTTTCAAAATTGTCGCTCTTTTTTTGTTTATAGCGCAAAAAGTAAAAATCGCACAGGTGATCAAATACCACCAAAAGAAAGCTCTATTTGTGGGGGAAAAAAGGACATAAATTAATTTGGGTACAGCATTGCACGACCGCGCAATTGTCCGTTAAAGTAATGCAGTGCCGAAACGCAAAATATGGCCTGGTCAGGAATGGGGTAAAACCTTCCGGTCATAAAGCGGTTAAAAATACACTCATTGAGAATTTTTTTGTCAAAGACATGTAGCTAAATACATTTTGGCCTAAATATATGACAAAAATTGAATATATTGGATATTTTTTAACTGTCAAAGTAGAAAAATATAATTTTTTCCAAATTGTCGCATTTTTAAATAATATCGCAAAAAATTAAAATCGCACATGTGATCAAAAACCCCCAAAAGAAAGCTCTGTTTGTGGGAAAAAAAGGACGTAAATTTCGTTTGGGTCAGTTAAAGTCGCACAGTGCCGAATCGCAAAAAGTGGCCTGGACGTAAGAAAGCAAAATCCTCCGGTGGTAAAGTGGTTAATACAATTCTAGATACCAACAGGTCTGACAGAAATCTTTTACTACTAATAGTAATCACTTCGAACTGAATGAGGGAAAGGGATGATTTTGTTTTTTGCACTTACTTCCATCAATTAATTAAATCAGTAGGTGGAACCTTTGACACTTTAGCCACTATTTCTTGTTTTAGTTATGATTAAAGCCGTGTAGGCTGAAACACGTCAACTGACTGTACCTGCGCACTGCACTCTGTGGTTTCCTGAATAAAAGCAAGATTTTAGAGCAACAGTGGTTGTCAGATCATCTTTATGGATCATTATTCTCAGATGGGCGACTGTGAGCTCTGTTGATGGTGGACTATTTGGGTAGCAGCACTGATCTCTTTCAGCAAGTCTTTATTGTACAGAATTATATTAACCCTAAAAAAGAAGGGATCTGAAGAATTCTAAAAGCTTGCATCTTTAAAAACTTCAAGCGGAATTAAACCCCAAAACCAAAAATGTAATATATTGCGTTATATAAATTCAACATTATATAAATGAAAAAAGTAATTGTATATATACATACGGTATATACATATTTGTGTGTATAATGTATGTATATATATATATATATATATATATATATATAAAATCATTAGCTGTGGTTGCTGCATTCATTTTCTTTCTTTTTTATTTGAGGGGGGTCCCTCTGTTTTCACCTGGTGATCTGGTTAGTAACACACCTCCTGTATTAAAGTGCCTACACTCTGGATAAAGGAGCATAGGGGCACCTTTGGACAGCAGCATTGCCTATCTCAGGAGAGGGTAGTGTTATATGTACTGGCAGATTTATATACACTAACAAACTGAAGCCAAGCTACATCTAATATTTTTCAAGCAGTTACAGCACGCATTTTTTTTCTTTTGGAATAACGGTTTTACACGAATTAATAAAAGTTTATTACTGTAAGAACCCTTGTTAGTAGTAAATTATGTGTCTAAACCCTCTACCTGCTAGATCTGCAGAACAGCTAATTCTTTTGAAAAACAACAAACTTACTGGCCAGATCACCAGATGGAAAGAAAGAAAAGGCCTAAAAAAAGAAAACAAATGCAGCCATCACATCTAAGAATTGGCAAGCTTCAATATTATAAATGTCAAATGTTGTCACTTAAATTCCAAACGGTCTACATTTATTCTTGTCTGTACAATAGTACAATAAGTCTACAACAGATACAGGAACAATAGGGGGGTTGATTTACTAGAGACAAATAGACTGTGCACTTGGCTCCAGAGTTTAGTAAATGAGCAGAAGATCTGTTGACTTCCATCATCCAATCATGTGCAAGCAAAAATGTATTTTTGTTTTTTTCTTGGACGTTATTGGTTATTCTTTCCAAAGTGAAGCTTTACCTCATTTACTAAGCATTGGAGCAACTGCACTTTGCAAAGTGCACAGTCTCTTTGCCTTTAGTAAATCAACCCTTAGGTCTGCTACACATTTTCTTCAGGCCCAAATGGAAAGGGTAATTTTTCTGTTTATCTTTGTTTTTCTGTTAATTTGAGTGCACTGGTGTGATCAAGGGCAGGTCCTTTTTAATTTAGATAACCCTAAGCAGAATGATGTGCCTAAGTACCTACACTGTATACTTACTGAGGTGCTAAGGTGGCTTACTTTGTATAGGTAAAATTACACAAAAAGTCAAGGACCGTATGCTTTGTTTCCTGGGATATAACTCTTCACCAAATGACAATTTGTTACATGTCTTCTCTTCAGGTCTCTTGCCTATACTGTGTGTCTGGTGTTATATTGTAACCTTTGGCAGGTTAAATATACAGATATATATGACATTTTTTATATTCTTATTTATTATCTATCATTTGCAGCCAGCAAATGACATTCTAAACCTAGATACTGCTTCAGCTGAAGTGTTAGATAGAAACTATTGTACTTACAACACAGATCCCCTAAAAAGTCAGACAATCCCTTGCTAGCAAAGATGGCAACATTCTAACTAGTGGATTAACCAGCCCACTACCAGATGTTGTAACTATTACTAGGGGGAGTGGGAATGTGTTTAAACATTTGTTGCTTTGTGGTTGGTATGCACACAATATCTCTGCTCCCACTATCATTAGACAGCAAAGAGCATAGCAAATGGCATACAGCCAATCAGAATGGCTTTGTGCCTTGTGATCTCTGTGATAGCCAATCATAGCAATTTTCCATTCAAAGAAAGATTTTAAATCAGATTTTGTTACAATCTAAAGTCTGTATTCAGACAGTCTGAGCCCTGAGCCCCTATAATTGCAAACATTTAAATCCCTATTTACTTTTAAATCATGTCTATGGTCAAAATATAAAATTATATATGCATTTCAGCATTGTAATTCTTTTATTTTTAGCCTACTCCTATAAGTCTGAACCACCTTGAAAATTGTAAACTTACTCTGTGAAGATCCCTGCACACTCAATTCCTTGAATTCTGTGACACATAACCATTATGCCCTGGTGAGAAGGTACTGCTGTGTCACACATTTCACAGAGCCTGCCTTCTGAACTACAGAGGTGCTGAGAGTGGCAGTTTCAGGAGGTGGAATTAGTATAGGGGTCACTGCTTGCAGGCAGCAAGGTACCATGGGATATGTAGTCATTAGAAATTCAAAGTAAACAGCAGAGGAGTAGTTACCATGCATGCAGGGAATCCAGAAATGCATGGAAAGTAATGTTCAGCAGACAGCCAGAAATAGTTTGTCAAATACAAATATTGATTTTATTGCTATTACAATGCTAATATTGGAAAATGTATGTTGTGATCATGCAGGGACTGATGGGAATGACTTGTGGTGCTGTGTAATTTGTTAGTGCTATATAGATAAAATATGTCCTTATAAAGCCTAATTTTTTTTCTGATTTGTTTTACTCTAGTTCATCACAGCAAAGCTTCTGAATTGGAAAAGAGTGTATTGCAAAATTCAAAAAAATGGCAATATTATGGAACACCTGGATATAATGGGACGCTCTCCATGACCTGGAATAGTAGAACTCTTACCACTCAACACATCCGCATAGAAGTCTGGGGCTATAATGAGACAGGTGATATGATGTGATGAAATATGATAACCTAAGTTTGTACCTCTTCCCTATCCCCCATCACACCCGTTGCTTATTGATTTATGTTTGAAACTATCGGAATGTTGCATGATCTGTTTTAGTCACAGTGCCATGTAGGACATGCGGGACAGGGGTCTAACTCAGGCACTGCATGTCAGATTTTGCACCACTAGCTTGGTAACATGTTTCGCTCAATGCTTTTCGGGGGGCAAGCAGCGTCATGCGTGACATGATGGCTTATAGAACTTTGTGCTGCACAGCACGTTAGGCATCAGACGGCAGGGTAAATGTATTTATTGTGTGATTGGTACTCTATTGTAATGTAGTGTATTCATGCATTGTGTCGGAATGTACCCCGATAAAGTATTTAGTTTTTTATATATTTTATATAAAATGAAATATATTTTAAAAAAACTAAATAAAATAACCTTAGTTTAACATAAAAATAACATAAGCATACATCACCACTTAGATTTATAAATTATAGGTGAATTGTTAATGAATATTTAGTTCATTCACATTCAGCTGCCTATAATTTACACAAATATCATATCATTAAATAATATAGAATGTATTTACTATGGTTTAGATTATTTGAAGTGTAATTCCACCTTCTCCTACATTTTGCCAAACTTAACTAAATAAGAAAGGATGAAGTAATCAACTTTGTAAGTTGTAATTTACTAGACATCTTACTCGTTTATGATTGTAAAAGCTGATAAAGTGATCCTGTACTTTGCCCATAATGGACAAAGTAACACACTACACACAAATTGACGGGAAGGACTTAATGCAGGCTATACCTACCTTGCCTGTTTTCCCTGCTCATACTGCAAAAAGCGACAAATTCACTTTACAGAGCTAACTAAACAGTTTCACCTAAGAAGCTGGTCTGGAGAACTCACTCAAGAGCGCCCAGTAGAAGCTGGTGGGTGTGTATCTGACCTATGGCATTATGAGTATTAGTCTCTTCCTCATTGAAGAGCATCTGGTGTAAGCTAGAAACTGAGCAGTTGTCCTGGGACATAGACATGCCTGGAACAAACTGGGAGAATTTCAGCTCTAGAGCTTAATAAATGAGGCAAAGTTTCACTTTACAAAGAACACCCAATCACATGCAAGAAAAAATAAAATGCATTTTTGCTTGAACATGATTGAATGACTGATCTCAGCAGAGCTCTCTCTTATTTACTAAGCCCTGGAGCAACTGCACATGCAAAAGTGCAACATTTATTTGCCCTTAGTAAATCAACCCCTCTATGAGAATAGACATGAGCTCACGATCTAAGTGACTGTGTGGTATGTTAAAGGATAAGTGCCAGAAAACTCTTTCTGAGAATACTCTTGTGGTTCTGGTCATTCCCATTAACCCTTGGCAGAAACCTAGCCTAGTCAAGTGTGTCCTTCAGTTACTATTCAGTGTGCCTTTAATATTCCATACCACCCTTACTCCTCTCCCAGCCCAAATTGTACAACCAATAAACTATAAAAGACAACCCCTAGACTGCTTATTGGATCCAGACGTGATCGGACTGTTGCTTGGGCCATTGGCAGCTTCTGCACTGTTTGGGGAAGGACCAGTTCATACTAATGGCTCCTACGGCAGTAGCGCTACAAGTGCATTGTCTCATATAATGTTTGACTTGCTCAGCATGTTGAAACTTACAAAGGAATCTTGGATGTGAGGAAGTGAAGGAAAGATAAGTACAACATAAGCATATGTTAAAACTTTCCAGAATTGCAAGAAGGGTGACTATAACAAAACAAATTTGTTGAATGTCATTCCCCATTTTATCTAGAAATGCAAAATGTTTGCTCTACACGCATACTTATTCTCACCTGCAAACAGATCATATAGAGGCCATAGAGAAAAAAGCATGCAATTACAAATACAAATACAAATAAAGAGAACCTGCACTGTTAACCCTCCTAGCGGTATCCACGAGGGTGACTCGGGGTGGATTTTCTATGCTACTATCGGTATCCCCGAGTCACGCTCGGGGTAGATGTGCAGAGCGCGCAGCGGTCTCTTACCTTCTCCTGGCGATCCAGCGATGATCTCCCATTGCTGAGATCGCCAGCTGTCTGAGATCCACGCCGCTCATCCGTCCTCCGTCGGTGTGATGACTTCCTAGTTCCATTCCCTGCAGCAGCAATGCTGCATGGGAGCGGAACTAGGGAGGAAAATTCAAACATTGAACGTTGCACAAAACACACACATAACATTTATATTATATATATATATATTATATTGTATATATATATGTATATGAAAAAACAAAATTATGCCCGCGCTACACAACGTGTGGTTATTCTGTGAAAAAATGTGTAAAAAAGTGTAAATATGTGCAGCTGCTGCAAACGCTAAGAAAATCTTAGGGAATATGATGTAAACGAATTTATGCAGCGCTAGCTCCAATATTTTGCTATATATCAAAATTATCATAAACATAAAGTACTAAGTGTTGAAAAAATCATATATGCAATAAACAATAAATTATAAAGTGCATAAATCCACATAAGTCATTATAAATAAGTCCAAGTAAATATTTAGTGCTTGAGAAGAAAAGTCCTTAGTGTGATCCAAATAAGGTGCCAAAGTGCCAAGTAATCAAAGTGCTTGCAAAGTGATAAGGTGCCCCTCACGGTTCCCCACTCACCAGATTGCCGATATAAAAAGACCTTGGTAATTATTGAACACTGGCCCGGGATCTTTTGAAACCAAAACTTCTCCTATGCAGCCTTCAAGATTAAATGGGTCCGCTTCCGCTTCCACCATTAAATTAAAAGATGGCCATACATGGTGAAGTAAGTTTAAACCAATTTATTGCCATAAAAAAGGTCAAATGGATACTCACAAGCGAATATAGTATATAAGCATGTACAGTGAACTCGTGTGGCGCCGCTCTCGGCGTGTGTTCCACACACAGGAAGTTCCTGACCGGAAGTGACGTTCCGTCTGGTCCGCAACCGGAAGTGCGTCAACGCGTTTCGTCCTCAATACAGCGTCTTCAAAGGTCGCTTCCGGTTGCGGACCAGACGGAACGTCACTTCCGGTCAGGAACTTCCTGTGTGTGGAATGCACGCCGAGAGCGGCGCCACACGAGTTCACTGTACATGCTTATATACTATATTCGCTTGTGAGTATCCATTTGACCTTTTTTATGGCAATAAATTGGTTTAAACTTACTTCACCATGTATGGCCATCTTTTCATTTAATGGTGGAAGCGGAAGCGGACCCATTTAATCTTGAAGGCTGCATAGGAGAAGTTTTGGTTTCAAAAGATCCCGGGCCAGTGTGCAATAATTACCAAGGTCTTTTTATATCGGCAATCTGGTGAGTGGGGAACCGTGAGGGGCACCTTTTCACTTTGCAAGCACTTTGATTACTTGGCACTTTGGCACCTTATTTGGATCACACTAAGGACTTTTCTTCTCAAGCACTAAATATTTACTTGGACTTATTTACAATCACTTATGTGGATTTATGCACTTTATAATTTATTGTTTATTGCATATATGATTATTTCAGCACTTAGCACTTTATGTTTATGATAATTTGATATATAGCAAAATATTATTGGAGCTAGCGCTGCATAAATTAGTTTACATCATATATATGTATGTATGTATATGTATGTATATATGTATATATATATATATATATATATATATATATATATATATACATATATATGTGTGTATATATATATATATATATATATATATATATACACATATACACATATGTATGTATGTATGTATGTGTGTATATATATATATATATATATATATATATATATATATATATATATATATATATATATACATATGTATATATATATATAAATATATGTATATATATATAATATAACGCATGAATTATAATCTAATCAATAATATAATTTTATTATATAATATATATATATATATATTATATTATATATTATATAATAAAATTATATTATTGATTAGATTATAATTCATGCGTTTGTGTTTCAAATTTATCACATCTGGGATGTCTACTAGAGCAGGGGCGTAACTACAGGGGTTGCAGGGGTTGCAATCGCTACCGGGCCCCATGCTCCAGGGGGCCCGGTAGCAAACCAGTGGGTGAACTTCCAGGATCGCAAAGGTCACACTTGCGACCGGACGCTGGCATTGCACCACTGTGGGGAGGCCCCAAGATTGCAGGAAGGGGGCCCGCTGCAGAACCTGTGAAAGAATCCTGCTGCGGGACCGTAATAAAAGGCCATGCAATGAGTGTAAAGAGCCCCAGGATTAGTGGGAAGAGCCCTGGGCTTGAAGGTAAGGGCCCCGGCCAGGGGTCTGGGGGGCCCTTCATGGTTTCTTGCATCAGGGCCCTGAAGGTTCTAGTTACGCCTCTGTACTAGAGTCTTGTTTTGGTCAGGTTTAAGTCAGTAATTACTAAGAATTGTAGGCCTATAATACATAACTCCAAATTTCCATGAAAAAAATTGTACCGCTTTTGGTACAGAATTCCTGACATAATCATACCGCCAGAGAGGTTAAAGCCGTGGCCAGAAAAAAACAAGCAGAGCACTACTCACCATTGCCTGAACTTTTTAACCCATTACTGACTTACAATGTTACCTTCTTCTGAATTTTATTTGTGGAGGTGGCCTTCTCAGTAGAGGAGAAAGGCTTTGCTTCTTTATGTCATGGTTGGAACCTTCATGACTGATGAGGTAATGATCAAAAAGCAAAATGAAAGAAGCACAGCTGAATAAAGCAGAATAATTTTAATTACTTACACTGCAGGTCCTCAGGTATAACATTTTCTCCAGCAAGCTAGCAGCATGACAGTGGTTCAAATCTTATGAGACTAGCACTTAGGGGCACAGTGCCTTAAATTATCTCACACTGCAGGTATGCAGCTATGAGGCTAGAGGACAGGAGTGCCAGAGTACAGTCTCATGTCAAAAAGTGAAATACTGAATTCCAGGAGGAATTTAGGAAAAAGGATTCTGCTTTGGCACAATTAACCTTTCTAGTTGTTCTCCACAAGATGGTAGATTTTCATGTTTAAAATCTACCCAAAACTGTTATTCCGTTTTTTGTTAGATGCTGAAAAGTAAAACTACCTCACATTTTCTTATAGCTGTCAGAGATGTTATTGGTGAAATATCTTTACATGAACATCTGGGTCTAAAAGCCATTATACAGGGTTCTCTCTGCACTGTAAATAACCTTTACTTTAAACTGTTTGAGAGTGACTTGAATTTTTACACTCATTGTTACAGGCCTGAAAGAAAGTTAAACAACTCAGAAAATGTAAACATCTAGTTTGCTTTCTGTTAATCTTGCTTGTGCCAAGTAGGCCCTGCCTATTAAGGTATTATTCAATCTAATTTTGCAGGGGACCGATACAATGAATCATCGCAAGCCCATTGGACCTACCTCTACACACTTGATCCAACTCATCCAAATAACGGCAACCTCACGTTCACTCCCGTTCCTGCACAATCTCCCTTTAATCAGTGGGATGTAGGGATGTTGAGGATCGTAGCAAGTGACAAAAATCCTGGAGAGAGGTACGGTACACGTTAAAGCAGATTAGCTTCTAACAAATACAATTGTTTCAAGAACATGACATTACAGCCAGTATTGTTGTTAACAGGAGTTTGTGAGGATTGGAGTTAATTGACAAATCCATAGACATGTGCAGTTCGTTTAGTTCTTAATCGAAATGTCGCCGAAATTTTAGTTATTTGGAAATTCTGTTGTATCGGAATTTCCGAATACAACAGTAACAAATTTCAATGAAGCCAAAATAAATATGAACGAATCAACTAAATTAATTTGTTACATTAGGATGACTGAAGCATTTGAAGGAAAGGAATTATTAAAATTAATTTGATAATGGCTGTTTTTTTTCAGGACAGCAAGTCAGCCGCCGCATGCTTAACAACCATGATTCATCTGCTGTCAGTAGGATTCCCCACTGACAGCAGAGTGAAAAGAAAACAATTGCCGGCATTATTTTTTTATTTAAAAAAAAAAAACAAAAAAAACAATCCATACCAGACAGTTACCTGAGCATGCAGCCCAGCAAGTCAGAAAATGGGTGGAAGAGCAAGTTCCCCCTTCTGAACCATACCAGATGGCATACCTTCAACATGGGGGGTTCTTTAGGGCAGGGGTGATCCCCCAAAGCACCTTGTCCCCATGTTAATAGAGAAAAGGGCCTCTTTCCCACGAACCTGGGTGGTAGTTGGGGGGTCTGCAGATGGGGGGGGGCTTATCAGAATGGGGAAGCCCCCTTTAACAAGGGGGCCCCAGATCCCAGGAGCCTCCATATGAATGAGTGTGGGGTACATTGTACCCATACTCATTCACCAAAAAAATTGTAAAAAATAAATAAACATATGAACACAGTTTTTGACAAGTCCTTTTATTAAAAAAAAAAAAAAACCTGTCTCCCACCCAAAGTCAATCCAGCGTTTAGCACAATTAACCTGCCGCTGCTGACCCCCAAAAAAAAAAAAATAGGCTTGCACGCGTCACTTACCTCCTGGTGTCTGACATCTCCGGTTCCCACCAACAGTAAATAAACAAAGGGGCGGGGTCACTCGATGATAGGTGACCCTGTCCCTTTGTTTATTTACTGTCGGCACTGGGAACCAGAGCTGTCAGTTGGCGGGTGCCTATCAACACTAAATAAAGGAAGTGGGGGGGTCATCCACTGTCACCTGTGACTCCACCCCTTTGCTTACCATTAGTGAGAACTGGAAATGTCAGTAGCCGGGAGGCAAGCAAATGGTGTGGACCTCTTCTTCATTTTCTTTCTTTCTTTTTTTTTTTTTTGGGTCTGCAGTGTTCATTATAATTGACACTGGATTTACTTAGAGGGACATTATTTATTTTTTTTATTTTTATTTTTTTGACACTTTTTTACTTATTCACATAGGGGGCATGATCGGGGGGCCCCCTTGTTAAAGGGGGCTTACAGATTCTGATAAGCCCCCTGCCCGCAGATGCCCACCCAGGGTTGTGGGAAAGAGGCCCTTGTTCCCTTGATTTTTTTATTATTACTTAAGTATTATTTCATTTCATAAGGTCCAATAACATTTTTAGAAGCCATTTATGCAGAAAAATAGAAAATCATGGAATCCAAAAATGTTTTCTTACAACTTTAGTTAACAAAATGAACAGTTTAGTTGTTCTAACACATTTAACTTGAAAGCAGCATGGTAGAATCTTTTGTTGGTATATAAAAATATTTTTTTTCTTTAATTTCCAATCATTTCTGGATACACTCAAAATGTAATTTGTAAAGCACTAATGGAATTCTAGAATGTTGTGAATAAAATATTTACATGAACTCTTTTGTGGACATGGACCCATTTTTGTGCCAGTGTTGTACAAAGCATGCTAAGTCCTTGCCTTCTGGATTTAGAAGGCATGGTTTTAACTTTGTTATAAGAAGTCATTTTAAAGTACTCTAGTCGAGTGCCATTTTTGACACACATTTCAGAAGGATCGTATACATTTCAGAAGGATACATACCTAATATGCAATGAGGCTACAAATCTATGCAACATGCATACTATACAGATCATTTGATATTTTTCTGTGTTCAGTGAGGCACAGTTCATGCAGTGTTGCTGAACATTACCCTGTTCCTATGCTATTTAGATTTACTTCTTTTTTTAAATCACTTCTCATGCATGAAGCTGAGAAAGGATTTGTTGCAAGTATTCAAGCAAAGATAAACAACAGCTTAAAGTTGTGTCAGTATTTTATTTTTGTTCTCAGTACAACACTATTTTCTATTCACAGGGATGTCCATGCAATATGGAGTCCTGTCCATGCCTTAGCCTGGCATCTACCAGAAAGTTTTAGGGCTGATCCTGCTCGCTGGGCAACAGATAAGTGTGTGGAATGGAGATATGATGAGAAGAACAAACTGCCTGACTTCTTGACAGAAACTGCCGACTGTCCTTGCACTTTGCAACAATCCAGAGCTGACATTGGTAGATACCATGTATGTGCCTAATGGATTCAAACAATACAACATTTGGTAAAGTTATGGGAGTACCATCTTAAATGGAGGTTATAACCGTTATCAGAAATATGAGCAAGTATACCCATTTGACAGACTTGTTCTCTCTCTCACTCTCTCTCTCTCTCTTTCTCTCCTTTAAAGTAGAACAAATTATTAACAAATAATAAACACAATTTGAATTAAACCCCCATTGATCTCTGTAGCTGCAGACACTGTGGAGTAATTATCCTCAAAGTTTACAATACCGTACCAGTGAGATCTCAGCTCTTTTGTCTCTCCCCTTTCCCTGTGCACTTGCTCTGCGTGTACATTAGAGATTAGAAGGCTAATACATTTCACTGCTAGCAGGGAGAAGTTGGGCTACTGAGAAAATGTAAAAGTGAAACTGAAAAGCTTTAGCTGTCTTGCTTTACAGTGCTGGCAGCCACAGAAGTCAGTCACTGCATGTTTTAGGCTCTGATAACATTAGTGCGAATTCAATGCATGACATTGATTTCAATCGTGCTTGTTTACATAAATGCAAGTTGGCATGGTGCAATTTTGGAAAAGGTTCCTGTACTACTTTGGTACAATTCCAGTGCAACTTTGGGCTATAAGACATACAGACTTTATCCAAGTTACACTACATAATTGCACTAAAAATCGGTCAAAATCAAATCACAAGAGTGTGAACGAAACCTTAAATTTTATTTATTACTTGTTAGTATATTCTAAAAAAATAAAATAATGCTAAAACTCTCAACTTTGTAGAAATTGGCCATCGGCACAAAAGTTTAATGGTATAGTTTGTGAACTTTTTCACAGTACCTCCTTGCATTGTCTTAAAATGCACTATTTACTACAGCATGCTAGGTGCATTGCAGGACTGCCCTCTTTACTGTGTTAGGATGTGCCCTAAGTCACAATTCCATTACTACCTCTGCTATTGCATATTTTCAACCTTACAGTGATTAATTAAAAAAAAAACTTGGTATGACTCTAAAAAAGGATTCGTTCAGGAAGGGTATCGTTTTTATATATTTTCAAAAGGTTTTTTTTTAAACCTTGGGATGTCAACTATAAACTGACTGATGTGCTCCACCACCTTCTTTTTCTTCATTTCCACCTCCTCCATCTTTTCCTCCACAACCTCCATCTCTTCTTGTATTTCCTGCAATCTCACCAATCCTTTGCCAAGCAGATCAATCCTGTCTTCCACTTTAATGTGAAGGCATTTCTTTTTGTCTTCTCTTTCTTAAGTTGTGCTTCTCTATTCTTCAAGGCCACAAAACAGCCACTTGCCTACAAGTGCTGCTAATGCGTTATGTCTGTCTTACTACTTTTCCTTAAAGCTAAAAATGCATCCTTTTCCTTCTCCTCAAGGCCACATAAAAGAGACAACGAGTATAGACCACTTTTCTGCATTAAATTAGATACAGCAGTATAAAAAAGGGCCAACAGCAGGATAGATTTAATTACGGATAACACTCTCAACCACTCTCAACCTGACTTATGCCTAACTTTTATTTTATCTATGGGTAAAGGGCGGTGCAGTAAATGTGAGTAATATTATGTGAAGTGGTTTAGATGCACAATGTTTTTACACTTTTTTTCAAGCAATGTTAAAAAAAAAGGGAAAATGACCTTGTAATAGAAAAAGTGGTTAAGGTGTTGACAATTGAAGAGCTAGGTATTGGTTGTTGCCACCAGATATTGGATTTTTGGGTGTACAGATCAGTATACCCTAGCACTGTAGTTTAAAGAACTCAAGCAAAGTTTTTGGGACACTTAAGTAAGGGTTTACATGGGGGGCGTGGCCTGGCGCAGCATGTGAGAGGACGTGTGTGAGAGGAGCTCCGCCGGACCGTTATCCTTTACCGCTAATCCTGCAGCCCTTCGGGCACGATAATCCTTCCTTCACCTCCCGCACACCCGCGACACTGACCTCCGCATGTCTCCGCCGAAGAAAGGCTCTGAAGCCGCGGCAAAACTGGCTGCATTCCGGAGGCTGGAGAAGGAGGCCCCGATCCAAGATGGCGCCGGCCCGTCGCTTGTGGTGGAGGAGCCTGAGAGCCCTGCTACATCCAAGGTTTTGGAAGCGATTGCCACTTGCCAGACCATGCTGACAACTAAAATCGAGGAGGTGAAGGTAGATATATCTTTGATGCGTCAGGATATGCAGAAGCTAAGGGACAGAGTTGGTGAGGCTGAAAACAGAATTAGCGAGGTGGAAGACTCCCTCCCCCCATTGCAAAGCTCCTCAGACAGGCTGCAGCAACAAGTACACCTTATCCTCCAAAAACAAGATGACATGGAGAATAGGCTGCGCCGCTGTAACCTGCGGTTCATTGGCCTCCCGGAGGGCTCTGAAGGTGCGGACCCCTCATCCTATTTGGAACAATTGCTCATTCAGACATATGGCAGAGAATCCTTTTCACCCACTTTTGTTGTGGAACGTGCACATCGCCTCTCCGGGCGTCCCCCCCCCTCAGGGTGCACCCCCCCGCACGTTCATCGCTAAATTCCTGAACTATCGGGACAGAGATGCCATATTGCGCCTGGCCAGAGTTAAGGGGAACATTCCATTTGGAAATCACAAAATAGCGATTTTCCCCGACTTTTCTGTTGAGGTCCAGAGGCGCCGCAAGAGCTTTTTGGAGGTCAAACGCAGACTGCGTATCAAGAATGTCAAATACTCTATGTTGTATCCGGCCCGCCTTAGAGTGGAGGGTGAGGACCGAGCCCACTTCTTTGAGGATCCGGAAGCCGCCATCTCCTGGATAGAAGGACTGGAAGCTAGAGCCTGACCACCTTGCCCTGGCGACTTCATGATACTTTCTCCCTGATTGCCTATACCTACAGCTGCTGCAGGGGTGGAGGGGGTTTTGTAGATCCTGCGGAACTCAAGACTTTGCATCCCCCTTCCCCCCTCCCCCTCCCCCCTCATTTCCCTGCACTACTGCTCCTGTGTTTGACCGGCGGAGCGCCCTAGCTCCACAGATGGAACTGACTTTTCTGTTCTCTTCCTATGGATTTCCACCTGCCCATAGGTTTTGCTACCCAGCGATACACCTGTTGGTTTTCGCCCCCTACACCCGCTAAGGCGTGTGTTTGTGCCCAACTCCCCTGTTGCCCCCTGCGACTTCTGCTGGACCTGGGCCCCCGGGCCCCCTTGCTTGTCCTAATTGTATTTTGCTGTATTTTTGCTGAATGCCCTGGGGGTCCCTGGCCTCCTGATCTTGTTCTTTACCAGTCGCATGTGGGCCTGTTCTGGTTGAGGCACTTGTTTGGGAACATGCCCGCACAAGTTGGGGTTGGTGCAGGGCAGGGAGGGGGGATTGGGGTATTACCATTGTTTACGGTTTATATTTGGTACAATCTCTATACTGTTTCTGTTCTATGCACATTGACCTCAAGTAATAATTATCTGCTCTTCTGCTGCCGTTTATTACTGCTAGTGTATGACCGTGGACTTGTTAGTTCTGTGGTCTTATTGCCTGAGATCTTGGGAGCCTCCGCTCCACGCTCCGTATTACCCCTGCCATGGCCGCATTGAAATTGTTGACGTGGAATGTCAGGGGTATGCGCGATAAGATTAAACGGACGGCTGTCTTTAATGTTCTACGCCGTGTACGGGCTGATATTATAGTTCTGGTGGAGACACATTTGGAGGGCCGTGTACAACAGTCTCTCAAACGGCCCTGGGTTGGCTGGGTGCAGCACTCTGCTTATAGCTCGCACTCCAGGGGTGTGGCGCTACTGGTGGCCAAATCGATACATTTCCAGCTCCTAGGATCTCAGGTCGACCCAATGGGTAGATATGTTTTTCTCAAAACGTCAGTCTATGGGGAATTGATGCTGCTGATGGCTTTCTATGTGCCCCCCCCTTACTCTGCTGTGATTATTATGGAGGGACTGGCGTTTATGGCACAGAGCCCGGGGGCCCCGGTGATCTGGCTGGGTGACTTTAACAATGTGATGGACTCGGGTCTGGATAGATCCGGTGGCGCCTCCCAGGCGCCGACGGGGTCGTCCCCGACCAGGTTCTCCCGATTGTTGGAAAGCTTTGGTTTGGCCGACTCTTGGCGCAGCAAATACCCCGCTCAGCGTGCGTACTCCTGTTTTTCGGCTGCACACCATTCTATGTCACGCATTGATCTGATATTGCTGTCTCGAACCCTGCTCCCCAGGTTACGGACGGCAGGCTTCGCCCCACGGACTCTGTCTGATCACTGCCCTTATTGGATACTGTTGTCCTTGCCCTGCAATAGACCTCCCCCGGCCTGGCGCCTGAATCCCGCCTGGCTCCCCTTGGTGTCTGATGGGAACAACATTGAGGGGACCTGGACACAATTCTTCTCTGATAATGAGGGCACTGCCTCCCCGGCTGCGGTGTGGGAGGCATTTAAACTGTTCGCCAGATCCACTATGATTTCCAAAATCAAGGCTGTTAGAGCGCGGGCTGCTGAGGAGATCTCCAGGGCAACGACAAATCTAATTGAAGCTGAACAGGCCTTTATGGCAGACCCGACTCCGGCACATGAATCCCAGTATAAATTGACCTCTAAAGTTCTTTCCCAACTTGACTATGAGAAGGCGAAATCTAAGATGTTTTTTCAGAAGCAGAATCTGTTTGCACATGGTGAGCGGGCGGGGAAACTCCTCGCATATTTAGTTCACTGTGAGGATAGACCCCCGGTAGTTATTACTTTGAAGGATGACCTGGGTAATGAGATCACTGATCCTGCTGCGGTGACACAGTGTTTCCGATCATTTTTTAGTACTCTTTACACCTCTAGGGCTCCCGCTGACTGCACTGACATGCATGACTTTCTGGACTCTATTGACTTTCCCACTTTGACACCCGACCAGTTGGCGACCCTCGAGGCACCCATCTCTGTGGAAGAGATTGCAGCAGCCGTGTCCAAGTTCCCTAGATCTAAGGCCCCCGGCCTGGACGGCCTCCCGATTGAATTTTTCTCCCAATATTCGGAACTCCTTTCTCCTAAATTATTGGCTTTGTTTCAATCTCTATTCAAAGATGCAACCCTGCCCCCTTCTATGCGTGAGGCGCTAATTGTGCTCATTCCCAAGCCGGGCAAGGATGTACACGCCCCAGAGTCTTACCGTCCCATCTCTTTGCTCCCAGTAGACACTAAAATCCTTGCGAAAATTTTATCCCTCCGTCTTAACAAGGTGATCCTCTCACTCATACACTCGGACCAGGCCGGGTTCATGCCTGGGAGGAACACCTCATTTAACCTTCGCCGGTTATTCATGAATCTCCAGGCACAGCACGACGGAATGGGTGGCAGGGTGGTGGTCTCATTGGACACGGCTAAAGCATTTGACTCGGTAGAGTGGCCATTTCTATGGAACTGTCTGGACCGATACGGCTTTGGACCTAATTTTATTAAGTGGGTCAAACTTCTATATAGCGCCCCGGTAGCTAGGGTCCTGGCAAATGGCTGGCAGTCAACCGCCTTCCCTTTATCCCGTGGCACTCGACAGGGGTGCCCCCTCTCCCCCCTGCTGTATGCCCTGGCCGCGGAACCCCTGGCGATGGCCATTAGAGCACATCCCGGGATTCGAGGCCTACGTAAGGGACCGCTGGAGGAGAAGATCAGCATGTATGCGGATGACACTTTGTTATATTTGGAAGACTCTAGAGAATCCCTACTCACGGCCCTTTCTTTAATTGAACGGTATGGACGATTCTCCGGTTTTCAGATAAACTGGGATAAGTCACAAATTCTCCCGCTTGACGAGAGCCCGCAGGCGATCGCCCCCGCAAACCCGGCCTTACAATGTGTATCCCGCATTAAATACTTAGGGATTCAAGTGACAGCTAACTCAGCAGATTATGTCCCGGATAACGTTCAACCCTTGTTCCCTCTGCTTAAGGCTAAAATTCAAGTATGGTCCAAATTACCTCTGGGAGTGATGGGTAGAGTCAATTTAATTAAAATGATTCTCCTTCCCAAAATACTTTATGTTGTATGGCACTCTCCTATTTACCTGACACTCAAGCTGTTTAAGCAGATGGAATCACTCCTCAAGACCTTTGTTTGGGGTGCTAACCGGCACAAGATCTCCTGGCGCAAACTCAAGAATCCTACAAATCTAGGGGGAATGGCCCTGCCGGATTTAAATCTGTATTATCTGGCAGCTCAGTTGTCCCAGTTCTTTCACATAGATAAAACGGATAGAGAACGCTTCTTGACCCTGCTCTGCCCTGGGTGGGCTCATCCCCTCGGGGACCCCCTCCTAGTTATCCTTAGGGGCGTCAGGGGCTCGCCGGAGCCCCTGTGCCCCAGATCTCTTCTATACCACTATTGTCGGATCTGGGAGGTGGTAGCGTCCAGGCTTCGGTGCCCTCCATTTCACACATTCACCCCTCTGTGGCATAATAGTACATTGCGTGAGTTCCTTTCCATCCCTGACCTGTCAGTATGGAGCGGGAGGGGTATTCTTCTCCTTAGCCATATCTCCACGACCACTGGTCTGCGGTCTTACGAGACCTTGCAAGACCAGTTTGCGCTCCAGGGCCCCATGCACTACAGATACTTACAGCTCTCCCATGCCTATAGATCTCAATTCCCTGACGGCCCCCCTGAGCTAGAATCGGTTACCACCCTTGAGATTGTTAAAAGTACAGAACCCAGTCACCTTATTTCCATGTTCTACTCTGAACTTCACACACCTTCCTCGACCACTTTGGCTTTTGCACTTAAGACCCGCTGGGAGCGCAGTGTGGGGGCCATGGAGGATGAGGAATGGGAGGATGCCCTGGAGACGTGCCGCAGAGTGTCGCCAAAACTGTCGGATCGCCTAACCCAGACCTTTATAATACACCAGGCTTATCTCACCCCACTTAGACTGTCCAAATATCACCCTGACTTGGTCCCCTCTTGTCCTATGTGCGGAGACCCTGATGCTTCCTTCTTTCATCTATTGTGGAGCTGTCCCCAATTACAGACTCTATGGCAACAAGTAGTCACATTTCTACATGACAAGATGGGGTCTCCTCTACAACTCTCCCCTAAGGAGTGTCTCCTGGGGGTCTACCCGGATGGAGAGATGCCCAAATCCACTGTCATATTTCTTCAGGAAACTTTGTTTATAGCACGTAAATTGATAGCCAGGAGGTGGATGAGACCTACTCCTCCTACTCTAGGATTGTGGATTAAGGAAATGAATAGTGTCATCCCATTTCATAAACTTTTATATAAACATAGGGGGTGCCCTCAGAAGTTCAACAAGATTTGGGACAAATGGGTGCAGTGCCCTGATACGGCTCAGTAATGCAGTGGGTAACTACTTTATGCTGACCGCCCCTGTTAAACCAATATTTTCTGTTCGAGTGTTGGGCCGACGGAGAGTCACTGACTACTGCCTTATTTTTACTATGTCTGTTCTGTTTCTCGGTGTTCATCACTTTGTATATTTGTATTTTTGTACCTCAATGTATTATGAATCTGATCGCGGTTTCAATGCACGGTTTATTTTTGTATTGTACCAAAAGTTTCAATAAACCTCACTGTTTTAAAAAAAAAAAGTAAGGGTTTACATCTCCTTTAAGAGACACTAATCTACAGTGCCTACAAGCTGTACACTAATTGGTACTTATATATTTTATCAGCAGAACTTATGCTTTCCCTATCACAGCTAAGATCATTATCAATATGGCTGCTGGAATCCCAACCTTTTAAAGTTAGGGTGCTTTCTTATCCCAATAACCCTATTGGTCCTTCTAAATGAACTGGCCTAGGTTCAAAAGCCAGTAAGTTATTTATTGTTAGTTGTATGCTATAACAGTAAAATCATGAATTCGTTTGCTGGGCCTGCAAATCTCAAAAACAGCCTGGCTTCCCTTGAACTAAAGTTCTCATCCCTACTTATAGGAGTGTACAATCTTTTGAATGCAGCATCCAGGCCTTTAACTTGCCTCCCACTCAGTATCCAAGCCAGAACTCTATTTCTTACCAATTCACTTTAATCAGATTGAAGAGGTGGGGATTTTTGTACACCTTACATGAGTGTACAAAAATGTGGAGTTAAACAGATGGAATACAAGTAGGGCAGAGTTGGGAACTGGCAGGGAGCCTGTTCTCTCATGAGACTGGGTGATGCAAGTCTTGGGAGCATCTCTGGAGAGTTTTTGGAGTCTTTTGGAGACTAGAAGAAACCCTAAAGTATTGTGTTACTCCTGAGTATACAGGAGATTTGACATCACTGCAAAGTGTCCGTCCTTATATACCTTTAAATTTGAATTGAAACTTCGCATGGTGCAATCTGATACCCGCTTTCAGAGTAGGTTGGTTTTACCTTTAGCTCCAATTCAGAATTCATGCTGTTCTCCTTGTCTGTCATTACCTAATGAGGATGTGCCATCATCCAATACAAGGTGCCTGGTCTGCATTTTATTATGGAATATGGCTGGGATTCATAGATCCAAGTTAGAGCTAAGATTGAGACTTCTCTGGTGAGCATACAAATATAAGTTCTTGCTAATTATAACACTTTTCATAACTGCATATCTGCAGCACCAAAGGACTGTACCTTTGAACGTGAGTTCACCTAAAAAGCAAAATAGGTATATTGTACAAAAGGAAAAGTTAACTGTGTGTCCACTAGAAATGGGACCAAAAAAGACTGTTCTAAGTATAAAGAGTGTTACCCATTAAAAGTTGTTTAATTGACATTTTAGAACTGAGCCATTCATACTGTAACTGGCAAGCACCATCATTTTAATAAAACAAGATAATCATATGCAGTTTTCATCATTTGTACCCTGGTCAATCCTTCAAGAGAATTACCAACACCCCACTCAATCGAGGCAGAGATAGTTCATACTTTAAGATAAATGATTATACACTAATACAAATGTTTATTTTATATGAAATTTAAGATATTTTCTTCTGGATCTTTCAGACAGATTATGGATGCAACATTGAAAAGGGAAGTGTGTGCACCTACCATCCTGGTGCTGTTCACTGTGTGAGGAGCATACAAGCAAGGTAATGTTCAGAGGTCATACTCCACTAAATGCTATCATTCATGATGTCTTTTTATCAGTCTTTTCATCAGTATAATAGCCTAGCTAAACAAACTACCACTACAATTCCCTCAAGGAAATCTGTCAGCAGAGTTAGAGGGATTGACTGATGCAAGGAGAGCACAAGCAAAATTGATGTCAATTTTGCTCGGGCTTGCAACCATTGGAGGAGATTTACTAAAACTTGAGCGTGCAAAATCTGGTGCAGTTCTGTATAGAAACCAATCAGCTTCAAAATTATATTTTCAAAGCTTAAATGAACAAGCTGAAGTTGGAAGCTGATTGGCTACCATGCACAGTTGGACCAGATTCTGAGTGCTCTTGTTTTAGTAAATCTTCCCCAATATTTTTTGCTTGCAGACAATATTTTTCCTTTGGACTCCAGGGTTTCTTCAGTTATCTTTGTACCACTCTTTATAAATCAGCCTTGGTATATATCCTGTGTATACTGATTCCTGGTTTCTCTTTTAATTTATTTTCTCAATTTAAACATACTGAACTTGGTCAGTGCTGTATTTAGACATTTCTACACATGTATGATAGGAACTTTTAGTTCTAGCTCCACAGCTTTGTTTTTTTTTTTTTTTTAATCACTGGGTAGAATAGTGAAACTAAATAAGAATAAAATTGTCAGTTTGTATATTTTAAATCTTGATACCACCCATCTGACCCTGCTGCCCTAGGCACTAGAATACAAGTGATATGGATATGCAACCTGATTTATGTGAATGTTTCATTTGCTAGAGATATAAGGGTTCATTTACTAAAGGCAAAAAGGCTGTTTGCTATGCAAGGAAGTTTACAACAGAGCTTAGTGAATGTGGTGAAGTTTTAATTTGCAAAGAATACCCAAATATGTGCAAGGAAAATCAAAAAATAAAAAAAAAACACGATTTTGCTTGCACATGCTGGAAGCCCTCAGAGCTTCACCTTATTCATTAAGCTCTGGAGCAATTTCCCTTGCAAAATGAAACTTCATTAGGAAAGTAAACAGCATATTTGCCTTTAGTAAATCAACCCCATTGTTTTAAAGCATTCCACCAATTGTATATTTAATAGGGTTCCTCCAATTTTATTTTTAAACACCTTCCTCCAGTTTTATTTCTTTTAGTGTCCTGATATCATTCCCTTATTTTCTAAACATTTCTGTCCCTTTGCATGTATGCAGCTATACTGAGAAATTCTCCTTCCATGCATAGGCTTTAATATACTTTTGGCTGTGACATTCAGTGTTGCACATCCTCTTTTTAACTTGGCCAGTTGCCTAATTTATACCACCCTACCGTAGTTTGGCAGAATACAGAGGCAATGTAATTTGTTGGTTAACGCAGCTAATGTGTGCTCTTTTTGGTGGAGTCATCTATAGATGTTCGCCCAGTAACAGTAACACCCACATGAATAAAATTAAAGTGCCATAGCCCCCGAATTGCCACATGCTTCCTGTAAAGCACTGAGTAATCTATCACTGCTTTAAAAATGAACAATATAAATTAAATCAGATTGTTACCTGATTGTCTATTAACAAATTTATGTTGTTTATGTGGGGCTTTTGCTTTCTCTATAGCCCTCAGTATGCAGCAGGGCAGCAGTGCTGTTACGATGCCTATGGAGCGCAGGTTCTTACAAGTGATTCAATAGGCGGCAGTACCCCAGATCGGGGACATGACTGGGGTTCCCCACCATACAGAAAGCCTCCCAGAATACCAGGCTTCTCTCACTGGCTCTATGATGTAATCACATTCTACTACTGCTGTCTGTGGTCAGATAACTGCCAGTACTACATGGAACTTAGACCCTCCAGCGACTGCCGAACTTATAAACCACCAAAAGTTGGTATGTTAGAAAGTTTGTTCTAGGACATTTCTTTACAATTTTAATTTTTAATGAAATAATACAATTTTTGTCTCTTCTACTGTAGCTTCAGCATTTGGTGAGCCTCATGTTTATACTTTTGATGGTCTGGCTTACACCTACAAAGGTAAAGGGGAATATGACATGGTGGTTTCTACAAACCCGAATCTAAGGATTCAGTGTCGGACATCGCCTTTTTATGGTATGTTAACTGCAGGAAATAAGATACTGTAGATGCATGTTCTGACCATGGACCATGGAAATTCACAATGGTGATCACTCAGAAGGACCAGTGGAGTTGATTTACTAAAGATGGAGAGTGCAGCTGTACATGGTAGCCCATCAGCTTCTAACTTCAGCTTGTTCAATTAAGCTTTGGAAAAAAACAACGGGAAGCTGTTTGATTTCCATACAGAGCTGCACCAAATTTTGGACTCTCCAGTTTTAGTAAATCAACTCAAATGTGCCCTAAATAATAAAAATAAGTCAAGACTCCATATTTTATATGTAAACGCAAAGGTTTAATCAGCTTATATTTTGCATTTCTGGTTCCTTCTTCCATCCCTTAATGCTGAGAACATTTTTAAACAAAGTGATGTCATCACTGGGTTTCTGTGCTTCTCTGCGGAATGCAAACAGATAGATCATGGTTGGTGGAAGGAGCCAGCAGAGAGCTGAACATACCTTACTAACTACATCACACACCCTTTTCCAGTACTCCTCTCAAAAGCAATGGGATGGCTCTTGGTCAGCCTGGATGAGTGGGAATTTTAAGGCAGGCTGCATTTGCATGCATAGGTAACACCTACGTATGATGCTGAGCCTCCATGATTGAAGGAACCAAAATCCAATGAAGTAAAGGGGCAGGCCAGGGGCAGTAAGGCTGGGGCGGAAAGAGCTTGTTCATGATGGATGTCCAGCCAGGAAATGAGGTATATTCTACCTGATTTGTTGCAGCTTTCAGTGCACACTGTGAGAAGCTTGCCATGTGCAGGGAAATCAGAGTAAACTTTTTCAGTTAAGGGGAGGAGCCTGTACAAATGTGCAAATGTGCAAAAGCATGAATAAACTTAACGTGAAAGTTGAGCTCTTTATGTCATGCATAATTTTCCACTTCATTTTGGAGATGGGCATGAGGAGTTGGGAATACTGATATATAATTTTCTGGAAGCAGGATTGGAGCATGTATGCATATAGTCAAAGAGCAAATACAGTCAAACATTTCATACACAGCTACACTAGTATTTTTGCAGTGCCCCAACCAGCAGACATTATATACACATATTTAATGAGGCAAAATGAATGTAATTTTTTTTTTAGCAAACCACAAAAACATTATTTCCAATGTTTTTGTAGGACAGATTTGATCTTTGCAAGTGTGACAGTATTAAATTCAGATTACCTGATTTAATGGAAATTTAAAGAATAAGTAGAAATTCTATATTTACTTCTGACCCCTTCACGCTGTGACACGGATATAGCCATACAGCCTGCTCATGGATGTACAGCTGCAAGTCCTGATGAAAACAGTAGGCAATGGAGCTTTGTGTTACTACTGGAAAAATCCAGTGTAAACAGGGATTTGTATTTGAACTAAGCGTTCTATTGTTTTTGGTCATCTTAACTTATTCATAAGCTAATATCCTATACCTGCCAGTTTGTCATATCTGCCAACACCTGAAACCAAAATAATCCTAATAACATACCCTTTCTTGTGATTTCTTATTTGGCTCTAAAAATCATCTTCTGGAATTCTCACTCTATCTAATAAAGTGTCCCAGATCCATGACCTTTTCATTTCTAACATTTTTACTTTCCTTGGCTGACTGCCTCTGACGCTATCTCACATCTACCATGTTATCTTCTTTGAAAATCCAAATTTAATCATTATCTTTTTAATTATTTCCTGGACCAACTACTTATTTCCTTGATTGTTCCTTTGAATGGCTTCTTCATTTCCTTTACACTAAGCTTTATGGATGATTTTAATAACATTATTGTTATTAATAGCCCTGTACCATTATAATTAAAGACCTGTTAACCACCCCTTATTTTGCAACACAGTGCATGTATATGTATATACTGTCTATATATATATATATATATATATATATATATAAATATATATATAGGAAGGAAGCTGTGCTGTTTGACAAAGAAACAACTGAAGTGGCTCATAATAAATAAATCATCATGAAAAAGTACACACAAAAAAAGTAAACAAATTACTGTGAACAAATGAATATAAACAAGTGGAATTCATCATTTGGGATGAAGTCCCAAAATTATGATAGATGATATTGTGGGTAAATAAATAAATGAATAAAGGTGTGATACTCTCCTCCACCACTGTGTTCCAATCACCAAAGCATGTGTATGAGCTTACCAGAAGGCAAGAATAGATGAGCCTGCATAAAGCAAGTATGCTCACAACACCGATTCCCCTGAGAGATCCAATTAGACAGGTGTATCCAATGGAAACACAAATGCCACAGAGCACAAGGATAGCGGTATTCCACAGCACTAGTAAATAATAGTGTCTCCGGTATCACCATGTAAGAAATAAAATAGGCTCCATAGTGTAATAATGTAAAACATGTTTAATGTAGATAAAGTAAAAACTCAGTCACATTCAGTATTAGAATATACAGCATAAAAGCAAATACAGCCGGCTGGCTCGTAGTGGATCTGGTCCAAAGTTCCTTGCCACCAAATGTGTCTCCTGAAAGGAAGACTCTGCAGCCTCTGGAGGACAGTGAGAAGCAGCACCAGGTTGGAGCGTATTATGCTGCTGGACTTTCAGTTGTTTTAACACCATCCTGAATGGTCTGTGCTATTAGGCCATGAACTTGCTCTTTACTGTGCATATCAGAACAGTCACCGGTCCCCCACCTGAAACTACAAAAATTAAAGAAAGGCCGATGGACGGTTACTTGTCCCGGTCATTTCAAATTCAGTTGTTTCATTCTCGAATGTGTTCTTTTGTCCACATAATACAAGGTTCAGACAGCCTGGTAGTAAGTCGTCCAGAGAGACGAGACAAGTAACTATCCATTTGCCTTTCTTTAATTTTTGTAGCGCAGCTTTCTTCCTGTATATTTGCTTGGTGTTGTTATCTCACTAAAAGCTGCAGCTGTTTTATGTTTTGATTATATTAGCGCGGTTACACACCTGTTTTGTATATATATACACAGCTGTTCTATGCCTTCCTTTCCACAGTCAAGGTGGTCTTTTCCACTCTCAGCCTCAGCAGTTTACAATCCAAAACAGTTTTCATTCATTTTTCATTCCTTATGCTTTCCTCTTTTCTCTTGTATATTTATTTGTACTCCAGGCTCTGTTCTTGAATATCTTGGATGATGCACTTTTCTGGATTTTCTTTTACTGTTCAGATGGAAATTCACATACTACAGTATTTCCTATCTTTGCCCTTTATCTGTTGATTTATCATATCACTCTCTTCATGGACCTGGTTCTCTTCTCTAGCTGCTTCTATGGCAGTAGCCAGGTTATCATCCTCCTGGTTACAGAATAGGTGTGTTATTTTTCATGTCAAGTTTAAGTACAGTAATCATTTTACGGATAAAACCATATTCATAATTTTCTGCGATTTTATTCATCTTCCCTACCTGAAAGCAATACCGTAACACCCCCAGTAACTCCAGCTCACACTCACCAAACTCAAAGTTTATTTAGAGTCCCTTATCTCACAGTTACTTCACAATCGTACGCTATTTTGTGTAGTTTCCAACATAAAAAAATGTTCTGCACCTGTCCCTTTCTCTTGTTTTACATACTGTAAGCCAATGCTACTGCATGCCCTATTCCTAACACATCTTGCCACCCTATCCATTATACCATACCAAAGGTAAAGCTTAAACCACGTTAATCCTTCCAGAATACTCCTGTTCAACATACTTTTCCTCTCCTGTTATCCAGCTCTCTCGCTGTACTCTGGCTGCTATTTCTTCTTAGTTCTACGTTGGCTACCATGTTCTTAGTTTTTAGAGCTTGAAATCCTAGCTTAGATTACAGGTGTTCCCCAGTCTGTTTGTTCCGGGAGGAGAACAATAACCATTAGGTCAGGTGCTCTACCCTGATAATCAGTGCACCCCTACCCCAAAGTGAGATTGACCATCATCCCACATCTATGGACTGATTTACCTACGAAGTTCTTTATACCCTTGCTGTCCTATACATTTTCTTGCCAATTTTCTGATGCTTCCCCTACCACAACCTTTGCTCTTTACATCACCTTCTCTCCCCTACTTTTGTTACCTCTTCATGCTCTCCCAAACAAGACTTCTCATGTATATCTCTGCTTTCTTAAAAATGTCATCTAGATGTTATTAAGCACTCTCCATCCTTAGCTAGTGATTCCAGCATGGTCTCCTCCACTATCTTACAAAGCACCCATTTGAGCTAATACATACAGTAGCTCACTCATTTCCTTTTGTCCTGTTTCTGCTCCTTAACCTTCTATACTATGGGAGTGGGGCTCTCTCAAATTTTATTGCATAATTGCTGTTATATTTTCTACTACTATTGTAAGTCATTGTCATTTGCAGTGCTTTTATATAGTTAACTGTATAACTCATTCTTGTTTGCTTCACTTACTTTATACAGCTCCACTGAAAAGAATGATGCTTTTTAATTATTTTTAATGGTATTAATAATACCTATGGTAGCATATAGAAATTTCATAATTTTGAGGGAAAATGAAATGCCTCGCCTAACCCTCACGTGGCCTCATCTACTGTATATCATTCAGACCTTAGCTCCCCTCACAGTTTGGCACTTTTGTCCTGTATATCTTGGACGTACATTATTTAACAAAAATACCATTCAACTTTTTTCATTCCTTTTCTATTAAAGCACCACCACCGAAACGTTTTACCGTTCATCTAGATGATAATATCCGATCTCGGCGGTCAGTCCCTCAGGATATTTTTATAGCTGCCATTTCCTCAGTGGCTATGCAAGAAGAGGATTCTGATACAATTGAGGTGCGCCAGCAGGATGAATTCATAAATTCACTGGAAGTTTTAGTGAATGGGGAGATCATTAGCTTTGAAGAGCAAAGCTGGATGGATATGAAAGGTAGGTTACCCTGACATTCCTGTGAATGTATTGCACTCAGCATTTACAGGGAAATCTTCATTGGATGGACATATGTGATCCTGATATAAACATAAAAAAGAGTTGCTGCAAGTTTATAGATTGTTTACCTAGATCAACAATAAAAATAAGTAAATAATTATCTGGCATGTGTCGTAATCACTCGCAATATTGTTACTTGCTCAATCATGCAAGCAGACTCGGGTATCCATATGCAGCCTTTGTCAAACAATCCAATTCCAATGCAGTTTTGTAACATTCTGTCCATGTATGTTACGGGGATAATCCCTTCAGATTCACTCAATCCAAGCCACAGTCACACATGAGATGCTCTTATAGTTGGTAACCTGATTCCTTTGTTTTAAGCCAGTTGGTATTGTTTGCTATGTTGCCCACCACCTCAGATGCTTTAGAATGTTCCATGGTCAAAATTTAAAGGAGCCTGTGCCCTGTGTTGTAAGATTAACCACTTGCCGACTGCCTAACGTACTTTTTCTTGAGGCAAGTTGGCTTCCCTGCGCGAAATCACATACCTGTAAATAATTTCGTGCAGGGTCTCCAGGGGGTGCGCTCGAGCTGCAAGAGGCACGGTTGCGCACTGATTGGCTGAAGGGGGAGCCAATAAACGGGTCCGGTGGCCACCCGCAATCTTTCCTAAGAGACACAGAACAGCGGTTTGCCTATGTAAACAAAGCAGATCGCCGTTCTGACAGGGAGGAAGACAGAGATCTTGTGTTTCTGCTTAGAGATCTTGATTGCTGCAGTAGGAGGTGTTATATGGATTACTCTACCAACTTTGTTTGCCAATCCTCACCTGAGGGTGGCAGCATATAACCTATGGTCAAGACATAAAAAAGTGGTGTACTGTACTGTATTCCAAGAAAAGGATTTTACAGGTAAGTCAAAATTCCGTTTTTTTTAAACAGCCAGATTAACTTTATCTGGTACCAGATGTACCAGCAACAACTTTATACAGGTCTGTGCCAAACATTACCTATGTCCAGTTCGTTGCACCAAAACAAACTGCTCTAGTAATTTAGCTATTGCTTGCTGCTAATTCCAGGATACAGTTGATACAAGCATGTTGAGTTTGGTGATAACCTGTACGTGGATGTTGAGAAAAATCACTTTATTTTTATTTATTTTTTTGTTGATTTATACAATCTGTCTAAAACAATTGAAATTGGCTATTTTACGTAAAAAAAATATATTTCTCTTCATTTTGTTTAGGGGTTTTCTTATTCTCACCCTATAAGTCCAATGTCACAGTAATGTTTGCCTCAGGAGCTGGGGTGGAAGTAAGAGAAGTAGGAGGATTTCTGAGTGTGTCAATTCTTCTTCCTGAGATTTTCAAAAACAAAACCCAAGGACTTCTGGGAGTCATGAATGATAATCCTACAGATGACTTCACTCTAAGAAATGGCACAGTTATACCTTCTACTGCCAGCCCAGAGGAAATTTTCCAGTTTGGTGCAGATTGTGAGTAAATACAAGGATGAATGGCAAGCATACAATATTCAATATAGAATACCTTCTCTGGATATTCTCTTCTTTTAAGTGCATATGGCAGTTCCAGTAATGTACTGTATATCTGCGTAAACAGAATTTTCTGACATCAAAGCTCTCTATACAGTCTGACTAGTTAACTTGTGTTCCCAGCGTTAAATAAGCCCCACCTACTGAAATAACAAAGCACAAGAAAGCCAGAAATCTGTGGTCAGACACCAGTGTGTAGGGCCTAAGGCTCCATGTACACGGGACGTTGGTAAAAGTCCCTTTGAATGCTGCAATTTTTAGGACGTTTGAAACGTCCGTTCGGTCGCATTTGTACCCGCGTTTAGCGGGTGTTTGCGGGCGTTTGCGTATAGAACCGCTCCTAGAGGTCAAAAAAATTATTCCCCTTTAAAATGGAAAAACGCGAACGCTAAACGCGGGTCATCATGTTCGGTCGCGTTCGGACGCATTCGGACGCGTTCGGTCGCGTTTTTGCATTTGAAACACCGGGAAACACACGTTCGAACGCAAATAATTGCGTTCTAAAAAACATCCCTGAACGCAACTGCCTGCAAATGACTGTAAACGACGATGTGTACATGGACAGATAAGGTAACATGGAGCTGCGTTCAGGGGCTTCTGAAAAAAATGGGCCCAACTGCTCCTAAACGGCCATTTCCAGCGTCCCGTGTACATGGAGCCTAAATTGAATGCCTTGTGTTGGGAGGAAATACAGTGTATATGTCACTAATGTTTTTTATATAACTTTTGCACAGTTGGTTTGCAGCTAACAGATAAACTATTCTTCAGCACTGATACCAACAGTTTAGGGAAGGTACAGATCCTCAGAATTAAACTTTACCAGAGGATGATTTCCATTATCAGAGGTAGTGATCTTTCTGGGCAAAGGCAAAGAATGATCCTGCAATCTGCACCAGCTCCACATCTCTGCACCGCTCACCAGAGTGTGCATAGTGAGAAGGGAGCCTCTCCCCTAAAATATCCCTTCTCGCTAGGAACCTAACCCTAAACTAATCACTGTCCCTCATATGCAGGTTCCACTCTCCACCATTTACTCACTCGATGTGCGCCAAAATTATGTGGGGCCTCTTATTCAAAAGGTTCCCTCGCCCAAGGTGCCCACCAGAGGTTATATCCAATCAGACAGCTGCGCTCTCTGAGACACGGATGGAGTCCATGAGGGACAGTTTCCCCTAACAAACTCCACTCCATCTGTATGATGGCACACTACCCCCTACTGGAAGAAGAAAAACCTGCACCTGCCTACAAGTAATTTAGGAGTAGCAAAGAAATGTAATTCATTTAAAACCTTAAAATTAATCTGTGGTCAGGCTATGGACATTCAAGTATCTGTAAAGTAATTCCTCTTTCTTCAAAGGAGAAGCACAGTTTCTCTTAACAGCGAAGCTCCCTCTGCTCCTCCTCCCAGAGCACCTGTGTGTGGTAACTTTAGAGATTAAAAGGCTTAAAGGCTGCTGACTCTGAATTTCTGAGCTGAATTTCTGAGAGAACAGCTTCAACCACTTTAGAGCTTCTTCTCTGAACATTAAAGCCAAGTTTCACCCACATATAAGACTTTGCTCCATCTAGTCAATTAATGTAACTTATAAATGTATTGGCTAACTTTTTGTTTTGTTTTACCTTGTTTTCTATTGTTATTGTTCTTCACTTCCTATGTACCCCGCCACAGCGAGGTACGTCCTTTTCCTGAGTGATTTGGGCCCTCCTCCTTCCACCTGCTGCCTTCTGGGACCTGTGTGTGTCTTAGAAGTTGATGGGACCATTCAGCAGGTGCAGCGTGACTCGTACATGCGCCATAGGAAACCGGCAGTGAAGCCTGAAGGCTTCACTGCCGGTTTTCCTTTGCACCCAAAGCTGGTGGACGAATCGGCTTGGGGTGCTGACATCGCGGGAACCCTGAACAGTTAAGTGTCCTTATATTAAAAGTTAGCAGCTACAGTATTTTTGTAGCTGCTGACTTTTAATTTTATTTTGTACAGGCTGGAATACTGCTTTAAGAATGAATTGCTTCACTGTGACTGCATCTTCAAAGGTCAATGATGTTACCTTTACAAACAAACACTAGTTACAGGGTGTGTAACTTAATGACATTCTGTTTACAAAGCTTAGAAAGCTTTCCTAAGCATATTCTGGTACCAATCATCTGGAGAGAAAATCAAGTAAAGGGGGAATTCTGTGATTCCTGTGAGAGGTAATAAATACCTGTTAGAGTAACACTTACACATTACGAAGTATGCATGTTCCTGATATAAAGAAAAAAAAAAAATACACACATACTGTATATATAGATGCTTTTACCACTATCACACTTTTTAGCAAATTGTTTACATTATTGGAATGTCTACTTTGGCTGTGTTGATTTTCTTTATTGGTCTTACAAAAAATAAAGATGTGGGCTTGGCATCCCACTCCGTTTTCATTGGAGTGTTTGTAAAGTTAACATCATTGACCTTTGAAGATACAGTGGAGCAATTCCTTCTTAAAGCAGTGTTCCAGCCTACAAATAATTTTAATTCTAATGCAATTAAGGACGGAGCATGTGATCTTTAACCATTCAACTGTTCCTCCAGATTTAAGCCCACGTCACACTGGCAACACCTTACTTGAAGAAGGTACTTCAGCAGTACTTCAGTACTTCCTTACTAGCAGAATTTTGCAGAAATGTTATTGCTGCCTAGTGAATAGTGATGGAGCAACATCTCACTAGTCTGTGAGGGAGCAACATAGAGTATACATAGAAATAATTCATTACAAATAATGGGATTTTAGGTGAACAGCAGGATGAGCTGACAAGGACCAAGTATCCCCAATTTTAAATCATAATGAAGAACCAGAGGAGGGGGGTGCAGGTTGAATTACACAGAGCGGTGCCTACAAAACCTACCAGCTCCTAAAGCAAGGGGAGCTGGCCTCAGCCACTGGTGTAATAGCATACTCGCACAAGTTTACTGGAAATGTGGTACCCAAATTACTTCCCATCAACCTTTATATATCAATATTTAACACCTTAGAGTAAGTTGGAGAACTTTCAGATCGGTAGCTGGCCTTTGTCTACCCATGAAGTTCCTGTAGTAGTAATTGCTCTATTCATTAGGTCTTTCTTATAATTATGTAGATTTTCTTAAACACTTGGCAAATGTATACTACAGTATGTATAATTAGTCTTAAATTTAATGTATTTGCTAAACAAATTGGTGCCATTTTGTGCTATTAATTGGTTTTTAATTTGTTTTTTCTCTTGCATTTTCAAAACCCCTTTTTTCTTCCTCTAGGGTCAGTAACCAATCAGACTTCACTCTTTCAGTATGACTCTGTAATACTTATTGAAGAGTACGCTTTGAAGCATGATCCTAATTTCATACCTACATTTCGTATTGAGGATGAGCAAAGTGACCCACTGTTCCAGGAGGTAGAAACTATGTGTGGTAATGATTCATTCTGCAGATTTGATGCCTTTACCACAAGAAAACTGGAAGTTGGCAATGCTACCAAGATTTCACATCAAAGTCACAACATGTTGGTGGAGAACCTTAAACCAGGTAGGTTAAATGTTCCTTATTATTTATGCTGTATGAGCATGTTCTAAACGCAGAATCATAATAAAGCTGGGCAAATGCAATACATTAGACTCACACAAGATGTGCCTAAAAATGCCTGAATGAATGCACATTGGGTGAAAAGATTGTACCTATTTTTAGATGCATTGCATTGTTTTTAGAATTTGACTTAATGATTATTCACTAAGGCCGGGTTCACATATGTGCGGCTGCACTTTCCAGCCTGAGCCCGGTATGTTTCGGTTCACCGGTTCAAGTGCAATTCAGGTCCAAATTTTTTCCTGTTTTCACACCTGAACTGAGCCCAAAACCCATAGGAACCTTTTGGAAACTGCACCACGGCTGCCCCGGACATGTATGAACCGGCTCCATTGAGAGCCGGTCACACTCGCATATCATCCTAATTGGATGTGGTGAAAACTACATCCAATTCGCACATATGTGAACCTGGCCTAACCATTTGAGAAATGTATTAGAAAGCAAAATGCAGGTCAACACATGAGAAATATACCAGGTCCCCTTTCCAACAGACCACATGTTGGTTTTACTGGGTTCTACAGAAAAGTATGGATTTTCTCATGGCCAAAAATGCAACAAAATGTATGATCTGTTGAGACCAATCCCTTACAACTTAAGCCCAAAATTAATATTTGTGTTTAGGTTTTTTTTTTTTTACTTTTACATTTTCTTTATTGAGTACAGCAATGTAACAATGTTACAGAGGATGAAGTCAAAGTAATACATTGACACTGGAGGAAACAAAGTAGGTTATAGCATGTTCAACTGAAGGTGAATGACTCAATTCAACCTCAGTAGGGAACAATGTTCACATAACACAGGCAAATACGATTCTGTGGTAGGTTAACCATTGGGGATGTGAGCCATCCTAAGCAGTATTACACTAAAAAAAAAAAAAACAACAAAAAACGAGAGAGCAGGTAGTACCTTAAAATGGGTTGATAGTTCATATCGGGACCACCACCAACGAAACACATCATAAGACTACATAGGCATAGCATAACATTTCTTCCGGCCTTTGCTAGGAGTGTGGCACACCCTTAAGAGAGTATAGGTGTACTATTTAGGACTATGGGGCATTAAATATACATCTTGGGTCTCTTTGCCAAAAGGCCCACTGACTCAAGAACTTCCACACCATAAGGTGAACTTTTGTATGCATATATTCCATATGCATGTGTTGATTAAATATGGATATGAGTTGCTGGGAAGTGGGGGAATGAGTATTTTTCCAATTGCGGGCAATGGCAAGCCGTGCGGCTATTATATTAGGATGTGAGTAATTATAGTATGGTACTGTGCGTGCCATTTCTATAGCCCCACTCCTAGCAAAGCGAGTTATGGATTAATTACAGTATGCGATTCAGTGATTGATGCAACTAGGGCATCTACATCCTTCCAGAATGAGGAAAGTTCTGGACATAAACACCAGGAGACTGCAGTTCCTCCAGCATGAGTTGGAGAGCATTGGGTATAGTCGGGATAGTTTCGCTGGCGTATAGTACCAAAATTGTAGAATGTTTAGGCTTGATTTCCAATGTGAGAGACATTTGGAGAATTTTAGGGGATTTTTTGCTGCTGTATGCCATTCTTGAACCTTGCTGTAAAGTGAAGATTATGTTCCCAATGCTCCATGTTTAGGAGCTTTTTATGTTTGAAGTTTGGTGTCAGTATCTTATAGATTTTGGAGATCCCTTTAGTAGAGCGGGATGAGTGTTTGTTGATTTGTAGGAGATCCTGAGGAATGGTGAAGGTCGACCATAAAGATGACCTAAGGGCGTGTCTGATACGTAAGTATTTGTAAAAGTCTCTGCGGCTGATGTTGGCTTTGCTTTGTAACATGCAAAAGGAGGAAAGACCCCCATCCTCAAAAAGGTCTCCTATGTTTTTTAGACCAACATCAGCCCATGAGTTGATCCCGAGGTCGCTACATAATAGTTTAAGAGCATTTAAGGGAAACGATGCAAGAATGGCTTTAGGTATCCCTTGGGACAAACATAGCACTAAACTTCAGACTTTAGTTGCCACAACAATTGAACTGAGGTAGGAGTGTGGTGGAGTATGATGTAGCCAAAGGGCTGCTAGTAGTTGCTTAGTTGAGCAGCCAATTGCAGGCTTCTTCGTTTACCAGCACTGGGTGTTGTTGAGAGGGGACCCACCATCTCTAAATCTGATCTAGCAAGATTGCTTTATAGTATCGTTTAACCTATGGAGCGACAAGTCCAACCACATTCATAGGAGCATGTAGGATTGAGTGATGAACTCTTGGGTGTTTACTGTTCCAAATAAATGAGTAAAGTATTCGTTGTAGACTGGAGAGTTGGTCTTGAAAGAATGTGGAGGAAACAGAGTGTAACAGGTAGAGCATATGGAGCACGAGGAACATTTTAACCAGATGCTGTTATGGAGCACAGGTGCAGAGATATATCTACTAATTTTTTTAGTCACTCTGTCTAAATAGATTTTTACTAAGATTGCAGAGGGGGTTACTAGTTGGATACCTAGATATGTTAGTGGGGAGGCTGGGGCCCAAGGAAATTAGGACAAGTCAGATATTCGTTGTTTCAAGTGTGTATTTAGACAGACTCCTAACATGGAGGATTTTGAGAAGTTAACTTTGTAGAGAGAAATTTGCCCAAACTGGGTAAGGAGATTGGTGAAGCCCAGAAGGGATGGACTGGGTTGGTGAGGGCGACTATAACATCATCCGCATACAAGCCTATCTTATGGAAGATGTGACCAATTTGGATGCCAGCTAAGAGGAGATGTGACCTAATTGCTTCCGCCAACGGTTCCATCATTAGTGCAAAAATTTGTGACGAGAGTGGCCACCCTTGCCTAGTACCGTTGGTAATATTGAAAGGCGAGGAAGTGATGCCACCTGTTTGGACTCTAGCTGAGGGGGAAGAATATAAGCTCATAATGGCCGTAGCAAAGGTTCCCTGCAGGCCAAACTTCTTCATAACTGCTGTAAGGTAGAGCCAGTATACTCTATCGAACGCCTTTTCTGCATCTAGGGACAGAAACAGAGAAGGCGTCTGATGATGTTCCACTCATTAGATGAGATTGATAAATCTCCTGGTGCCATTCGGAGCTTGCCTGTGGGGTGCGAATCCAACCTGGTCAGGATGGACCAAGTGTGGAATGTAGTCGGAGAGGTGGGTAGCGAGTAATTTTGCATACATTTTGATATCAGTATTGAGTAATGAGATGGGCCTGTAGTTGGCCAGGTCTGCGTGCGATTTGTCTGGCTTGAGTACCGTGACAATTACAGCTTCGAGGGATTCCTTGGGAATATGGCCTGATTGAGAAAATTGTGAATATGCCTAATTACAAAGATGCCGAGAAAACACAGTGCCGAGAAGGTCTTATAATATTCGTAAGGGTCCTTTCACATGGGGCGGACCATATGTCCGTTTTTCATCCCATCCAATTGCGGACGAAAAATGGACATAATGCATGTCAATGGGATTGCGGATGTCAGCATGACCATCCGCTGACATCCGATTTGCGTCCTTTCCGATCAGTTCCGTTTTTTGGAATGGAAGAGAACTTTATTTTTCTTCCGTTTAAAAAAACGGAACAGACACAAAAACGGATGTCAGCTGTGTCATCCCCTGACATCCGCAATCCCATTGACATACATTATCTCCGTTTATCATCCACAAATGGATGGGATGATAAACGGACATACGGTCCGCCCCATGTGAAAGGACCCTTACAAAGATGGGGGCTGAGAGTGCCAGGAAGGTCTTATAATATTCGTTACTAAAGCCATCTTGCCTAGGTGCTTTATGAAGTGGAAGATTGCGTCTGCAATTTCTTTTTCAGAGAAGGGTTTGTTTAACGCCAAGAGTTGGGCAGCCGTGAGAGTGGGTAGGCGTGAACTGTTAATCTGGGTAATATCACGTGAAGGTTCAGTGTTGGAAGTGTTGAGATTATATAGCTTAGAGTAGTTTAGAGTAGAACTCCCTAAAACAGTCTGCAATGTCCTTGGGGTTACATACTCTATGGCCCTGGGTATTGTACATAAAAGGAATCCTGGCCAACGGTGCTTTGCATTTAACCTGCCTGGCTAGGTGTGCTCCGGGTTTGGTACCTTGCGTATAAGTTTGATGTGGTGGTCAAACATAGAAGTTGCGTACGAATCATCCGGATTTTGTTTGTTAGATTGTTCTAGTTGTCTGATTTGCTCTAAGAAGGAGTTTATACGCTCTGACTGTCTCCGCTTCTCTTGGGCACCCAACTTAACAAAGAGGCCTCTCACATAGGCTTTGTGTGCATTACAAAGGAGTGCATCATTAGTGACTGAGCCAGAGTTAAGGGAGAAATATGTCTCATTTTCCTGTTTGACCTGTTCCTGGTAGTCTGGATTGGAAAGGATGGCTGTATTCATACACCGTAGTGAGCTGCATTTGTTTCTTGGACCATAATCAAGTGTGATGGTGGCAGGCGCATAATCCAGGAAAAGGTCAATCCTGGAATAGGACTTTTGGGGCAGCCGAGTAGAATGTATAATCCTTTTAGTGCAAGCATCGCCAGGGGTCATAGAAGTCTTGGGAGTGGATCAAGGAAGTCTGGGAGAGGACTAGAGGAGTCTAAGGACATATCAGAAATGTCGTTAAAGTCCCTGCACAAAATAATTTGTTCTTTTGGGAAAGGTTGCAATTTGGACATAACTGATTTGAAAAACGTTTTTTGTTATGTATTGGGGGCATAGATGCATAGTATGTCACTTTTCTGGGAAATTGCTTCCCTCGAGAGTCTGGAGCGCTTAAAGGGGCTATTCAGACGCTTAACATTTATAGTGGTAATATTGAGTGGCATAAAGATCAAGTGTAGGCAACGCTTGCTGCAGGGCCCAAAAAGAGCCTGAGGGGTACTGCATTATCGTGTACCTGTGTGGAGAGAGGAAAGATGTATGCAACAGCACCTTAACGTACAGAACCACAAATATATACAGTACAAAAACAGTGGATAATACCGTAATACAATCATGCAATGAACAGCTACAAAACAACAATGCGTCTGCTTAGCACACTTTTTAACTGGGAGTGGAGGTAATGAAGTGGTTGTCCTGGCTTCCAGAGAGGTAAAGTGGAGTCTATACTTCCAAGGTAATGAGCCCACCTGTGAACATTACAAAAGTGTGAAGTTTGAGTTTCTAAGAGCTCATGTAGATAGATATTACCTTCCAGCTTTTGGCTTGAGTTTCAAAACACACATCAAACGCAGGTCCACAAATTCCTATTTGCTTCAATGGTGCAGTGTGGATAATAATTCTGCATTTGACATTTTTCAAATTGTTTTACTTTGGATAAAGCAAGTTCCATTAAAATGCGTGACCAGGGTAGATCAGAGCTCCCTTGTTAAACTAAAATTCTCCACCAACTGCTCAAAACTCTACCCTCCTATAACCTCCCCATTTTATTAATAATCACACTACTTGTACGTGGAGTTAAAATAGCCGACGTGGCCTTTTATTAAACAACAAGCTTTTAACAAAAACATAATAAAATACAGTTGAACTTGGTTGCAGGTCCTTAACAGTACCATATTACTACCAACTTTCTGTCTGTGTCACCATTTGGCCCCCAACGCCTAAGCACCGCCTAGAGGATTAAACCAGCCGACCTCAGACACCCACCTAGACCAAGTAGAGGATGCCATACCTCAGATGGGTCCCCATATTTTTTTTCCAAAAGACCAGCTTTTAGACCCCTGTCAAGGACCCCAAACCGCCACGGAGTATAAATAAATAAATAAGTAATCGGAGTTCCTCAATATAAGGGCGGGAGGGAGGGACATTCTTCCACGATTTTTCATCTGAGAGTGAGCCAAAGCACTCCTCCCCAGCACCTATACTTCTCCATCTCCCGCCCATCCCCCTGTCTTTCTGACCAATAAGGTAAGGGTCAGCCACTGACCACCTACTTTCAACTAGTTAACCCCTTCAGCTCGGTTCTCCTTCCACCCAGCCATGTATGCCCTCTACTTAATTTGTTCCTCATTAGCGCTGGGCATATCTTTTGCATTGTAGACAACGTGAGGGAAACTTGGTCTTTTTCTGCATTTTGTGTTCAAATGCATGCATTTGAGGAGAGCTCTGTTCAAAAGCAAAAGGCGGTATTTGACAACAACATAACCTTTTTGTGCACTTTGAAAAAACAGTGACAATGAGATACCACGCCACAGTGGAAAATGGCAGTAACAGTGTAGTTTAACAGGTAACAGGATCATAAAAGGTATAAATGTCAATTAGAATTCTCACCCATACATGGTGAGGGCCTCCAGGAAATGCGTTTTTTTTTTTTTTAGACTTCAATAAGTCCTGGTTTGGGTGCTGGAGCTTTGACACTTCATAAAGACTTGATAGAGATGAGGTCTTCAACCCTAAGTGCAGGTTTTGTGAGCAACCATCTCAGACCAACTAATGTAACTGTGCACAATCTTTTTTAGTTTCGGAGTGACTGTGGTTCAGGGATGCATCCGCTCAGGAGTCCCTGTGGTTTCAGGGGAGTAGCCAGAGGTGCATGTGTGCACAAGAGAGTTTGAGTATTTCCTGGAGCAACAGACAGGGGCCTAAGCCTATAGCCTAAGCAGTGATGCTGCAAGAGCAAGCCAGGACACTGAGTTTGTGTTTTGAGGATAACTAAAAATCCCTGCCTGAGAAACCTATATGTTTTTCCTTGGCCTTTGAAAGTACTACCTTCCCACAAACCAGAGCAGCATACCCCTTTTAGAAAACACTGCAATAACTGATTTCTGAATACAGTAAAATTAAAATGATGCCTCTTCTTGCAGTTGGTGTAAACACTGAAAACACAAAAGGAAAAAAGCAGAGTTAAGTCAGACAGATACACCTTGCTCAGGTATAGTGGGGTGACTCCAAGTACAGTATATAGTCCATGGTGGACTTTCCTATTAGAGATCTGAGTTGTATGATTGTGAAATAAAATTTTACATTTTTTATAATGAATTAAATGTATAAAACATACATTTATAAACTTGTAATTTAAAAAAAAAATTATCAGAAATCATTATACGTTACCTTTTTCAGGACTAAAAAGGACAAGCCAACAATAACATAACAATATCTTCTCCAAAAACTAATTTTATCTGAAATAGTGGTCATGAAGTAGTACTAAGGTGCTCATTGTATTCTCTGTTATAGCTGAAATTATTTTCTTGTGTTATGTTACCTTACCAGTGGTCTCATGTGGCTGGCTTGAGCCACCAGGAAATGGATCTAAGAATGGAACAATCTACCTAGATGGCTTTACCATCACATTCAGTTGTAACAATGGTTTTGTACTGTCTGGGTCCAAACAACGAACGTGCCAATCTAATGGAAATTGGTCTGGGGCACCAGCTCAGTGTTTTTTAGGTAAGAACTGTAAGACTACATAGTAAAATTGTTAAACATAAGTTTTTTTTACTACTGTTTGGGGCTGTTTGCAACTGGGAGAAGTTTATCATGTGGGTTAATAAAAGCTACTATTTTCAGGTCTCAAGATGTCATCAAGATGTTATCAAGATGTTTTATATACATAGTATTCTGCTTACATTACTTGTACACATGCTGCATTAATCTTTTAATATTCAGTACTGCAATTACAACTAGCAACCAAGTCTAAGTAGGGCCAAGACATAACCCCAGTAAGGGATGTCCAGAAGACTGTAGAAGACTGCTCTTCTTATTGTTGTAGAAAGGGAAGACTTGAGTTGTAGACAATGAAAGCATTAATGTGATGGGGTTACACTAGAGGATTCCTGATTATGTCTTTTTGTTAAGTTACTCCTAGATTGTTGTTTTCAATTGATTAGGGCAAATAGATTAAGTATTATACCATTTGTCTAAAGACACTGAAATATTTTCATTTCAATAATGAAGGTGACAGTTTTCTGTGTTACCACTGACCTTCTAACAGATTCTGGATCAACATGGTGTCAACAGCCAATATACAGTAAGTCACAGATGAAGTCTCCTCATCCAAGTTCTTGAGATTCAGGAACAGTTGCAACAAACATAAGACTTGATACAATATCAATAGCTCAACGTATAAAGTAATAACTCATTTTCAAACTCAAAAATAACGTGAGGTGAATCTAATTATTGTATATATTATACCAGGATATGTAGGTTGGAAATATAAGCTTGTATATTAATCTGAAGGCAATTTTCCAGTGGAATATAATTTAAATTGATTTATTTTTGTACCTAATCAAATAGGTCATGAATCTTCGGAGTTTGTTGAGTAATCTGTGTTTTTTCTTTTATGAACTAGGAAGTGACAATTCCTGTTCTATGCAGTGTGGACAACTTCTGCGTCAATGCTCCTGTCATGTAACCTGTGAGAATCTCGGCAACTGCTGTCCAGACTACCGCGCATACTGTGTGCGTATTACACCGGAGTCTGGCTTGCTGATGGGGGGCAGAGACTTTGTCATTCTGGGTGTGACCTTTGATAAAAGCTCTGAAGTGAAATGCAGGTATGGTATGTAAAAAGTAAAACTAAGAATGTAACTAAAAATATAATCGCATTCCTTTGAGATTATTGTGTAGGACTTACCAAGAGTGCAGTTTCAAACACAAAGAAGTCATCCAACAAAGTTAAGCAGGGAGCATTCACAAGACATAGCCAAACAGCAGTAGGGAATTTGATTATATATTACGCTATGCTCTTTTAACAATAAAATGTTTCCACAACAAGCAGAAAAAGTCTATAAACTTTGTCTCATAAAAGAAGCTTGGCAAATTATGAGTAACTACAATACTTGTTATTTACTTATCAACATTACTTATAAGTAATGTATGTAGACATATAGCACACGTAACCCAATTTAGGACATCTGCTTCTGCTATCCCTGTACCCCACACTTTATGTGCCATATTTAGGAAAATATGTTTACCCTCTCTTGATAAGCTTGTTTTAGAATGAAAGGATAGTTCTGGTATAATATAAAGAAACATATTGATAATTTCACTCTTTATAATCTAATTATATATAGTTATAAAAAGCAACTCTTTAGGTAATTTCTATTTGAACTAATTTTTGTTCTAAAAAAAATGATCAAACTTGATAAAGCGTCTAAAATATAAAGTACACTTCTAACTCAACTACAATGTGCTCATTGGGAACTAGCACATTTTGAGATTCCTGCATAATTTAAACATACATCACCATGACCATGATAAATACGCAGGGCCTATAATTCAATTTACATTGGAGAAAGTAATATGCCTTTGATTAGCTTGCCAGCCTTCAAAAGAATTGATTTTACTTTAACGTGAATGTAAGCCTAATATTTTTTTATTTTGTTTTAGATAGGGTAGGGAATTATTAAAACCCCTGTAAGTTAATGTTTTTGCTGCCTATGTTTACTGGAAGAAGTTTCCCTTCACTTTCACTCTTGGAGATGCAACAGCAAGTAGGGGGTAATCTTTCCAAAGTAAAAGGAATTGCCCCTTTTTAGACAGTTGTGCCTGAAACAGGTCCCCTTTCTACATTTTACCCTCACCTCCTTTTCTGGAGAAAATGTACAATTTTGGAATTATAAATCACTTTCTTCTTTGGTGGTCATCAGGATAAAAAGGGTGTAATCTACCTAGACATTAATACAGGCATTATTAACCACTTAACCTCCCTGGCGGTATGATTATGTCTGGAATTACATACCAAAAGCGGTACAATTCTTTTCATGGAAATTTGGCGTTATGTATTATAGGCCTACAATTCTTAGTAATTACTGACTTAAACCTGACCAAAACAAGACTCTAGTAGACATCCCAGATGTGATAAATTTGAAACACAAACGCATGAATTATAATCGAATCAATAATATTATTTTATTATTTAATATATAATATATATAATAAAATTATATTATTGATTAGATTATAATTCATGCATTATATATTATATATAGATATATATGTGTGTGTGTGTGTGTGTATATATATATATATATATATATATATATATATATATATATATATATACACACACATATAGATATATATATAATATATAACGCATGAATCAATAATATAATTTTATATATATATGTGTGTGTGCATATTATATATATATATATATATATATACCAGTGTATATATATATATATATATATATATATATATATATATATATATATATATATGCATATATATATATATATATATGCATGCATATATATATATATATATATATATATATATATATATATATATATATATATATATATATATATAATATAATATAATATAATATAATATAATATAATATAAAGTGTGTTTTGTGTTTTGTGCAACGTTTTTTTTTTTTTTTTTAATTTCCCTCCCTAGTTCCGCTCCCATGCAGCATTGCTGCTGCAGGGAACGGAACTAGGAAGTGATCGTACCGACGGAGGGACGGAGGAGCGGCGGGACTCTCGGCTGGCGGTCGCAGCAATGAGAGATCATCGCTGGATCGCCAGGATAAGGTAAGAGAAGCTCCGCTGCGCTCTCTGCAATCCACCCCGAGCGTGACTCGGGGTTACCGATCCTGCAATGAAAAATCAACCCCGAGTCATGCTCGGGATTACCGCTAAGGTGGTTAAGGACCAAGCCTATTTCTGCTGACACTTGTTGTTTACAAGTTAAAATCTGTATTTGCTAGAAAATTACTTAGAACCCCAAACATTATATATATATATGTATGTATACATATATATATATATATATATATATATATATATATATATATATATATATATATATATATATATATATATTGTGGCAGTGCAACTAGTGGTGAGCAGGTATTTCTCCCAGGATCATCAACCAGGCAGGTTGAGAGGCTCCAGGAGGACTGTTTTACTGGGAGAAGACTGGGTTTTCAGTTTCCCCTATTGTGGATAAAGTCCAGTTGGAGACCTGGAATCTGGAGATTTCCAAGCGATCTGGGTGGGAGGAAATCTCCAATCCTGGGACCAGGTCTTAGGAACAGCCAGCACACTGATTGTGCAGGTGGATCTGGGCCTTTTAAGACAGACAGAACCAGGGTTCTGGGCTCCACCCTCCCAAGGAGTCCTGGCGTGCAAGGGAGAAGGGTGCATGTCTGCACGGTACAAGTAGATGGGGAGCCTTTGGGCTGAAACAGCAAGGAAGCTGGAGAAAGTGTGCTAACTGAGGTACAGTGTTTGTACAGGAACTCTGTTAGATGGCCAAGAGGGTCGAGGCTTAAAGCCTGAGCAGCGGTGCTTCTAGAGAGCCAGGTGGCTTTGGATTTTTAATTTACATTATTGCTGTGGAAAGCTGAAACCCCTGCATGGGCAACTGTTATGTTATTAGACTTGTGTTTCTTTATATTTTCCTTTAATAAAAGTGGGCCAACAAGCCCTTAAACGGCACAACTGCGTGGATTAAGCTCACTGGTATATATATATATATATATATATATTTTTTAGCAGAGACCCTATGAATAAAATGGAGATTATTTCAATACTTTATGTCCCACCGTATTTGCGCAGCGATCTTACAAACGCAATTTTTTGGAAAAAAATACACTTTTTTAAATTCAAAAATAAGAAACCAGTAAAGTTAGCCCAATTTTTTTCTAAAATGAGAAAGATAATGTGTTACACTGAGTAAATATATATACCCAACATATCATGCTTCAAAATTGCGCACGCTCGTGGAATGAAGACAAACATAAAAACTTACTTACATACTTAAAAATCTCCATAGACGAAGTTTTATTAATTTCTACAGGTTACCAGTTTAGAGTTACAGAGGAGGTCGAGGGCTAGAATTATTGTTCTCGCTCTGATCGCGGCAATACCTCACATGTGTGGTTTGAACACCATTTATTTATGTGGGCGTGACTTTGCTTATGCATTCACTTCTGCGCTCAAGCTCAGAGGGACGAGGCGCTTTCAATTTTTTTATTTTTTACCTTTTATTTTTTTTATTTTTACACTGTCCCTTTATAAAAAAAAAAATGTGATCACGTTTATTCCTATTACAAGGAATGTAAAGACCCTTTGTAAAAGAAATAAGCAGATCTCACATCTACACTTCAAAAAAAAAAAAAAAATAACTCAGATCTCACATCTTCATTTAAAAGCAAAAAAAAATTTCCTTTTTTTTCAGCATGAAAAAAATGGGCCCTTTAAGGCTGTTGGGAGGAAGTGACATATAACGTTGCTCCGGTCCTCCAAGGCCATAGAGTCGAGTGGGGGCCATCTTGCCTTCACTCGACTTCCTACCTAAGACCTGAGAGGACCGGATCGTTTTCCCTGCTTACCGGAGCCGTCGACTGGGAAGCGGCGGGAGGGGGCACCTCTCCTGCCTCCCATAAAAGTGATCCCGCAGCAAATCTGCAACTGGGACCACTTTTTTTTTGCAAGAGAGGACTACCCGCCCTGTAAGAAAATACCGGGGTTATGGCAGCTATCTGCTGCCATAACACCGGTATTTAACGTCAAAGTAGCGACATAATATTGCGGCGGGCAGTCCGGAAGTGGTTAAAATCAGATAGGTCTTCCAATCCTTCCCCACTCTAAAATTCAACCTAAGGCCCTGTTCCCACCTGTGCGTTTTTCAGCTCACAAAAAGCTCATCTGTGAAGTCTCAAAATGCCCAACAAGCAAAACCCCATTCATTTCAATGGCCCCTGTTCACATATGAGCGTTTTGTCGCATGAAGCAAAACGCCTGAAGCTCAAAAAAAGCACATGAGCTTCTTTTTTGGCAGATTACAAGCATTTTTGTTAGATGTCAATGCTTGCCTCCAAATACCTGCAAAAAAACGCATGAAAAAACCCTTGAAAAACGCCATATAAAAATGTCTGAAAAACGCATAAAAAAATCCCCAAAAACGCCTGAAATCAATACGCTCAGGTGTGAATGGAGCCATAAGCAAATCACTTATGGCTTCATCATTTATTTAAAAACACTTTTAAAAAAAAATGTTTTGTCAAAGAGTTGGCATCAGAAGGTGGCTCCTATTATCTTTGCCAGCTGGCAAGGTTTAGTCTTAAGAAAAGTGTGCACCATCCTTTTGGAATAAGGTATACACCTACAGTCCCCCTGTTCAGTTTGACTCCCTCAATAACCAACTAGGAAACTCTAGCTGAACATGGAGATAGTGGTTGGGTGGAACTTATCCCTAGTGAGGGAACTCAAACCCATAGTAACACAATTAAACTAGATTCAAAGGAGCACAGAGAATGGTTCCTAGAACTAATAAAGGTAAAAGCAGTTTCTAGCACTATTAAAGATAATCACAGGTACTTTGTATTGTGTTCTGTTTTGATTTTAACTTTTTATTGTTTTAACCAAGTTTAAAATTTACAAAGTCTACATTTATGATTATTGCATGCTGTATCTTTTATCAGGTTTAACAAAGAAATCCATGTAGATGGTTATGTGGATGAAATGGGAAAAGCCCATTGTGTGTCACCTCTACTATATGAGACTGGACGTATTCCATTTGAAATGTCTGTGGATGGAGGAAAAACATATCCCCACTCTGGCACTTGGCTGTCAGGTAAATATGTGAACTTTTGCAGTGTATATCTAAGATAAGAGTAACTCTAGTGTAAAGATTACCACCATCTTGTTATTGGGCCATACTACCCTTTACAGAAGGGGTCTCCAAACTTTCTAAACAAAGGGCCAGTTTACAGTCCTTCAGACTTAGAGGGGCAAGACTAGGGCCAGTGGGAGCAGAAAATGTTCTGGCATCCAGTGGGAGCAAACAACGCCCTATCTTTGGTGTCATTGAAGGAATAGTGCCCCATCGTTGGTGTCAATGGAAGAAATTCTGCCCCATCGTTGGTGTCAGCACACGGTATTGTGCCCCATTGCTGGTGTGAGTGGGAAGAATTGAGGCCCATAGTTGGTATCAATTGAAGGAATAGTGCCCCGTCGTTGGTATCAGTGAAAGGAAAAATGCCTTATTGTTGGTGTCAGCAACAGAAACAATGCCCCATTGTTGGTGTCAGTGGATGGAGAAGTACCACAAGTGCTGGTTTAAGGCAAGCAAAGGGCCCATCCAGCCCCCGGGCCGCAGTTTGGAGCCCGCTGCTTTACAGGGTACCTTTACACCCTTTGAATTGCGGTCAAGAATTTATTTCCATTTATGAACAGAGTGGTTATAATCTCTATCATGTTTTCAAGCGAACTGTCAAACATGAAATTTCTGCTCACTTTGATGATATTTATTTACAATCCTTGTGGTCCCTTGCACAGAAAGTGATTAATAAACTCCACAAAGAAAAAGGGACCTGTTCTTGCCTACTCTATTCTAAACTAGAACAAAACTCTTGGAGGAGTTCCATTTAATAAAAAAAAAAACAGGATTAACTACACTTTTAAAAGTTTTTTTCCGATCTTTATTGTAGAATATATATTGTGCCTAAATATATTGATATGCTGATAATGTTTGCATGTTTTTCTTTTTCAAAATATATGCCCAGTGGGAAGCACTTTATTTACTATAGTCACAATTTCGGTCCAGTAACATTTGATACCATTTAGAAGTAGTGATGATTAGTCCAAAAAAAACATCTACACACATATACCAACACACCCACATACGCAAACAGCACATAAATTAGTTATTAAGTTAACTGTTTTGAAAAATAGAATGATAAGACAAGTAAACATATCTGCAGAGACACAATTCAGTACAGTACTGACATAGCCAGAAATATGCCCATGGAGGCATAATCAGCATACTGACACAACTAGAAACATGTCTGTGGAGAAATACTGACAGAACCTAAAACATTTCCATAGAGCTACACCCAAACTGCAAATAAAGAACCAGATATATATTTTTACAGAAGCACAATCAGTACCGTACTCACACAGCCCGAAACATGTCCACAGAGACAAAATCTGTACACTGTGCCAACATGGCTAGAAACATGTCCACAGAGCTACCCTAAATAATGTAGGGACAGAACCAGTAGCATCTTCATGGAGGCACAATTAGTGCCATAGTGGTAAAAAATATATCTGCTTGGACAAATATAATATGGTACTAACACAACCTGAAACATATTCTAAGAGAGACACAATAACTACTGTACTGTTAGAAACAGAAACAATCCATGCAGTACTGCTAAAAAAATGCATATCGGTAGGGCACAATCAGTACCATACTGACAGCCAGAAATGCATCAGCAGACCTACAGTAGGTGACCTGTTGAGAGAACCAAAAAATATCCACAGATGCCCTATTAATATATAGCCAGAAACGTGTCCTCACATAGATGGGGATCTAGCAATTCAGCCTGCAGATATATGCTGACAGCAGATGGCATTTATTCAAGTCATTCTACTGTGGACCTTGAATATAGTTTACATACTCACTTTTCTTTGCAAGCTAGAACAAAGAGTATTGTTAGAATATGAATAGAAAATTCTAGAGATGGGTTTTTAAAATATTGTGTGGGAAATGTGTGGGATTGTTTTGAGAACTTATATTTTTTTTCCTTTTGTTACTACAGTGCATCCTGGAAAAGTGTCAGAGTCAGAAAAATGCACTCTCCAGAATGAAACAAAATGGCAGTACTATGGCACACCTAATTATGATGGCACCTTGACTGTTGAATGGGATCCAAACACATTCAAGGAGAACTCAATTAACATTGAGGTCTGGGGCTATGGGGAATCAGGTAACATGAAAGCAATGCATTATGTTCTTTTAATTTAAATATTGATTGGTTTATTAATTTCTGTGTATTTTCTGTGTATTTATTAATTTCAGAGTATCTGGATTACCAGTCATTAACAGATGTGATTGTTTTCCTCTTTATTTAGAGAGCATTGAAACTAAAGTAGGAAATTAAAATTTGCTTTTGCAGTCTACATAAATTGTCTTCTTTTGTACAATGGACAGGAGAACCTTATACAGGGTCCTGGACAGCAGCCTGGAAATATCTCTATACCTTGGTACATAATTATACCAACAATGGGAGTTACACTTTTATCCCTAATCCAGCATTGCCAGATCATAGCATCTATGAGTTTGGAAGCCTAAGGATTGTGCCAAGTCAACATGCTGATGGGAAGAGGTAATTTAAAAAAAATACATTGACACTATTTGAATTGTGCTATTTGTTTTTAATTTTGAAACAGTGGGTAGGGCTCAGAACCCCTGCCAGATTGTACCTGTAGTCAATATCACCATTTAAATGATTTCCCCTCAGTTACCTAGGAGACAGAATGTGATGGGAAATCCCTCTAATGTAGAAACAGACTGCAAAAAAATTTTTTTTTTTCAGTGGATGGCATAAAAGCCCTGTCTGGCTTCTATTACTGTCAGCATCTTCATGAACTAGTGACAACCGTGGCCCATGATTTCTTGTCTTGGTGTCACAATGATTAAAATCTTCCCAGTGAGATTAAGGACACCAGTGAAACTTGACAAAACTATTTATGCTTCTCAAGTCTGTCCAAAACTAGAAGAACAATTTTTAACTGAAGTTGGGTTAATTAATCTCAGAGTTTGCACGTAATACTACAGTGCTCAAAAAAATTAAAGGAACACTTCGAAAACACATCAGATCTCAATAGGGAGAAATATCATGCTGGATTACTATACTGATATGGACTGAGTAATGTGTTAGGAACAAAAGGATGACACATCGTTTGATGGAAATTAAAATGAACAACCTACAGAGGGCTGAATTCAAAGACACCCTGAAAATCAAAGTGAAAAAATCATGCAGCAGGCTAGTTCATTTTGCTAAAATTTCATTGCAGCAACTCAAAATGGTACTCAGTAGTTTGTATGGCCCTGACGTGCTTGTATGCATGCCTGACAATGTCGGGGGATGCTCCTAATGAGACGACAGGTGGTGTCCTGGGGTATTTCCTGCCAGATCTGGACCAGGGCATCACTTAGCTCCCGAACAGCCTGAGATTCAACCTGGCGGCGTCAGATGGACCAAAACATAATGTCCCAGAGGAGAGGTGTTCTATGGGATTTAGGTCAGGCAAGCGTGGGGGCTATTCAATTGAATCAATTTCTTCATGCTCCCGTACTTTCGCCACATAAGACCGGGCATTGTCGTGCACCAGAAGGAACCCAGGACCCACTGCACCAGTGTAGGGTCTGACAATGGGTCCAAGGATTTCATCCTGATATCTAATGGCAATCAGGGCGCCATTGTCTAGCCTGTAGAGGTCTGTGCGTCCCTCCATAGATATGCCTCCCCAGACCATCACTGACCTACCACCAAACTGGTCATGCTGAATGATGTTAAAGGACAACATAACATTCTCTACGGCTTCTCCTTTAATGTCTGTTGCATGTGCTCAGGGTGAACATGTCCCATCTGTGAAAAGCACAGGGCACCAGTGGTGTACCTGCCAATTCTGGTGTTCAATAGCAAATGCCAATCAAGCCCAATGGTGCCGGGCAGTGAGCACAGGGCCCACTAGAGGACATTGGGCCCTCACGCCACCCTCATGAAGTCAGTTTCTGATTGTTTGATCAGAGACATTCACATCAGTGGCCTGCTGGAGGTCATTTTGTAGGGCTCTGGCAGTGCTCATCCTGTTCCTCCTTGCACAAAGGAGCAGATACCGGTCCTGCTAATGGGTTAAGGACCATCTACGGCCCTGTCCATCTCTTCTAGAGTAACTGGCTGTCTCCTGGAATCTCCTCCATGCTCTTGAGACAGTGGTGGGAGACACAGCAAACCTGGCAATGGCATGTACTGATGTGCCATGCTGGAGGAGTTGGACTGCCTGTGCAACCTCTATATAGTCCGAAGACGTCGCACTTTTACGGCGAAACGCGTCAAGTTGAGCCGCACGCAGCCTCCCTTTCACTGTGGTACGTGGAACGCAAGCCGAAGTACACCCGGAAGCCCCGTGCAGAGAGCGGGCGAACCGTTACCGGCGTCCCGCACGGCTTCCCAGCACCCAGGCTCCGCAATTTTTCCACGATACACTGTACCACCAACATTGTACATATATTTATACTTTTAAGCACTTTTTTTGGAATTTTATGGAAACCTTTTTTATAAAATAAAAAGCAACATTTTTAATACTACACCATGAGGAGTGCGATTCTTTGGTAATACCCAACAGGATCCAGAACCACCCGGGCACGGACGGCTGGGACCCCGCTGGACACTCACCACAAAGCACTTTTGACCCACCTGCCGTATGGTATCGAGGGTCAACAACATCTGGTGAGTTTGAATTGCCCCCCTCACACACTGGAGCACAGAGGGTGTCATCACTTATGCACTTTTGATTGTCTTGAACTCCACCATCACATTCAAGATTGAATATTATTTGAATCACTATTTGAACGAACACCATTTTCTTGGAAATATATGGACATTTTCCTTTGGCACTGAGCACCTTTTATTCATTTTAAAAGCTTTTTAGATGGTTTTTATCTATTTATGAAATACTGTGTCAATACGTATTCTCATTTATAGATCAGTATATAGCAATATATGCATATGACTATCCATCTTTTCTAATATGAAATTTTTTTATTATGAAATGTCAGTTAATTTATTTTAAGAATAATAACCAGCACAACTTTAGCACTTTAAACACGCACTAATTGCACATATATATGCAGGCAAGATAAGTGGTTTACAAAAAGCAGCACATAGATGGCTATAATCCACCACACCACAGCATAGGCTGCGCACAAACAATTATCAGGGCTATTGGCAACAAGATCCCTCACTTTCCATTCCTGCTACTAGGTATTCGCTGTTGATGTAATAATATTCTTATTACAAACTATTCCCATAGTCCAGGTATCGCCTCATGCTACCAGTAGTGACATTGACCCTAGCCAAATGCAAAACTAGTGACAAACAGTCAGAAAAGATGAGTAGGGAAAAAAACATGTCAGCGGTCTCAACTTGTAAAACCATTCCTGTTTTGGAGGTCATCTCTGTGTTGCTCATCTAGTGTAAATGTTGTTAATTTCATTAACACCAAAGCAGCTGAAACTGATTAACAACCCCTTCTGATACTTAACTGACCAGATCAATATCCCAGGTGTTTAATTGCCTTGATGCTATACTCTGAATAAAAAGTGTTTCTTTATTATTATTTTTTTGATCTGTATGTATAAAACACATAGCTTTAATGACAAAATTAACCACTTGGTCTGAGAATTTATTTATATATGTATTTATGCAGCACCTTGAATAAAAAGTTAGTTGACATATTATTTATAACAAGTATTACTTGTTACAATAATGTATGCTTTACTATTGCTTAAACTAACACACCCAATCCATTTTGCATTTAAAATTATAACAAAAAAGATTATCTTAAAAGAGAAAACTTGCGTTCTAGGGCAGGCTATGATAATCCAATTTTTATTTGAGTCTCCTAGTGTCTTTCATAGGCTAAGAGCTACTATAAATAATTTGGAGATAGCTGTTACAGTAGCCCTCTTCCTCCAGAAATATGTGCATCAATTTATTGAAAACAACTTCTTGTATAGTCCTCAGCACAAAAAACAGGACTTTTCAATTGAATATGGGTCAGCGTTCAGTGACTCAGGGGCTGGATGACTCATCAGGCAGCTCTCTGGCACTTCCTCTGGTATGAAATTTGGTAGAAACTTCCAGAGCTGGAGGGTGGGAGTAAGGAGGGGCTGTCATGCATATTTATGAGGTTCACCAATCCTCAGCAAAAGGGGGCTGGAAGGGGACAGGCCACCTCATAAATAGACATGAATCGTGGCAGCAGAGGCAGTAGGGTGGAAGATGGAGTGCTGAGGAGGCTGTCAGTGGCCCATGAGGGTGCCTCCTAGTCTGGGGTTCGGTAACTTTGGGCCTGGGGCTCAGGTGCTGGAAGGATCTGCCAAAACACATGGGGGAAATCCTTCCTGGAGGCATGGGAGCAAGGAGAGGACAGCAGGAGCAGGTCAGCACATCAGGGAGATCTCCTGAGGGTTGGTGAGTGTCCGTCTGAAGGACTTTGGGGAGAAGTTAGCCTGGAGGGCTAGTGAGCTGGTTGTTAAGAAACAGGGCCAGGAAGCCAGTAAAAAAAAGTGTTGGTAAAAAAATAAACAGAAAAAAACGGCATGGGGTCCGCCCCCCAGTCCATTTGGGTCTGGCGTGGATTTTAATGGAAACCCCACACCAAAATAAAAAAAAAATTAAAAATGTGTGGGGTCCCCCAAAATCCATACCATTTTCCCCTTATTCGAGCATGCAGCCTGGCAGGTCAGGAAAGGGGAGGGGACAAGTGAGCAACCCCCCTCCTCAACCATATCAGGCCACACGCCCTCAACATGGGAGGGTGGGTGCTGGGCAGGGGGGGATCTGCCCCCCCACCTTAAAGCACCTCTTCCCAACAACCCTGGGCTGTGGTTGTCGGGGTCTGCAGGCACGGGTCTTATCAGAATCTGGAAGCTAACAAGGAGCCCCAAGATCCTGCCTTCCCCCCATGTGAATGGGTATCTGGCATATCGTACCCCTACTCATTCACCAAAAAAGTGTAAAAAAGTAATATCCACAAGAAACCGTTTTGGACAAGTCCTTTATTAAAAAATAGAAAAATTATGTCTCTCGATGTAAATCCATTGTCAATCACCATGCCCACCGGACCCGAAAAAAAAATAAGTTAAAAGCTCTTGGAGGCCTCCCACCTCATATGATGTCAGAAGGGGACGGTGATACCAGGTGATGTAGCTGGGTAAGCATGTTCTCAGTCAAGCCCATGTTGCCTGAGCAACTTCACATTTCGCTAAGCTCCCGTATGCTACTACTCGTGTATCCTGTGTCTGACAAACTGTGTACCATTCACGGCTTTGTCTACCGTCTGTGCTTGTCTGCTGCCCTTCCTGACCTCGGCTTGTCTCCTGAATTTCATGTTGTCTCCTGCTGTTTGGTCTCCACAGCCTCAGCTGGGCATACCTAAGGCCGTGACCTCAATCCAGCTTGTTGCAAGTCCATCCCCACCATCGAAGCCCTGGTGAGGAAGCAGGCTGGGGTTTAGACTCCATGCCCTGGGGAACCCCAAGTTGGTGATCCAGAAGGGCTCACTACAACAGATGCTTGATACCCTAGTTCATTTTCTCAAGTTAAGTTGCTTCAAACACAAAATGCATTAAAGAACACGTAAACATGAAAAACTGCTGCGCAAATACCGTGTGACATAAAAAATTGCAATATCCACAAATGTGTTCTCTAGGGCCCCTGCTTAAAAAATAATAATAATAATAATGTTTTGGGGTTCTAAGTAATTTTCTAGCAAAAAATACTGATTGTTACATGTAAACAAAAAGTGCCATAAAAGGGCTTTAGCTGAAGTGGATAAATCTACTTGCTGAATAAGTTTTTTTTTTTTTTTTCATTTAATTATAGCCAATAATAATAATAATAATAAAAGTTGTTGTTGTTGAGCAATTTAATATTGCTCTGATGGGCTCTCGTGATGCTTGCCAGTCACACATGTTTGGTTGCCTTCCTGCCTGAGTTTCAAGTGCTTTTGTTTTCCCTATGACATTGGCTACTCCACAATTACATCTATTGGGCCATTTGATTAATATCCAACTGTTAATCCCTGATTTGACTTGAACACAGAAAATCATTAGTACATATTTTTCATCATACATATTTGGCCCATTTCTCGGTGGCTCCAGTGGCTATAGCGCTTTGGGTTTTTTGGTAGCCCTGTAAGTTGGCACTCATTTGACAGTAGCATCTTTTTGCATGTTCATTTTTATGCTTGGTTACTGTCTGTACCTCTTGGACATTCCATGATAGATTCCATGATAGAAAAATATTTTTGAACCTACCTGAAGAAGAGATTTTGTCTCAAAACATGTTGGGTGTCATCACATGCCCTGCTGGCAATAGGTTCCATTATATTGTTCAGAATGTATTGGTGTGTTATCAGTTACCACTTTACATGTATAATTTATTGTATGATATTTTATGGTATTTTGCGAATAAACTATAGCTTTTTATCTTCACTATATGGCTTCTTGGATATTTTTCTGCATAAAAAGTCTCCGCACTTAGAGGGTTGTTTCTTTATTGACATTACGGGCTCTTTTGGTAATGTCTGTAAGGTCTTTGTTTGCATGTTTTTTCTGCTTGTAATTTTTTATTGCATGTGTTGTGTCTTATGTATGTAACGCTCCTGCGTTTTTGTAGTAGGCTGGATTTGCAGCTGCAGAATCTCCACTCAGTAGTCATGTAGAGATGTGTTGAATAACCAGATCCAACTCTCCAGACTCATCACTGTGGGCTTGTCAGCTTCAGCATACAGATATACACACTCAATAAGATGTTCCTGGAGTGATAGGATGTATATAACAGTATGAAGATGATGTGCTGAAGGGACAGGTGTGAACAGTGACAGAGATGGCAAGCACTTGATAGAAATGTTCAGGAGAGTATTAGATGGTATTAGGTAGAATGCAGATAGGTTAGTAATCGAGTATGGTAACAGGTGGTAAGGACAGCAGATGACAAATACAGGATAGACTAACCCAGTGCAAGGATAGATGGTAGTAGACTCAAGAGCTAGCAATCTATGTAACAGTGCAGATGATAGAATTAGTATGCATAGATAGTAACAGTCCTTATGTGCAGAGGTAGATAGTGTAAGTAAGGTTATGGAGGATTCCCCTGTGGGGTACTTATCACTAGTAAAGTTAGTAGTAGCAGTGTCCAGTAGTAAGGGAGTGATCCAGTAGCGAGATACAGGGATCGGTAGCAAGGTTCCGGTCTGTTTCCAAGTAAAAGGGAATAGCTGGAGGTTCCGGTAGCAAGGTAAGCTTGTAAGCATGTGGACACACGGCAGGTTGAACGAACGATGTGAGAGAGAATGCCGGCGGTTGAAATAGCCGCTCTGCGGCGCTCGGCGATGACGTCATCCGTCTTAAAGGTGTATGCGTACCACCTAATTAGAAAGGTGGGACGCATATTTGAAAGAAAAGTGGAAAATAAGGGTACCAGAGGTACCAGAATCTTACAATGTATTTGTGTATAAGCAAAATATTTTTTACAATAAAAATTAGGCTCAAAAATAAACTAAATGGCCTCATCAAAATAGCCTAGGCTTGTGCATCCTAAAAGCTCTCCAACTGAGACAAAGCCCTGCAAATGGTTGCCAGGAAATCCATAGCTGAATGTCCTTAGGTTGGGAGAGGTGACCCAAAGACTGACACTGCAGGTGTTCAAAATGTCTCTCCTGCAGCCCCTTGCATCACTGTAGGGGAAAAAAAAGGTGCATCCTGCAGGCCCTCCATAGTGAACTGAACCCTTCCTGGTGATGTGCTGTCCCAGCAATGCCCATTAGTTTTTGTTAGTACAGGGTTTGTCCCCACCTCTCTTTCCAAATAGGGAAACTTACTGTCCCAGGTACAGCAGTCCTGGTCTGAGCAACTGTAAACCATCCAGTAAGTAGGGAAGTTAATGTAATAAATCTAAATAATCTCTGAACACTAGCAGATATTAAAAGAGCTGAGGTAGTATGCTATGTTCTCTGTGAAGTCAGGAAACAAAGCAGTTAGCAGGAAACCCAGTGTGCTGACTTCACACACAGGAGAAGGAGCCATGCAGATTTCAAAATGAGTACTGCAGGACCACCCCTTCCTCCATCCAGTTTTTCCTGTTCCTCTCGGGGTAGAAGCCCTTAATAGGGGTGCTACTTCTTCAGAAGCAAAACACACAGAACCAGGGTTTCAATCCTCTGTGGCCAGTGAGGCAGGCATCCCAAAAGCACAGAAATCTCCACATTAGAATCCAGCAGAGACCTCACTTTAGAGAACCACTAATTTGCAATACCTGCCATACATCTGTGTCTTAATGGGATAGGTAAACCCAACACCAAAGGGAACCCTGAGGCCTCCAATATATTAACCCCTACAGCTGTGGAGAGGGTTTAAGCCACCAGCAGGGGCCACCCTATGGGCTGTGTTTTGTTTTTCTTTAGTTTACCTAGTGTCCAACTTCTGCAGGTTGCCGATATATCCAGTTAGTAATGAGCTAAAGCAAAGCTATGTTCTACAACAAATTAAAAAAAATTGAACAGATGGCTTACATTTGCATTTAACATAACTGTTGATCTTGATGACTTATTGAATGCATTTAGCATTACTGTTTGGGATGCCTGCAGTCAGGGTTGACAAATGTATGGCTAACATTACTTGTACTTTTTTGCTTTGCCTTACAAGAACTCGTCAAAACAATGAAAGTATAGTAAATGCCCAATTCAATTGGTTTATATAATGTAAACCAGACTTTGTTTGTTGTCACAGGGATGTCCATTCATTATGGAGTGTGGATCATGCCATGGCATGGCACCTGGGTGAAGACTTTCGGAAGGACTCTGCCAGCTGGGCATATAACAAGTGTTTAGATTGGCATCACAGTGACAAGAATCTTCCTGATTTTCTCTCTGAAATCATTGATTGTCCCTGCACTTTGGAACAAGCCAGAGCTGATACTGGGAGATTTCATGTACGTTTTTTTTACAATACAAACAAACTATTCCTGTGGTCATATTAAAATACTTGGTGAATTATATAGTGATAAATTTAATCTTACAGTATATTGCTAATAATTTTGTTCTTGTAAGTATATTGTACACCATTGCACATTTTTCATTCTTCCTTTGGCAGAATTGCCAAGTATGGGTAATAAAGAAACCTCAACTCGTCCTATAAAGTTCAGTAGGAAACACATTTGTTTTAACAGGGTTAATGGTGTACTCACATGTTTGATAAAATGTTTTCATGGATAAATATGTTTAAGTGGGAATGAAAGATGTCTTACCAAGAGCAGCATCACCACAGCCTGCATTGATTTTTTTTGTAGGCCCTGTGTGTTACTGCAGCTCATGCAGTGTAACAATTATGTTCCTTTTTCTCTATAGTAAAGGGGACAATTATTGCCTTTTCAAGCAGAGATTTCCAACAAGACACAAATCTCTTTGTGCAATAATGAGCACCACCAGAGGTACAAAATGCTCTCTTTTATTCAATAGAGAGGGCTGATCTTCACTCCATCATTGTAAAGGTTAGGTCAGTTCAACTTTCAAGTTTAAATGCATGCTTGCATGTTACCCAGTTGCATGTACATGGGCAGCAGTAGGAAGATACAATTGCCACATGGTCAGTCCGGTAGGAAACATGCATGACTATACTAACCATTTATACATGTTTATGGCCATTGAAGACCTCCAGTGGCTGTCCTTTCTTCTGAGGAACAATAGGAGGCAAAAACTATGATGAATGATCAATTCTTCTAGGAATGGGAACAGGCATGTGTAGGCGGTCGTTGGTTCTTTAGGATGATCATTGGGCTCTGGGCAATATGATGTGGATCTGCATCGCTGGATGATCTGATTGATGATGGATGTACAGTGCCTTCAGTATTCATACCCCTTGACATTTTGCACATTTTGTCATGTTACAATTAAAAACGTAAATGTATTCTATTGGGATTTTATGTGATAGACCAACACAAAGTGACACGTAATTGTGAAGTGGAAGGAAAATCATAAATGCTTTTCAAAATGTTTTACAAATACATTTCTGAAAACTGTGGCGTTCATTTGGATTCAGCCCCCTTTACTCTGATACCCCTAACTAAAATCTAGTGGAACCAATTACCTTTACAGGTCACCTAATTAGTAAATATAGTCCACCTGTGTGTAATTTAATCACAGTATGAATACAGCTGTTCTGTGAACCCTCAGAGGTTTGTTAGAGAACCTTAGTGAGCAAACAGCATCATGAAGGCCAATGAACACACCAGACAAGTCAGGGATAAAGTTGTGAAGAAGTTTAAAGCAGGGTTGGGTTATAAAATAATATACCAAGCTTTGAACATCTCATGAAGCACTGTTCAATCCATCATCCAAAAATGGACCATCATCCAAAAACCCACCAAGACATCGCCATCCACCTAAACTGACAGACTGGCCAAGGAGAGCATTAATCAGAGAAACAGCCAAGAGGCCCATGGTAACTCTGGATGAGCTGCAGAGATCCACAGCTCAGGTAGGAGAATCTGTCCTCAGGACAACTTCTAGTTGAGCACTCCACAAATCTGTCCTTTATGGAAGAGTGGCAAGAAGAAAGCCATTGTTGAAAGAAAGTCATAAGAAGTCTCCTTTGCAGTTTGTGAGAAGCCATGTGGAGGACACAGCAAACATGTGGAAGAAGGTGCTCTGGTCAGATAAGACCAACATTGAACTTTTTGGCCTAAAAGCAAAACACTGTGTGGTGGAAAACTAACACTGCATATCACCCTGAACACACCATCCCCACCGTGAAAGATGGTGGTGGCAGCATCATGTTATGGGGATGCTTTTCTTCAGCAGGGACAGGGAAGCTGCCCAGGGTTGATGGGAAGATGGTGGAGCCAAATACAGGGCAATCTTTGAAGAAAACCTGTTACAGTCAGCAAAAGACTTGAGAGTGGGGCAGAGGTTGACCTTCCAGTAGGACAACGACCTGAACTACAATGGAATGGTTTAGATCAAAGCATATTCATGTGTTAGAATGGCCCAGTCAAAGTGCAAACCTAATTCCAATTGAGAATCTGTGTCAAGATTTGAGTATTGCTGTTCCCAGACGCTCTCCATCCAATCTGACAGAGCTTGAACTATTTTGCAGAGAAAAATGGAAAAAAAGTTCACTCTCTAGATGTGCAAATCTGATAGAGACATACCCAAAAAGACTTGTAGCTGTAATTGCAGTGAAAGGAGGTTCTACAAAGTATTGACTCAGGGAGACTGAATACAAATACATGACACACTTTTCACATATTTATGTGTAAGAAAATTTGAAAACCATTTATCATTTTCTTTTCACTTCACAATTTTGTGTTGGTCTATCACATAAAATCCCAATAAAATACATTTACATTTTTGGTTGTAACATGACAAAATGTGGAAAATGTCAAGGGGTGTGAATACTTTTTCAAGACACTGTAAATTGTAGGACTTTCTGAGCTTTCTTTTATAGGACTTCTCAAAAACTATGCTTGTTTTGTTTACACTTTCATACAATTTTGTTCTGTGAATGAGAAGAGTGTAAATATTTTTTTTTCAGATTCCAATAAGTGCCGGTTCACACTAGGACGACCTGTGAGGCGACCTGGTCGTCTCACAGGTCGCCGCAGGTCGCCTCCCATAGGGAAGCTGCGGACCCGTTCTAATAGGAGCGACACAAGTCGCTCCGGCCTAGACAAAGGGTCCGGAGCTTCTTTGGGGCGACCCGGAGGCGACCGCCATAGACTTCAATGTTATGAAGTCCGTGGCGGCCGCTCCGAGGTCGCGGCGCGCTGCTCGCACCGCGACCTCGGAGGTCATGGTGCGAAGTAGCGTCGCTGCAATGTGAACCGGCGCAAAGCATCCTGCCAACAGACCCCCACAACCACTGGACAAGGGCTGTGGGAAAGGGGACATAGGTCTTTGTCAGGGGAGTGCTCGCTGGCAAAGTAGCCTATATGTCGAGGGCATGAGGCCTGGTATAGTAGTAGTGGAAGAGAAGAACGCGTGTTCCTCCCCCTCTTTTCATGGCCTGCTAGGCTGCATGAACGGATAATAGTCTTGTGAATAGTTTTTGGGGGAACACACCTTTTTTTTTTTCTTGCATGGAGTCCTCCTTAAAATTGATGCCGGAACTGAAGAGCCTGGCATAAATTTTGATGGGAATCCCCCACTTTTGTTTTTCTAACTATCCGTAGCTCCTTTGTTTACATGGCTGGAGAATCCTAGCAATTAAATGAATGGGGTCGGGTGACATCACTGGGTACTAAGGACATGACAGGTGCATGCTCCAGCTGCTTCTTTTACAACCAGTAACAGCGGAAGAAGGAAGCTGCCATATATAGTAGCAGATGAAAACACCATGGCTATACATGTCTAGCCCCTTGCATTTCAGACAGATGCCTGAACAAAGGTCAGTGTGAACCTAGGGTAATATACAGTGTATATATATATATATATATATATATATATATATGGCCTAAGCACTACTCATGTAACATCTGTTGTAGGAAAAGACCAGAGTTTGGAATGGGTATTAATTTCTATTAAATAAGGACACACAATGAGATAGACTTTTGTTCATGTGTATCTAACCCAGACAGTTATCACCTTTATGCAAATACATTTTTAAAGTAAGTTTGGATTGTTGTTAAATCCAGGGACAAAACTTGAATTCTTTAAATCTGGAAAACGAAAGACAGTTTTAACTATAAATATAAAATGTATAATTAAAATTGCTAAAATTGTGCAGCCCAAATATTCGGCCTCTGTCATCTTTCTAAAAATCTATGCCTGATAACAGTGCAACAAAACACACATCTGTTTACAATATGTGTAATGCTATACCAATAATACAGTCAAACTTGCTATACTTAATAACCAGAATTATGCTTCTATGTTGCAGCCTGATTACGGATGTAACATAGAGACGGGAAGCACATGTACTTACCATCCTGGAGCTGTGCACTGTGTCAGAGGCATCTATGGCAGGTAACTTTTTTTTCCAGTATTCTATTTGTTGGAATTAACTCATAATCTGTAATGATTCTGAGTTTATGCATCTTATGCAAAAGATGCATCTTATGCATCTTTTCACACAACCAGTGTAGCATAGGTGTCGCTGTATGTTTTCCTATAAAGGGATATGCAAGGCAGATCGCTTGACCTAATATAAAAGACCACAAAGAATAGGGAAGGCTCAATCAAAAAAGTTGCAGATCCTCTGTCTCAACCCATTTGTAAAGTTGCTCAACCCCAAACATAGTCATTCTGATATCAGTCAATTGTTCTGCCTTGTCTGCTACAAAACTTTATCTAAAATATTGTCATGAGATTATGCCCTTAGTCATATTTGAAATATACAAGCTATATAAAAATAATAGTTTTGAGATACATAGATATGCATGACAAAAATAAAACTAGATCAAAGAAAAATACTGCTAACAATAAAATGTTATTTTTTTTCAGTCCTACCTTTGCAGCAGGTCAACAGTGCTGTTATGATAAAGATGGTCTCCAAGTCCTCACCACTGATTCTATAGGGGGTAGCACCCCTGACCGAGGTCATGACTGGGGCTCCCCACCATACAAGAAGCCCCCCAGAGTACCAGGCTTTTCTCATTGGATCTATGATGTCATCTCTTTCTATTACTGTTGCCTCTGGTCGAATAATTGTGACTACTACATGAAACTTAGACCTTCCAGTGACTGTCGCAAGTACAAACCACCAAAAGTTGGTAAGTACTTATTTATTACACGTTAGAAATATAGCTTTGTAGGGTGAGTTTGGTACCAGGTTTGTGAAGGCACAAACTAACGAAGTATTACAATATCAGCATAAACTATAGGTAAAGTTAAAGCTGAACTCCAAGTATACATAAAACACCAGGTATGTAGTTGTTAAAAATAATTTAATGTATTTTTAATAAAAGTCTATGCATTGATCTTGGTTTCAGCCCTGTACCGGGAGAGAAGAGAGTAGCTCTGGGCCAATCACAGAGCAGCAATTCAGGAAGTGAATGTAGGAAGGGTACAGGAATGAGCTCATTAGTCAGCTGTCATTGTTCAGCCACAGGATGGAGGCAGAAAGGTGATCTAGTGGTATTGCTCTAAAGTTGAGTAAAGTCAGGCCATCAACCCTTTTTCTGGTAAAACAGCTGTCCTAAACTTTTGGTATACCCAAACATGGACCTTTACAACATTTATAGACCTCAAGGTCCTTCTGTGAACTACTTGGCTGAAATACATTCTTTTTACAGTGTGTGATAAGCAAGGCCAGAGCAGGGTTGGGAACCAAGATGTCAATTTACAATTTCCCCACAAACTGGTTTCAGTTGGTAACAGGTGATTAAACTCATCACTTTCCACTGGTCATTCAACTGTAAAGGTTTCTTTTCCAATGAACGTAGACTACATTTTGCACAGATTGCATATTTCTACCGTTATATATACACACCAAATAATCACCCCACCGGGTCCGTCCAAGGGAGGAGGAAACTATAGGTGGATATATGAAGTGCAGCTACTAGTGTGGTAACCACCGTACTCCCAGAATATTAAGTATCAAGCTATAAAGAGGTGCTACTCTATTTAGCATAAAAAGCGTTGCTCTTGTGGTGATTGAGAGGCTGGACACCTAAAATAAATGAGTGAATATATATACATCTCGGATGCTATATACAAACATTGAGGGATTGATATCTATTGTTCTATGTGTCGCCAATCTGCCACCTCCTGAGTCATTAAAAAGGAAATAACGGTCTTTCATGGTCTCTCTGGCCCTGAGGAAGCCTTGAGCAAAACGCGTCGGCTTATTGGGGACCTACATTGACCGCATTCCACCTGAGACCTATTTTCCATCCTACACAGGCTTTTGGTTCTTTTCCCTTATGGGATGTATTTCTATTTGAATGAATCTTATCAATTGATTTTATAGGAACTTTTCTATGTGTCTTGTCCTTGTGAACATGCGCGTGATCGCCCATGCTTTTTACTGTGAAACTCAATAAAATGTAAATTGTTTTTATATAAGTTGGTTTTGGTGTGATCCTTCTACTCCCACTGGCCCGCAAAGCCCCACTTTTTTCTATCCTTTTGGTTTGCATACCTATTAGGGGTAAGGGCCTACTCGCACGGTACCTTCACAAATTTCATCAATCTCATGAGTTTAACTTTTCAAAGGTCTGTACAAAACAGAAGCAAATAGTTCAACAATCTTGCAATTATACAAAATTTTGTAGTAAGAAATTGATTGAACTGCCTGCATTATGGTGATACTCGGAGGTTCATATTAATGCATGCATGAATTAACTCAAACATTAAAAAAAGTAAAACATATTTCTTGAGAAAAATTGTGAAATAAAAAATCACCCACATGGTTCAGTGTTAGCAATAACAGTTATGCTTTATAAAGAAAAAAACAGATCTGCACCACTAGAGTTTGACCAGATTGAGCTGTAACAATAGTCTTTATTTTCCAAAAATGTCTAGTATAGAAATTGTTGAGTTGAAAGCTAACAAAAGATTTGAGAGATGCTAGATAAATTAGTTTTCAGGCGATAATAACAAAATCTCATAAATGAATAAAAAACAGCTTGACCCATTTAAAAATAAAAATAAGGTTGACCCAGTTTAATGAAGCTATTATTCCTGCTGCGCAGAGACATGATGCTGCCCTAGGCACTCATGAATGATGATTCTCTTGTACAGGCTCCGCCCATTTTATCATGTAATTACTATTCTTAAAAATATTAAATAAGAATGGAATATTTGAAGCAGTGGGCTGTCTGCTTTATATGCAAAGCAAAGTGATAATTATACTGCTAACATCCCAAATAAACAGATTTCAAAAATGCAAAACGTTAACCCCCTTTGGACTTTATAGGCAGACCAAAGCATAATTCATTTAAAAGGTAAATGACAATTTTATTTTAGAAACAAAGCATAAAAAAATCCTGGGTCCTGATAAAATGACATCATAATTTTTCCAATGTGATAACATACATATAGCACAATACCATACAAAAATATGAATACCCTATTGTATGGAGATACACCCAAAAACTGCCAACAATCGTTTAGCTTGGTCACCTTGGATTGAATCCTCAGATAAATCACAACATGTTTCGGGAAGATGATTTGCTTCTTCAGGGGAAAGGATGGGTATAAATAATTCTAAATTATAATATTTTACATTTAGTGAGAGCCAGACAATATTACTATAAATCTATAAATGCAAATGATTAGAAATACAAACAAAATTGGCTGTTTCACATTTGAACTTACATTATACCATGCCAGACCTTCAGAGCTCTGTACGTTAGCCGAGAGCTCCCAGCCACTCATACAGCCAGAGCCCGCAAACCCGGAAGGAAGAGCAAGGGAAGATGGAAGCTCTCAGCGGTGACTAGTGGTGTACTAAAAAGCAGGACAACTGAAAAATAAGGAGGGGCAGAATGAATTAGGCAAAGAAAAAAAAAAGGGTCAGGCCCTTCAAATGAGAACCGGTTAGGAGCTATTCTTTGAAGATTGCAAATTTAGTTAGGGTTCCTATGAGCCTACTACCAATTATATATGGAGGATTGTCGCTTGGAGCACACTTTCATTGAAGAAGTATGAATTTGCACTACTGGGATTTATGTTTTTCTTCAGTTTAGACTATTTATACTTTGGGACTTTATTTGAATATATTTTCAGAAATTTATTTGTCTGTAATATATTGTTGGTTTAGGTAAAATAAGGGTTGTTTTTGGATAAATTATTGTTGTCACTTCTTTACCAGCACATTTACACATTTTTTTATGGAGATTTTTATTGCAATGCTTTATAGGACATTTGTGTAGATCCTTATGTCATTTTTAGTGCAGCACATTCATACACATTCCTACACTTTCAGGTTATTCGGGGTGTCTGCAGCTTTCGTTAGGAAATTGATAAGGGCTCTTGCGCACATTTTTTCTTTATCACAATCATAGATGTAGCTCAGCCAGTAAACAGTGCAAGTTTTTTTTTTTATTCTCTAAACCTGTTAGAGTAGGAGACATATCAAGTGAGATGTGTGCTCAGAACTGCTCACAGCCTGTGACTGTTTTTGTTTATGCAATACCTCCATCTAGTGGTAAAATTAGGTACACTTATTTGTAAAACAAGCTCTTTAGTATGATTACATTAAAATATATGAAAAATATGCTGCAAGCCAATGTCCCAAATTAGTACATGTAAAATATAAACTTCAAATGTACTGTAATAATGTTGCATTATATATACAGACCTTTTTAGCACATCACAAAATATTTTCCCAGGAATTTATAGAAATTGGTCTGGACACTTGGTCCATTAATCAGTGTAGAATTTATAAAAACCTGTTACCTGGCTGTGTTACAAAGGCAAAACTTTTAAAGGTAAATGACAAGAGTAGAACGGAAACTGAAAGCTTACTGGGAAACCAGTAGCTTCTATGTATTTGAGGCAGAACCGTGCTTGTACGTAGTAACTGTGGCCAAAACTTTTTTTTTTGTTTTGTTTTGTTTTCTTTACTGTCTGTGTTCCCATCTCTGAGATCTCCTTTCACTCCTAGTCTCAGAAACACATCAGGAAGTAAATGGAATTTTGCGCATTCTGAGGGGCATACCCCTCTTTGAAGCCCATTGTTACTCAAACGGGTGTCAGCATTAGAAGATTAACTGTCATCTAATTTATTCTTATGACAGCTCTAAAATTTTGGTTTTTCTGACATTTTCTTTCCTATGGTCTTCAGGACAAACAGATAAATAGGGAGAGGGTAGATTTCTCCAGATAGGACGCAAAAATGTAACATAACACACGCATCACTAGTTTACTAACAGACATATCAGTCTGGATGTCACACCACTTCCTCAAACTCAATCTATTCAAAACTGAGCTCATAATATTTCGTCCCCTCCTTGCCTCTTCCCCTGATTTCTCTACCAAGATCGATGCCACAATTATTAACCCATCCTAGCATGTCAAGGAACTAGGTGCAATCCTGGACTCTGAACTCTCCTTTCAGCCCCTAATCCAATTATTTTCCATTCCTTACTACCTCAACCTACCTAACATCTTAAAAATGTGACCTTCCTAACCAATGACACCACAAAGCTCCTAATTCACTCACTTGTTATGTCTCACCTCAACTACGGGAACTCCCTCCTCATTGGCTTACCTTTACTTAGGCTATCTCCTCTTCAGCCCATCATAAATGCTGCTGCCAGACTCATTCACCTTACCAACTGTTCAGTATCTGCTACCCCTCTCTGTCAATCCCTCCACTGGTTTTCACTCACACAACAAATTAAATTCAAAATATTAACTGCTTCCAAACCTATCCACAACTTGGCCCGCAGCTACATCACTAACCTAGTCTCAAAATACCAACCTTCTCGTTCTCATTCCTCCCAATACCTCCTGCTCTCTAGTTCCCTTTTCACCTCTTCCAATGCTCACCTCCAGGACTTCTTCTGAGCCTCTCCCATCCTTTGAAACTTCCTACCCCAATCTGTTTGACTATCTCCTACTCTGTCAGTTTTTAGTCGATCCCTGAAAACCCTTCTCTTCAAAGAGGCCTATCCTACCTCTACTTAACAACTGTGCTTTTTTTTTTTCTCCATCAGCCCATTCCTCGCAGCTATTACCATTTGTATCTCTTGGCGCTCCCTCCTGGATTGTAGGTTTTAATCGATAGGGTCCTCCAATCCCTACTGTATTGAATCATATTGTAATTACTGTCTGCCCTCATGTTGTAAAGTGCTGAGTAAACTGCTGGCACTGTATAAATCCTGTAAATAATTATAATAATAATAATAATAACAGGAGTCGTACTTTAACCTCCTTAGTGTTAATCGTGGGACCTATTATACATAGAACCTTGAGATTTGGTAACACTCAGGGCAAGGGCTACTGAGGACTTCTTCAAGATGGGCAAAGAGAGCAAACATCCATTTGATGATCCTCTCACTTTTTTGTGAGCACATAAGTGCTGTGCTCTGAACACTTCCAGGTTCCCAGCTGTCAGATTCTGTCTTTACCTAAGAATTTATAACACATATTGAGTATTACCACACAGAGGCGTAACTAGAACCTTCAGGGCCCCGGTGCAAGAAACCATGAAGGGCCCCCCCCGGACCCCTGGCCGGGGCCCTTGACCCTTTGTTGCAGGGCCCTTTATTACGGTCCCGCAGTGGGACCCTTTTACAAGTTCTGCAGTGGACCCCCTTCCTGCCATCTTGAGGCCTCCCCACAGTGGTGGAATGCCAGGGCCCAGGCGCAAGTGTGACGAAGTTGACCCACTGGGGTCATTCGTTTTTTTTTTTTTTTTTTTGGTATTTTAATTGTTGAATTTTTTATCATTTTTTACAATGTCACTGACTATGACTCTGGCCATTCAGAAAAGGGAGGAGCTGGTAAATTACATATTTACCGACCCCTTCCTGCTTTTCTATTGCACATCCCCTGCAGCAGCCGGCAGGAGAGGGGAGGGAGCACAGGGGAGGGGGCAGCACAGTAGGGGGGGGGACCAGGGGAGCACATAGGGGCCCAGAGACAGCAGAGCACAAGTGAACTGGATAGGAGTGGATAGGAGGAGTGGCGGGGGCAACATACAGAGGAACCAATGTCCTCCATTTTCCTCCTGAAGCTACAGGAGGAAAAAATGAGGACAGTGATTTCTCTACATGCTGCCTATGCCGCCCCTCCTATTCAGGTGTACAGGGGAGCTGCACAGGCCCCCTGGAGCATGGGGCCCGGTGGCGATTGCAACCCCTGCAACCCCTGTAGTTACGCCCCTGTTACCACAAGTGCTGGAGTGATAGGAATAATACAAGGGCCATTAACTATGGTTACTCCAAACTGATGATGATTAAAGCTTTTTAAAGCATCCCCTGCAGACAGTTTTTTCTGTTTCACAAATGTGTGCAGTTTTAGGCTTGACGTATCTATTGTGTCTATTTACTCAACACAGTATCGTGTTTTAAATTTTACAAAAAAACATTTAATTGTATTATGTATGTGTGCCACATTAAGTGTTTTTTTTTTGTACTGAATTAATACGGGATCTTTGGAAAACAGTATAGTATCATGCAACATAAACATTTGCAACTACCCTTTATTTAATCTACTGGTTCTCTTCTTTCAGGAGTAATATATTTTGAAGTTTCCAGGTCTAAAATGCACATTTTACCATGCAATACATTTTAAGATTTCAATGGATTTTTATTTGGTTTAAGTTCAAATGAAAAATACACAAGAAGACATTGAAGTAACATCTGTTATGAAATACAATAACACAGATCAAAAAAGTAACTTTTGACACAGCCCCCGAAGGAGCGTATAACAGTGGAGTATCACGCTAAAGAGTACTCTTCCAATTGCGTCCCGGACCAAGGCGACGCGAACCAGGTCCGGGCCCGCTCCCCCCCCCGGCGCCCCCAAGGGAACACACTGCGCCGAAAGGAGAAGAGCGGCCGCCCAAACCCCAGCCCACCGCCACACCACCGGTCCCGGGACATTGATGCAATAGTAGTGGTACACCAAGATATAAATGCAGCAAATTACAGCAAAAGAGCCGCACTAGGCGGCGCTAGTAGGTCCATAAAGAGCCAGGGAGGACCATGTCCGCTGGGTTACAGATCAGCGGAAACAAAAGAGAGTAGAGAAAGAAATGAGCAAAGAAGAAAGAGAAGACAGAGAGAAATGAAAAAAGGAAGGGGCGGGAGAGGAGAGGATAGGAGACAGGAGCAATAAGGGGGTGTCCAGGTCCGCCATAGAGGGGTCAAGACATGCAATACATTTTAAATGCAATGTATTTCCAAAGGGAAATGTAAAGTTAGGTGAAGTAAAAAGTAAGATGAGAGATTATATTTTATACTGCTATGTTTTATTCAACATAATTTGTAGCTTCAAAAATTACTTTGTGACTTCAAAGCCCCCCAAAATTACTGGATTCACCTGGCAGCAATGATACTACTAAACCAAAAGACCCTACTTAATTATGTGACATCTACAGGACCTTAACATTTAAAAATGTAGATAAACAGTGGGAAACTGTTCACTCTATACAGTGTATAAATAATTAATCTTTCTATAATGCAAAAGACAATTAGAAAAAAAAACACCAATCTGCAAGGCATTTTTGTATATAATTTAACCACTAAAGATCAATATACACTACAAATCTATTTTATATCCAGTAGCTGTGAAATTGTACATAATAGGTCTCGTCCATTTATGTATTATGTTTTGTCACCACTAGGGAATATGCAGAAAAAAGCAAACAGGACAGGCACTCTGCTTGCTAGTTCCTTCCACAAGTTTTTTGGGCAACACAAAAAGGAGTCACGTTTTTTTACTTCACCTTCAAAATACATACTTATTCTCAACCTATATTTCTAAATAAATCTATAAATATTCCCTTCTTCTAATTTACTTATATACTCATCCAATACACTACCGCAAGATTTGTGGTACTCTTTGGAATAACGAAATTTCCAATGTTTATAACCTATTTATTGAATTTGATTTTTCTTTTCCCTCTTTCCCTTTATCAATAATCATACCACTACATCCAATCACTGTAATGTTTCCTGACTAATATACAGTATGTACTGTAGCATACATACAGTACAATCATCTCTTTTGATTGTGAGCCTCTTAGGGCACTACCTTTATTATTTTATTTTTCCCGATTTTGTGTATTTTGTACAATCCAGAAAATTATGGGGGTTTAAAAAAGTAAAGATAATGATTATAACTACTGAGCCACTATATTAAGGTGAAGAGCGCACAATACATCAGTTTTTGTAACTGCATATGTTATGTATTTGTGTTGCAGCATCCTCATTTGGGGATCCACACTTTATCACCTTTGATGGGTCTAATTTCACTTTCAAGGGTAGAGGTGAATACATATTGATTGAATCCCCTAATCATTCACTGAAGATTCAAGGCCGCACTCAGGCTGCTAAGTTTGAAAATGGTAAGTGATTGATTTAAGTATGTTACTCTGTTGTCAGTAATATTGCTTTTCAGACCTGCAGAAGCACAAAAGCATTAAGGGATTCCCAAAACTGGGCTAACCCTACTACCTGAGAAACTAACAGAAGCTTCTGTACTATAATACACTGTAGCTATGAATGTCTTTTGAAACAAAAAAAAATAATAAAATGTGTCCTCAAGACAAAATGGAAAAAGAACAAGAAAAAAAAAAATTTATTTTCCCTATTATTTTTCCCCTTCCTCCTATCCTTTCTTTCCTTTTTTCAGTGAAAGGTGAACTTGAATTAAGTTATGTTAAGAGGGAGCTGTTGGTGTGTTCATGTATGAAGATGGGATAAAAGGAAACGTAAAAACCTGACTGAGCTCAACCTCAAATGTACACACAGTGTGCTGTATCCATAAGCAAATATAATGTAAGAGGACCCAGTGATCTGACATATATAGTAATGTAGAAAAAAACTATTTTCTACATTACTTTATGTGCCAGATCACTGGGTCCTCTTACATTATATTTGCTTATGGATACAGCACACTGTGTGTACATTTGAGGTTGAGCTCTATCAATGTCTTTTGTAATTTCAAGTATTTTTGGAACTTATTGTTTGTGGGTTATATGTTATTTTATACAATATTTAACCCCAAACCCATGAAGATGATGTGCTTGGCCCTACTTAAGAAAGTTGCTTGTCAGTAGGATCCTGTATTTCAAAAGTCTGTGATCAGCAGGTCAATGTAACTATTTTTAAGAGTGAAGGTATAGTCAATATCTGGACATTTTTCTCTACCTGATATAGGTATATTTTTTTATTACACTGCAGGTTCTTTTACTTCAGTAACTGGCTTTTCCTCTGTGGCTATGCAAGAGGAAAGTTCAGATTTGCTAGAGGTACGTCTAGCAGCAGACTCCAAAAGTCTGGAGGTTCTCCTAAATCAGGAAGTCCTTCATCTTGATCGAACCTGGTTGGACCTGAAGGGTGAGTGCACCAGCAGACATGCTTTATTAGTATGACAAATGTTGTGTATGTCATTATATTCAGCAGCGCTCTACAGTGAAGTAGAACATAGAATTTACTGACATGTAACCTTCCTAACTTTAGATTGGTCTCTGGCTGAGGCCTAATATAAAATATCTATAAAATATCTGGTCTAAGTATTGTTGTCCATAGGCATAATTCAGTAATTCAGTACCTACTGAGCTCATTTTACCAATATACAGCTTGTGGGCATACTCTTCGGAGTCAATGCAGTAGCATTGTTTTGGTAAGAAAACAAATGAATGTACAGATGTAGAGTGGAGCAGAGAGGGGTGGGAATGGACTAGATTCCAACACGCAGGGCTAGCAGCACTGTCCGGGAATTTAATGCAGAAGAGGCAATGCATTGTCAGTTCAACCAGGAAATTATTAGGAGCTCACTGGATTGTTATTGGCAGACAATTTTATGTACTTGTTGAATTTTTAATTAGAAAAAAACATAGATAAATTAATGTGAATATATTTTAGTTGTGTACCGAATACATTTTTTTTAAATTTGCCCTGACATGTATTTAACTCAGTGGGATTGATTTACTAAAAGCAAATACACCATTCACTTTGCAAGGAAAGTTGCACCCTGCAACATAATTTTGCCCAGAAATCAATGAAGGAGGTGAAGCTTCACTTTACAAATCACAAGCAAGGGAAAAAAAACAAAAATATTTTTGGTTGCACATGACTAGATGATGGAAGTCAGAAGAGCTTCACCTCATTTACTTTACTGGGGATAATTCCCTTGCAGAATTCAACAGCATTTGAAAAATGCACTTTTTTGCTTTTAGTAAGCCAACCCCAGTGCCTTTAAATGTATTACTGTATAACTTTAAAACAGCTACACCCATTGACAAGAAAATAAAAGTAATAATATGTATATCTATATTTCCCAAAGGGGTATTTTTATTTGCAGGCTCTAATCAAAGTATAACAGCAATGTTCTCCTCTGGGGCTGGAGTGGAAGTAAGAGGAGAAGGAGGGTTTGTAAGCATTAATGCTCTTCTACCTCCTGAGTTCATGAATCAAACACAAGGACTTATGGGAAATATGAACAATGATGCTACAGATGATTTTAAATTCAGAAATGGAACTAGTTTGCCAACTAATGCCAAACCTGAGGAACTTTTCCAGCTTGGCGCCAACTGTAAGTAATGGTCACATTAATAGTAACTTCAGCTGTATGTGATATAAAATACTTTTGTCATGTTAACAATATGTTGTTGAGGACATTAGTTACAAAGGAATCATAGGCATGTATGTTGCTGCCTTTTTAACACAGAAAAAATTGAATGGGCTGGAGAAAATATGTGGTTTTCAATAGGTATTGATCACACCGATGTGTTTTGTTTAGGGCATTGGAGAAAAACATTTTTATTGTATTGTCTTTTTTTTGCCACTTATTTCAAACTGGACCCACAAGTAAATTTAGAAGTCTGCATGAATAAATAATTATACAAAATAAAAAGCAGTATTTGAGCTCCAGTTAAGAAAATTTGCTTTGGCCACAATGTTATCAGTCTGCTGAAGGCCGGAGGCATTCTTTCCCCAGTCTTCCTAGAACAGTGACATCGCTTGTGCAGTGCATATTCATACAGAATGTATATTGTAAATGTATGGTCACAGAATGAGAGGCAAGCCACCAAAATAAGGGCAACTTACACAGGTAGGAATATACATTGACTGAGTTATCCTTTGACCAGCACTATCCTTGGGCCACTCTAAGCAGTAAAAAGCGAAACAGGATTAAATCTTGAATAAAGATGGTTCTGGTTGTCAGAGAAAGAAGGAAAATGACATCAATTATATACTGCAATTCTTTGAATCACAATTTCTCACAACTTAAAGAGGAAATAAAGTCTTGAAAAAAAACACTTACCTGCAAACGAAGCCTGCGTCTTCCCCGCTGGAGGCCGCATCCATCTTCACCCATCTTCCTTCTGGGTCTGCTGACTCTAGCTGTGCTATTGGTTGGACCCACCTGACATCACTCTCATGCATGCGCGCTGCAGCCCCTGGGCATGGCACAGGGCTCTGAAGAAATGGCACAGGCGGCCATTCCTTCAGAGCGCATGCGCCGGTGACGTCGTCGGCTGCATGCAATGTAAATATCTACTAAACAGTGCAAGTTTAGGAGATATTTACAGTACCTAAAGGTAAGCTTTATCAAAGGCTTACCTATAGGTACAAACAGTACCCGGGGGTTTACAACCACTTTAATATGTATACAATTACTATATGAAATGCAGTTTATGCAGTTTATGCAGTTATGTATTTATGAACCAAAACAAAAAAGTTTTTTTTAATGTAGAGAGCATAAGTACCTGAATTTGGCTTGATATGAGCCTCTTGTAATCCCCTCTATAGCAGCATTTAGACTGAGAAAGGTAAGTAAGTGAAGCACAAGGAGCCAATCAGGTATGTTAAATGAAAATGTACTGACAAAATACAAGCTTACAATAGGAGAAATAAAATAAAAGAGAGATGGGCTACCACTGCCCAGTCACTAGCCAATAACAAGCTGGAGGCAGGGAGGTGATCTATTTATTGCTTTAGGTGGTTGTAAAGCTTTTTTTTTATGGACACAGCGGGAGTGGGGCCCTATCGTCGGGGGAAGTGTGAGAAGATTATTTTTTTTTCATGTGACAACACTGAAGAAATGACAATTTGCTACAATGTAAAGTAGTGAGTGTACAGCTTGTATAACAGTGTACATTTGCGGTCCCCTCAAAATAACTCAACACACAGCCATTAAGGTCTAAACTGCTGGCAACAAAGTGAGTACACCCCTAAGTGAACATGTCCAAATGGGGCCCAAAGTGTCAATATTTTGTGTGGCCACCATTATTTCCAGCATTGCCTTAACCCTCTTGGGCAAGGAGTTCACCAGAGCTTCATAGGTTGCCACTGGAGTCCTCTTCCACTCCTTCATGATGACATCACATAGCTGGTGGATGTTAGAGACCTTGCGCTCCTCCACCCTCCATTTTAGGATGCCCCACAGATGCTCAATAGGGTTTAGGTCTGGAGACATGCTTGGCCAGTCCATCACCTTTACCCTCAGCTTCTTTAGCAAGACAGTGGTCATCTTGGAGGTGTGTTTGGGGTCGTTATCATGTTGGAATATTGCCCTGCGGCCCAGTTTCCGAAGGGAGGGGCTCAGTATGTCACAGTACATGTTGGCATTCATGGTTCCCTCAATGAACTGTAGCTCCCCAGTTTCCGGCAGCACTCATGCAGCCCTAGACCATGACACTCCCACCACCATGTTTGACTGTAGGCAAGACACACTTGTCTTTGTACTCCTCACCTGATTGCCACCACACTTACTTGACACCATCTGAACCATTTGAACTTCCAGTGACCAGTATAAGAGAGTGAGATAGATAACACTAGATTTAAGACACCTGCTCCCCATTCACATCTTAGATCTTGTAACACTAATGAGTCTCATGACACTGGGGAGGGTGGTTTAGACATTAATGGCTGTGTGTTGAGTTATTTTGAGGGGACAGCAAATTTACACTCTAATACAAGCTGTACACTCACTACTTTACATTGTAGCAAACTGTCATTTTTTCATTGTTGTCACATGTAAAATATTTACAAAAATGGGAGGGGTGTACTCACTTTTGTGAGATACTGTATATATTGCTGTACCTCCTGCCAATAATCCCATATCTTCTTGCAATCCCGCCAAAGATGTGCCATGGTGACTTTTTGATAACATCCTCTCCAACATAGGGGAGGTTTTCCTTGCTGATATTGTTGTGCCTTGTCAGGTGTAATATACCATCTTGTCAAACATTTATAGTTAATTTCTATCATATTTATATACCTGCCACCAACCAATGGAAAGCCCTTAGTACTTTGCTCACTTGTTGCTCTTTTATAAGTGAAACTAACTCCCTTTCCTATTTTTCAATGAATGGAGGTATTTCTGGTCCCTCCAACATCGAGAGTATTTTATACATCCGGGATATATAATGTTTCTATTTTGTCTATGATTTACATAATTGTTCTATTGGGTTTAAGTTCTCCTTGAATCTAATTGGTTGTGGTAGTGTTGTCACTAAATGTTTTAGTTGCAAATACCTCCATTCATCTAATATCATCAATTCTCTTTTGTGCCTCAGTTCCTCATATTAACTAATTTTCCCTTATTTTGTTATATCTTAACTGTGTATTTTTATTCCATTTCCCAAAACGTGCCCCGTTTCCGGGTAAAAATAATTTTGTTCCTGCTAGTGAAATTAGTGGAGACTAGAATTCCCATTTTGCTTGTCTTTAAATTATATCCCAAATTTTAAAAACATTTCTAGTCTAGTGTGTTTTCATCAAACATTCTATATTTTTTAGGAATCCATATGTTCCTATTTAATTGTGTTACACTTAATGTGTTTTTTTATCTTCACCCAACTTTTGTCACACTTTGAATTTTTCCATTCTATCATTTGTGGTAATATAATAGCATTATATTATCTTTTAATACCTGGTGCAGCTAATGCCCCCTGTGCTTTACCTTTGCTTAGCACCGAGAGAATGCAAAGGCAGGGGTAGGGAAGTATCAGAGGACATAGATCCCAAGGAAAACAGGAGCCAGCAGCACAAGGGACACATAAGCTTACTAGTAAATAATGTCCCATGTGTAAATATTTTTTTTTATATAGACTAAACTTAGTCTTTGAATTGACTGCAGTAATTGCAAGTCAATTCTTTCCAGCTATCAGGCACAAAAAATGTCAATGCCTTTGTTAGCATGGTCATCTCCTATACATCACTCCATATCTTAATATTTAAATACATGAATGGAATAGTCATATTATACCTGTGTTGAAAAAGGAACTACCGTTTATTGTGTTTATTATTTGTGGATTATTATTAGGGCTTGGGTCCACAACATAAAAGTTAAGATAAAATGGTAACATTTTTCATTTGTTTGTATTGTCTCTTTTTTTTTTTTTCAGGGCAAGTGACCAGTGACAGCTCCCTCTTCACCTATGATTCAAAGTTCCTATTAGAAAACTATGTGGTTAAGCATGACCCAAATTTCTTGCCCACATTTTCAATCCAAGAAGATCCTAATGACCAGTTTACAAAAGATGTGATTAAAATGTGTGGAAATGATTATTTCTGTAGATTTGATGCTCTCACCACAAGATCTCTTTGGGTTGGAAATGCAACAAAATTATCACATGACAATCACCAAAACTTGGTCAAGCTTCTGCAACCAGGTAGGACAATAAGAATTATTTAATGGGCTGCAAAATGTGTTTAACAGCATATATTGGAGTATTGAATGTGTATGATGCCGCACTTAGGTATATGCTAAATAAGTATGTGTTTGTGATGGTTTGCTGCTCTAAAAAGGTGCTGTTCCTTGCAATATTAAAACAATGTGTATTAAGCTCTCCCTGTGTATGGGGCACCTTCCCCTTATTGATTTTGTGACTGTTGTGTCAATCAAACAATAATTAACACTAGGTAATCCATAAAACATCAATTTAAAACATCAATTTAAAAGTATGTGATATTTAGTCTTCATATTTGCAAATAAAAATTCCATCTTAAAAAAAAGTGCCAAAAGTGCTTGTAAGTTTAAAATAAAGTGCAATTTGTGCTCCCCTTCTGTGTGCTCACACACTCACCAGCTGCTATGGACTCCCAGTGATAGGAGTTATATGTTATTGAATATCCTGCGTGTGCTGGTCTTTGTTGTTCTCCCCGCTATCCTTGTTCCTCCTTGTTCCTCCGTAATAAGGGGAAAAGTGTGCTCATGCATGAATAAATGGCAGAATAAATCCACTTACATTGATTTGGTAATAAACAGGCATGAAAAAAACCCGGAACCGGAAGTCCACATTGCCTTGTGATAACACCCTGTGGGAGGGGCGAAACAAGTCAGTTGACCACGGGTGGTGACACTGGTGAGGCACACGCCGTTGTGAACTTCGGGTCCCAGGTTTTTTCATGCCTTTTTTTTACCAAATCAATGTGAGTGGATATGTTTTACCCTGCTGATTTTTATAATAAATTACGGAATTACACTATGTGGATTTCTTCTGCCATTTATTAATGCATGAGCACACTATTGCCCTAAATACGGAGGAACAAGAAGGAACAAGGATAGCGGGGAGAACAACAAAGACCAGCACACGCAGGATATTCAATAAGCACATATGACTCCTATCACTGGGAGTCCATAGCAGCTGGTGAGTGTGTGAGCACGCAGAAGGGGAGCACAAATTGCACTTTATTTTAAACTTACAAGCATTTTGGCACTTTTCTCACAATGGACAATTTATTTGCAAATATGAAAACTTAGTGTCCATTTCTGGCAATGCCAATCCTGACAAGTCGTGCACCGTCGCTCCCACTGTGTAGTACAGGAGCCGTTCTAATAGGAGCGACACAAGTCGCTCCGACTTAGAAAAAGGGTCCTGTACTACTTCGGGGCGACCTGGAGGCGACTTGCATTGACTTCCATTATGTGAAGTCCGTGCAAATCGCGCAGAAGTCACGCTGCACACGACTTCACAGGTCGCCCCCTAAGTCGGAGCGACCTAATGTGAACGGGGACTAAATATAAAGGACTTGTATATTGATGCTTTATTTTGATGTATTTATGTAGTACCTTTTGTTGATTATTGTTTGATTGACACAACAGTCACAAATCAATAAGGGAAAGGTTCCCTATGCACAGGGAGTGCTTTATTCAAATGTCTTTAATATATTGGAGTATACATTTCAATATAATACAATAAATCACAACACTTCCTTATCATACTGGAATTTCTTTGAAATGAAAATGTTTTATATAGTCCCTACAATTTTAACATACACAATTACACATATACAATATGCATTTCATAACAGCAAAATAATGTCAGACAATCATTAATAGTTTTCCTTGGAACCTAGAGTGTAGGGAATGTTCCAAATTGCCTTTGATGCTGGGACTTGATTCTGCATATTAAAATAGAGAGTTTCATAAGTTCTTTCACAAAATGAATCATTAAAGTGATTTGAGGGCAGTGATATAAGATGTTATTAACTGAATTTCATTGTCGCTTTCTCTTAGTGGTGTCATGCGGCTGGCTTGAACCCCCCAAGAATGGAAGGAAGGAGGGAACAAGCTACTTGGTTAACTCTCAAGTGAAAATCACCTGCAACAAAGGATACACGCTAAAGGGTTCCTCTTTACGCACATGTCAGCAAGATGGCAAATGGAGTGGACAGACAAATCAGTGTGTATATAGTAAGTGACTTGTTGCCTTTTGCTTTGTTATGATATTACTATGCTGATTTTTAACTGCTGTACAGTCCGGTAGTCAACTCTTATGTGTAAAAATTGGCCATACTTAATGGGACCAGGTTGTTGATCAGAGGGTTTTATGCATCTGCCATTCATAAGACTTGAGGAAAATGGGTAAATTCCCTTAAAGTAAGTGAAGTGCAGTACTGGCTTACCTCAATAGATAAAAACAATGGCAGATCTATAATTTGAGTTCTACAATATGTTTCAGTCAGGGATTGCTGTACAATTGTGTCAAAATCAATAATTAGCTTCTTATAGGGATTTCTTGACTTTCTCTGAAACAACATGACCTCTGAAATTGCAAGTTATTATTTTTTTTTTTTTTGGGGGGGGGGGGGGGGTGGTTCAACTTAAACTCAGTAGTCCTCCTGGATCTTTTTATGCAAGCTTACGATGTCACTTTTCATATTGTACAACAATCTCTCTTAGTGTATGGCCAGTTTAGGGAACCTATGGATTCTGCTGATGCTGTATTTATCAGCTTACCTTATTACATGTAGAGACAAATAATAATTTATAACATTAACTTATCCACAATCCTTTAGAATATTGGGCTTCTGCAAGTTTCTTGACCTTACACAAAGCAAAATTGTCACTCCTAGACCTGAAAGAACAAAATTGTTGAAATATGTAGACAATTTTGCTTATTGTTCATGTTGGTTGTGAAGGGACATGAGACAAGAAAAAAATGTTAGGATTCCTTTTTCCAGCGAAGAAGTTTCAAGGCAGGAGCATTAAAGCTGATCTTCACCCTTAGATATACTGTTCAAAAAAATTAAAGGAACACTTTGAAAACACATCAGATCTCAATGGGGAAAAATCTTATGTTGGATATATATACTGATATGGACTTGATAATGTGTTAGGAACGAAAGGATGTCACATCGTTTGATGGAAATGAAAGTTATCAACCTACAGAGGGCTGAACAGGGCCGGCCTTAGGTGTTCAGGCACCTTGTGCAAGCTAATCCTGTGGCTCCCCCCCCCCCTACTCACCCCTCACCCCCCTAAACATGGCTGTAGCTATTGAAAAACTATTTAAGAGTATAATTCCTGCTAATTGACTGCAAGTTGGTGCAGCAGCAAGATAAAAACAGGGAAAAAATCTGCTCAAAAATACTCTAAGTATTTACCCTAAAATGATATATAAATATATCACCCAAATCTGTTTCTGTTGTAAAAAGTGCACAGTGCTAAATTAATAATTAAATCTGCATGGCTACTACAATATACATATCATATATCACTACTAAATAAATAACAATTCATAACCTCTACAATGTGCAAAAAATTAATTTAACATAGCGTGATTCCAAAAAATACATAGGCTTTTATTTAAGTCTGGTGTCAGTTTGGGGTGATTGGTGGAAGCAGCACATAGGGTGCTTTTTTGGCGCACACCTTCTGTTGAAGATTTGTCACCATAAATATTTATGTGCACTTTTTTGAACATTTTCTTGCATCTTTTTTGCATTTCATTGGACTTTTCTTGGAACTTTTTTATGATCACTAATAACTTAGCCCCCCTTACATTACGGCTGAATTCAAAGACACCCCAAAAATCAAAGTGAAACAATGATGCAGTAGGCTAGTCCATTTTGCTGAATGCTCATTGCAGCAACTCAAAATAGTCCTCAGTAGTTTGTATGGCCCCCACATGCTTGACGGCATGCCTGACAACGTTAGGGCATGCTCCTAATAAACTGACGGATGGTGTCCTGGGGTATTTCCTCCCAGATCTGCAAAAGGGCATTGTTGAGATCCTGAACAGACTGAGGTGCGCCCTGGCGACGTCGGATGGACCGAAACATAAAGTCCCAGAGGTGTTCTATTGAATTTAGGTCAGGTGAGCGTGGGGGCCATTCATTGGTATCAAATTCTCAATCCTCCAGGAACTGGCTGCATGAGGCCAGGCATTGTCGTACACCAGGAGAAACCCAGGACCCACTGCACCACCGTAGAGTCTGGCGATGGGTCCAAGGATTTCATCCCAATACCTAATGGCAGCCAGGTTCCTCCTGTCTAGCCTGTAGAGGTCTCTGCGTCCCTCCATGATAATGGCTCGCCAGACCATCACTGACCCACCACCAAACCGGTCATGCCGAACTATGTTATAGGCAGCATAACATTCTCCGCGGCTTCTCCAGACCCTTTCACATCTGTCACATGTGCTCAGGGTGAACCTGCTCTCATCTGTAAAAAGAACAGGGCGCCAGTGGTGAACCTGCCAATTCTGGTGTTCAATGGCAAATGCAATCAAGTTCCACTGTGCCGGGCAGTGAGCACAGGGTCCACTAGAGGACGTTGGGCCCTCAGGCCACCCTCATGAAGTCTGTTTCTGCTTGTTAGGTCAGAGACATTCTGCTGGAGATAATTTTGTAGGGCTCTGGCAGTGCTCATCCTGTTTCTCCTTGCACAAAAGAGCAGATAGCGGTCCTGCTGATAGGTTAGGGACATTATCCCTGTCCAGCTCTCCTAGAGTAACTGCCTGTCTCCTGGAATATCCTCAAATGCTGTTTAGACTGTGCTGGGAGACACAGCAAACCTTTTGGCAACGGCACGTATTGATATGCCATCCCGAGGAGTTGGACTGATTGTGCAACCTCTATACAGTCCAGGTATCGCCTCATGCTACCAGTAGTGACACTGACCCTAGCCAAATGCAAAACCAGTGAAAAACAGTCAGAAGAGATGAGTAGGGAAAAAAAATTGACCTTTACCTGTTTTACCTGTGAACCATCCCGGTTTTGGGGGTTGACTCATTATTGCCCATCTAGTGCACCTGTTGTTAGTTTCATTACCACCACAGCAGCTGAAACTGATTAAAAAACCCCTCTGCTACTTAACTGACCAGATCAATATCCCAGGATTTTAACTGACTTGATTCTATACTCTGATTAAAAAGTGTTTCCTTTTTTTGAGCAGTGTACAAGGAGAGATAATATACACTTAGGGTGTATATTAAAGCTGTGAATGTGACTTTCACCAAACATTAACTGGTGGTGAATTGATCATTGTCATTTAAACAACATGCACCGGTAACATTCTCCAGCAGTGGATGTTTATTAATTATCAGATTCATTCCTTTATAAATTCTCTCTTTTCAGTGTGCCTACTGTAAAAGGAAAATTTAAAAATGTCCTTTACCATGTAATATAGGCTCCTCTAGGTATACTGTAGAACATTTAGCAGAGCACTAAATAAACTCAAATTCTAGTACCTTTGTTTTTTTACCTCTGCTATAGATTTTATTTTTAGAGAAAAAGGAGTACAAGGGCTGCAACTTCTGACATGCTCCTGAAGTACTGGTTTCTACTGATACTGATGAAGTACTGATATCTTGATTCGTGGGTGGGGTTATAACCCCTGTGAGTTTTCGTTTTCTTTTTGCTTGCCATCTGTGTACCAGAATAGAATTCATTCTATAACAAGATGTGAGAGGAAATCCCTTGTTGTCACCAGGGTAACCAGTACTAGTGTCCCCACTGGAAAATGTTCCCTCTATTCCTGTTCTGCAGACAACCCAAAATTTGGAATGTTCTTTTACTTTCAGAGATAACAGTAAACATGACAAATAGAGACGATAAATCACCCTATTGGGAGCACAGAAAGGAATTAAAAACTTGGCAGATGTTCTAATGCCTCCCAACGTTCTCCAAAACTAAAAAAAATATTTTTAGTTGTACTTTATTATTTGTTTTAATATTTCTGAGTCACTGACCAGGAAAAGTATAAGGCAAGGGAAATCAGATTGAAATTAAAACTCCTAATCTGCCTACTTATTCCAGGTCAGTGACAGGACATAAAAGCCAGGCATCTAGCATTTTATAAAAGAAAGGTCAGCAATGGTAGTCTCCATATTTATCTTGGCACTGGTTCCACTTGGCTGTACATGGATTAGCTTCTGATGAACCCTAGATCACAGGGGAAATTACTGTAATCCTTTATAATCACAACAAAAATATGTGGATCCCACTGTTTGCTTAATGTGGATACAAGCACAGGAATGTATCTCACAGGCCACAGAGTTAGATTGTGAGAGTAGAGATTTAGTAATACCTGTTAATGTCATTATTTAATCTTGGACTAAATTAGTGAATAGTCCAGAAATTTGTAAATATATTTCTATGTGCTAAGTAGAAAAAAGCAATGCAAAACACTTCAATGCCGTTGATGAGCAACAAAATTTAGACTTAAAAATCTACGCCCTAGCAATATAAAAATTCTGAGATGTGAAGGGGGGGTTGTTGAGGATCCCTTTCCACTATCTAGTTTTCTGCAACTTTTCTATACTTGAGAACCTAGAAATGTCAAGTTTGAAGATGATAAGTACAGTCAGTAAGCAAGAAGATTCTTTACTACTAGTACATAGGGATAACACAGTGGTGGTGGTGGTGACTAGGTAGCAGAGAAGCTACAAGTGGTGTTGATAATTTAGTAGTGTATTTGGTTAGTGATAACTGGCCAGATGATAATGTGTTAGCTGTTCAATTGTTCTGTGGTATTGGAGATGAGCATCTGAAAGTCTTTGCTTACCCAGGTTATGTTAATTCTGAAATAAGTCAGCCTCTCAACACCTTGGCTACCAGTGTTGCCCTGTGCACTTTTCATAGATAATGACATTCATTATACTAATTACACTCAGGTGAAGGAAACTGATTGGTGAACAGAACAGCACCAACATTGCACCTATATTACAACTGGAGTCATTTCAGGGCACTGGAAAAGTCTGTAGACCCAATAATTTATGGGGTCACCACTTTTCAGGGATCAAGAAGTTACTTGACTATGACCATCCTGACCAACCGTTTTTAAAGAACTAACAACTTTATAAATATATTCAAAAAGTGGGGCAAAACAGAGCAGTAGATAAGAACTCCATTTAACAAACAAAAGAACTCAGACAGTGGATGATATCAAATAATAATTTAGAACTAACTGTATAGAAACTCTGCTGGCTGTTTACACCCAACCACCCTCTGATCTGCCTTGACGTAGGACATATCCTTTTCCGTTTTTTTTTTTTTTTTGGAGATCGCATTGGAGGTAGGCAGATGAGCAGGATCAGGAGGTGGGGTTAGGGGACCCATCAGATAGGCTGTATGGGGCCCTATGATGTCTAACAGTACTACGTTCCGGCAGTACTGAGTGTTGAGTGTGCTGTCCTTCATCACTTGGTCTCAGTCATATGGTAATATTATACAGCACACTAATAGTTGATGGAGACCCCCCTCCCTGTTCTTCCTCCTCTTGATCTCCCTACCATGCTATAATACTGCTCCCAGTGTCACCTGACCAGACCCCTTCTCCTCCCCACCCACGCCCAACCTTTCCACTACCCTTGAGCTACGCTATGATCAACACAACTGCTCATGTCCCAGGTGGAGGGAGGTAGGTGGCTGTGATGGCCATGGCTCAGCGCTGCTTTTCTCTGGTTGTCAGCAGGGAGGAGGAGAGCCTATCCCTCCCATCCTCCCACTCACCGAGCTGTCAGTACAGGTTAGGGAGAGCCCCGGGATCTACATAAACCGGGGGAGGAGGGGGATCTATCACTACCAAACCTCAGTTGCTGTGTCCATGCGCACCGCCATTTTTATTTTTAAGAGGCCCTCTACTGACCCCATCCCTGGTTGACACCCACACCACAGCCCATTCCCTGTACAACACTAGGAAGGAGGTGGGTTTAGTGTGCTGCCATCGATTGGCTCCAGGAAAGAAAATCTACAGCAAGTATTTGATAGAATTTTGAATTTTCCTGCCAGCACACATTTGGTAGACCCAGGGGTGGACTGACCATTCAGGCACTTGGATACTGCCTGAGGGCCCGGTGGCAGTAGGAGACCCCATGATCCCATTGACACTGACAGGCGATCTTGTTGTTTTTTTTATTCCCTGCAAAGTAGGGGGAAAAAAAGCAAGATTGTTTAGTAAAAGCACTGCATAACCCACACATTACACATTGTTAGGCACACATTTAACCCATTGATCGCCCCTAGATGTTAACCCCTTCCCAGCCAGTCTCATTAGTACAGTAACAGTCTATATTATTAGCACTGATCACTCTATTAGTGTCACTATTGATGTCAGTGGCATTTAGTCAGTTAGTGTACCCCCCCAGCCAGCATCAGTTAGTGTCAGATTGCCCACCGCACTATCACAGTCGCACTATAAGTTGCTGATCCCCGCCATTGCTAGTATAAAAAAATAAATAAATAAACATTCCAGCATCTATACTAAATGCTATAACTTTCACGCAAACCAAATAATATACACTTATTGGAGTTTTCTTTTTACCAATGACATGTACCAGAAAAAATATTAGTCTAAATTCATGAAGAAATTTAACTTTTTAAATTTTTTTTAATATGTTGCATAGCAGAAAAAAAATTATTTTTTTTTTCCAAAATTTTCCGTCTTTTTTCATTTATATACCAAAAATAGGAAACCCAGTTGTAATCAAATACCACCAAAAGACAGCTCTATTTGTACAAAAAAATGACATAAATTACAGTTGGGTACAGTGTTGCATGATCACACAATTGCCAGCAGGAGTAGCGCAGTGCTGAATAGCAAAAAATGCCCTAGTCATGAAGGGGTAAAATCTTCAGGAGGTCAAGTGGTTAAGGTAATTTGGTCTATTATTGCTATTGCATTTGAAATTTGAATATAGTTTGTCAGATTTAAATGAACCAGATGTGTTTTTTGTGCCTTTTTTAAAATCTGCATTAATTAATTCATTTGCACTAAATTGTGTTCAGATATTTAATAATGTATCCTATGGATCCTATGGATCACTCTGGAGATTTTTTCTTTAATGTAGCTTAATTCAAAAACATTGATTCTACGCATTTCACAGGCACTATAGCCTGCTTCCTCAGGAGATCAATGTAGAGGGTGCAGTTTGCAAAGTATACCCATCCTCAAGCCAACCACAGCTACGGGATGAGGACTGCAGCACCAGGTCCCCCCACATTCAATCAAAGGAACCAATCAAGCAAAGGCACATGAATTGGAATTTACATGAATAATAAACACTGATTCAGGCCATTACTCTGGGCAGAAGAAACGCCTCAAGGTAATCAACTTTTCAAGGCCAGGGGGCAAGGACTGGACCCTTCATAAACTACAATATTGCACTTTCTGTAATGTTCTTAACTTTTTCAACATTTATTTTGAACATAGTGTAGGAAAATTCTGTGATGAATGCATGTGTGGGTGTGGCTTGAGTATAGGTGGGGACACAGGGGGCCCCATTATCTCCTATTGCCCAGGGGCCCTATGAGTTGTCAGTCTGCCCCTGCATCAATAATATCTGGCAAGTAATGGATTTGATGTGTCTCTAAAGTGGACACACATACCTCCACCCCCAAAGGTTTTTTTCCCAATCCCAATCACACTGAAAGTCACTGTTGCACTGACCATAAAGGTGCTGCTAGACTATATAGGTCCTTTAGCCTTTGTACTGGGCATTTGCCCTGTAGCTGCACACAAAAACTCACTGACCCACTGACAGTGACAGACAGACTTTTACTCCATCAGTCTTCTTTTTGCAATTTTATTTGCTCAATTTTCCAGGGAAGAGAGGGATGGGTCGACAGTATACCCAAAAACAGCAGCAACAATTTCCTAGATAATATAAGAAAAAATTAAGTTTAAAAAAAAAAAAAAAACTTTAGAGGTGCTCATGAAATACACATGACAATGAAATATTTTGTTAATAAAAATGTGCTTGTTTCCCTTACATTGTTTATTAATATAATTCAAATTAAAACCATTCAAATTAATTAAAAACAATAACAGAATGGTACTAGGAAAAAGCCTCTGCAACTCCGTGCCTCCAAATGTATGAAAGTGTAGATAATTATAAATACCACATAATCATATATTGTAGCTCTAAGCCCTATACTCAAACCAGATGACAGCCCCTAAGTTACATTAGTATAAGCATATTTAATGTAGCCTAATTCAAAAACATTGATTCTACGCATTTCGCAGGCACTATAGCCTGCTTCCTCAGGAGATCAATATAGAGGGTGCAGTTTGCAAAGTATACCCATCCTAAGGCCGACCACAGCTACAGGATGAGGACTGCAGCACCAGGCCCCCCCACATTCAAGCGAAGGAACCAATCAAGCAAAGGCACATGAATTGGAATTTGCATGAATAATAAACATTGATTCAGGCCATTACTCTGGGCAGAAGGAACGCCTCAAGGTAATCAACTTTTCAAGGCCAGGGGGCAAGGACTGGACCCTTCATAACCTACAATATTGTATCTTTTCATCCTATCTACTGGAGAAAACTCCCTAGTTGCAGAATGTTCTAGGGCTTAGGGAAAACCCAGCAAAACTAGAGAACATAAATAATCGGAGTTCAGTCTGGCTATAGCCTTGCTGCAACAATACATTTAAGTAATGGACACTCCAGCTTATGGCAGGGTCTCTGCTGCACCTCTATGGCCACACAGCTGAAGCTGTTGATTGGTTGCTTAAACCCCAATAACTGCATTCTGGGGAGTCATGTAACATGTCACATGCTTCCTCATATCTGGAAGTGTATTGATAATTTAAGTTGCAGCAGTGGAGGGGAAGTAAAAATATGTAAAGGCTCCAAAGGGTGCCCAGGATGGGGATGGGGGGGGGGGTTCTAGTTATTAAGGTTTACCTGTAATGTTTTGCAGCTCTTTAATAAAGGATATATAATTGTATAGTATGCTTATCCTTAGTGGGCACGTTTCTATATAGGATATACCTACTTGTGGTACCACCCTCCAGATATCTTCACTGTTCATCCTGCACAGCCTTTTTTACTCAACCACCAAGCCAAATTATCCTCAACCATCCAGTAAACCCTGTGCGTGCACAGCCTATTTTCATCAATAGAAAAGGTTTCTATGACCCCCTTTATGAATTTCCCCTCAATATCTAGTAGTAGTTAGTCACAGTCAACTGGACTTGTTCTGTAATCTTAAAGATGTATTGTAGCTTGTCTAAGCCACTTCTTCAGTTCAAGTGTCAGGAAAATGCTTCAGATTATGCCATTGCCTGATTTAACATACAAATAGCAAGTTTTGGAAAGAGAATGCATAACCATTGCGTTGGGAAACTGGAGGGCCAAGAAGTGGAGAAACTTCATTGTAGATCCAGGTGGGTCCAAGGGGACAGAGCTGGCAGGACAAATCACATGCTGACAGCTTTTGGGCAGGCGCTGTTAGTTTAGTTTTTTCACAATCCACATGTTTGTTATAAAATGTTATATTATATTTCATGAAAGACCATCAATTAAAACTTGATTTTGTCAGCACTGATTTTTAATAACAATAGCTGACTTTTTTAAGTGAGCGGATAAGGAAACACGCTCGGAAGAAATAATGAGCCCAGTCAAAGTGTATGAACAGGTGTTTCCCCATGCATGCAACGAAAAAGATATTTAGCCAGCTTGCTGGAAATATGCAGTATATTAAGCATAATAAGAGACACATTAATCAAAGTAAATGATGAATCTGTGTTCCTTTTCACACAGCACATTTATGGTGTCTGTCCCCACATGAAGCTTGCAGCTGTCCCCTCTGCTCAAGCAGCGGCTTTATAGATAAGCTAGGCTTGGCTTGAGTTTAAAGGCTGCTGTATGTCATTCATCCATGCTTCCAGACATGGGACTAAGCATTTATTTTTCAGAAGCTGGCCAGCCCTAAATGTTCCATACTTGTCGCGTGGCACTGTTCAGGGCTCTGATGAATAGTTTTCTAATGAGTGGACGGACAGAAGCCTAAAATGTTCAGATACAAGTTCTCAGATAATAAAATTTGCAGAAATAAGCGCAACTGCCTCCCAGACATATTGTCACACATTAAATAATAATATTGCAAATTCATAAACAGTAAGCAGATGAAGGAAGAACCAATATGTGTTACAAAGAAAAGCAGCTGGCCTTTAAAAAGAGTAATTGCAGTCATTTTTCATTTATCTTGGACAAAGGTTGGATAAGATCTCTTAGATCTGATATACTGTATATACAGTATGATGTGAGGTAGAGATCACTGAATGTTGCATAAACAATTGTATTTCCTTTTTCCAGCATCAGCACACTTTTCCCCTGTAGTTCTTTTTCTGGATCCACCCGTAGATCCCCAGTTAAATATAGGAATAAAGGAAAAAGTAATAACACTTTGCAAATTGTGATGCTTCACCCCTAACTACAGTTAATCAGGTGCCATATACTAAATATCACACTGCTTGCAGTTATTTAACTGCACAACACAAACTGCACTTTTAAAATAAGTCGTCATTTTGGGAGAACATACAGAAATTGTAGCCACAATAGTTAAGAAACCCATGTGAAAAAGGGATATCCTTCATGAGTCATATATGTAGGAGGCTGGCCTCTCTAAAAACACTTGTTACCTAGCTGTCATGCTGAGACTTTGGCTACAATACTTTGACTTACCAACACTACAACTGTTAAGCATAATAAAAAGAAAAAGTCCCATGAAAAATGTAGAACTTTTATTTATTCCCAGAGGGGACCAAGATAATATAGCACTTAATCCCATTTTGCTTAGCTACTCTGCTGAGGTTTAAAAGCAATTATTTTGCTTTCTGTAGCTGCATCCCATTCTGAAGCCCACTTTATGGGCGTTCCTGTGGGGGAAAATGAAGCCAGCACCCTATGGTCCAATTTACATGCAACTTGAGGGCCATAGATTTCAATGTTAACCCTCAGAAGTTGCATGAAAGTCATACCTGAATGTTATACAATGCAATTTGTGTGCAACAGTTGTCCATTAAAACTGGTCAAAGCCAAAGAAGTATCCAAGTTTCACCCATCCAAAATTGTGTCAAAGTTGCATCAAAGCTGCACCAAAGTTGCATCAAAGTTGCACTCTAAAGTCGGTGCAACTGTGGAGTCGTACCAGTGTAAAAGGCGCCTAAGCTGACTGTTCTACTCTTATGAATGAACAGTGTTGTTTGTTTGTTTATAATAGTAAGAGATCATTCAGCATTATGAGGTGGTGTATTCTATATGCCAGGACTGTGTATGTTTACAAGTAGTAAGCCACAGATAGATATCAATATTGTAATTAAACAGGCAGCACTGATTGCCATTTATAAAAGTAAAAGAGCATCCAGTGCATCTGGGCTGTGTGAGTTATCTAGGACTGTTTGCAAACATATACAGCCTGACAGATAGATCACACAGCCCTGCAATGCTGCATTATCATACCAATGCAGTGTATGACACAGATCTGCAGTGGTCATTGCCTGTCTATTTATCATAATAGGGCTCCATACACAGTAACATTTTTTTTAAGTAGAAAAAGGAAACCCCAAATTTATTGGGATTTAATATAGCGCTTGCTAGTACTTGCCAGGGATGGACAATTGCTTGTCAGTAACCTGGGTAGAGATGTTTGGGCAAAAAAGTGGTATATAATAATAAATAAATGAACTCAATGTATGCGTGTAGCATGTGACTAGATAATAGTAGTCACATGCTACACGCATACATTGAGTTCATTTATTTATTATTATATACCACTTTTTTGCCCAAACATCTCTACCCAGGTTACTGACAAGCAATTGTCCATCCCTGGCTAGTACTAGCAAGCGCTATATTAAATCCCAATAAATTTGGGGTTTCCTTTTTCTACTTACTACTCATCCTATAGCAGCTGCTATCACTCCCCTTCCCCCAACTTACTTTTTACACTTCCCCCCCTCCCCAATAGGCCATCCATAGGCGCGAGGGTTATACACCTTTTGGAGTATATATATTCAACATTTTTTTTAAGCTAAAAAAGCGCTGGAAAAAATGCTGGTAATAGCTTTTTGCTGTGGTGTTTTAATAATATTTTATGAACTTTTAGAAGCATTTAAGAGCGTTTAAAAGTGTTCATTTTTTACTAGCATTTTTGCAGTTCCTTTAAAAAGAAGGGAAAAAAAAATCCCAAAAATTTATGATGACAACCAATAGGGCTAAGAAGCTGTTCGGCCATGATCACAAGCAGCGGGAGGGGACTTCCCCCCCTCCTGCCGCTGCCCCGCCCACGTTAGACGTCTGCCGGCTGGCTGGAGACCCAAACATAGCCGGAATCGGCTTTGATCGGGTCTTGAATCTAGTAACACGGAAGCAATGTCATGACATCACTTCCACTTACTTGAGCCTTAAAGGTGCCAGATTTTATAGAAATGACAGCATTCAAAACAAGGGATGTTTATATTTCTTGTGACAGCAATAAAAGTTATAAAAAAATAAAATAAAAATGTAAAAGTACAGTATAAAATATAAAAAAAATACAATAAAATAAATAAGAAAAAAAAATTGCAGAAGCGAACACATACGCAACACACACGCAAGTCGTGCCCACAAATGTAAACAGTTTTTAAACCACACATGTGAAGTATCGTCACAATTGTTAGAGCAAGAGCAATAATGTAAGCACTAGACCCCCTCTGTAACTCTAAGAGGTAACCGTGAAAATGTTTTAAAGTGGAGATTTTTAAGTACCGTAGTTTGTCGCCACGAGTGTGCGCAATTTTAAAGCATGACTTGTTAGGTATCTATTTACTTTGTGTAACATCATCTTTTACATTATACAAAAAATTGGGCTAAGTTTACAGTTTTTTTTTTTTTTTTTTTCAATTCATGAAAATGTATTCCTTCCAAAAAAATTGCATTTGAAAGAACACTGCACAAATACAGTGTAACATAAAATATTTCAATGATCACCATTTTATTCTCTAGGGTCTTTGCTAAAAAAAAAAAAATATATATATATATATATATATATATATATATATATATAATGTTTGGGGTTCTAAGTAATTTTCTAGCAAAAAATACTGATTTTAACTTAAGTTGTAAGCAACAAGTGTCAGAAAAAGGCTTAGGCATGAAGGGGTTGAACAAAACTCTAGTGTGCATGGAACCAAAGCGATTGTATAATCCATCTACCAGAGCTGTGTGTTTACAAGTAGACCCAGATAGATACACAGCACCACTGTTTAATCTGCTGAATGGCAGTACTGATCTCCAGACCAGCTCTTGTCACTCACAATTCCAGCAGCCTGGTTGGACAGCAGTGGGGCAAACTGTCTGACCACTCTGCTTAGCAACTGCAGGATGGATTACAATGGGCACTTGATTCCTTAAAGGATTCTGACACTCATGTTCTACATACATGTTCGGGGTTTGTGTCTCATAAATACTAAAAATAGATGCAGTTAGGTAACTAGCACTTTCAGGAAGAATCCATCAATGGTGGTGTTCATTTTTCTCATGACAACCATAGCTTAACTTCATAGTGTAAAATCCTAATTATTTAAATATAATGTGTAACACCCTGCTACTTAGGCTGCTAGGCAAATTTAGTTTTTGGCTCCTTCTATAGCTAGAGGAGCAATGATTGTTTATTCTGGTCAGCTCAGGGCTGCATTTTCTGGGAGTTTGATTGTTCCCCCCTTCCTCTAGAAGAAGCTTCTGGAATTTAGGAAGGGAGAATTTAAATAATCAGTTTGAATGTTGAGCAGGCCCCAGCCAATCCCTGGGGAGTTGTGCAGAGGATGGTTACCGGGAGAGCTGTTAAATAGTGTCTCTCCTCCTCCTTGAGGGAGTGGTTCAGTGAGCTGAGGAAGAGAAGGGCTGCCAGCCCGCGGGCCCCCATGGTTTTGGATGCTGAGTTACGTACAAGAGGCGGCACCTATGAACTGATCCAGTTCCAGGATTCATTGAGTAGAGCCTCCCATCTGTTCTACAAGCTGCTTCATGGTCCCTAGCCTTGAACCCATATTCTGTTCCAGTTTAGCTTATCTGTTCTACAAGCTGCTTTATTGTCCCCAGCCATGAACCTATAGACTATTCCAGTGTAGCTTCTCTGCTCTACAAGCTGCTTCATGGTCCCCAGCCATGAACCTTTAGACTGTTATGTATGGACTGTAGCTGTGTGCCTGGCTGCCTCTGTGTTATAGTGAGAAAGAACCTGTTAAAATCTGCGGCCCTTGTGAGGGTACCGCTATAGTTCAATTCTTTTAAAATAACGTGCATGTGTTCTGCTGAAAAAGATGTTTCTATATGATGTGATAACTTGAATGTTGATTGAAAGCATTAAAGTGGCAGTAAAGTTCAGGATAAAAAAATAAATAAAAATTCCCACGTGAGGTAAAACCATAATGTGCTAATAAGCATCACATACTAGCACATTATGAAAGGCTTACCTTGAAAGGAAGCCCTCCAACAGCATGCTGTCACTGCTGACAGGGCTTCCATCTTCACCAGGTCTTCCTTCCAGGTGTGATGGCTGCAGCCTCTTGAATGGCTGAGACGCAATGATGTCAATACCGTGCATGCGAGCGGAAGTTGCAGCTGCGACATGGAGCATGGGAATGCCGTTCCTTCAGAGCACATGCACCAGTGACGTGGATAACGTCGTTATTAGAATAGCTCCTAAATGGTGCACGTTTAGGAGATATACTGTAGATGTAACCTACAGATACGCTTTATTATACATGTAGGCATAAATAAAAACGAGTTTGCTACCACTTTAATCAGCTGAAGGAAAGTGGCACAGTGGCTCCAGCATGTCATACCAGAGCGTGACTGAAACCCTCAACACCAGTCACTTTCTAGAGTTTTATAAATGTGAAAGTCATTTGTACATTTTGAGCTATGACACCAACTTGTCTGAACACGTGGAAAGAGAAATAGGAGAAGACAACTTGTTAATATGGCCTTTTTGTGTTGTTTTAATTAGGAGACACAAGTTATCGCAGCAATGCAAGAGTCAAAATGCCACTATTGTCTAAATAAATGTGCTGAATGGCAGTGCAATGCTGCCAGGACAACTGGAAGATTGTGTGACAAATCTTATAGTTATGTGTTATTGATGCACACATTACACCTCATTAGTACAGCACTGGAAGCATCCACTGCCATTTGTATGGGGGGAACATTAGCACTGTTTATTAAGCAGCTGCAGCTGTTTGGTGTATAACTACAGGATACAAGTGCAGCACTGTGCCCCGATTGTACGTAGGTGTGAGTTACAAATGAAGACAGCCACAAGTGTCAATATTTTCTATTTTTAATTAAAGCAAGAAAGTACAGACTTCAATTACTGCTGTGTCGCCGGGGATTTCTATGGAGAGACATGACAAAAGATAATAATGAAGAAATTGCAGCATTCAAAATGTTTGGGCCTTTATCTAGCTTTTAAAGCTGAACTCCCTTCAGCTTTTATAAATATGTATTGTGTGGATTCCCTCTTGGATAGTAAGGGTTACATATGTGTTTAGTCTATGCAATGTGTAAAGAAAATGAATGCTGCGACTTTTAAAAAGTTTCTGATTAAAATATGCAGCAAGCAAAGCTTGAGTCAAGTTACAGCTTCTGATCTGCATACGTGTTCCAGGTCAGGGACTTAGAAACTACTAAAGCTGGCTGATCAGCAGGACAACCAGGTATTATTTTTAGAGAAAGGCCACTAATGGCAGCATCCCTATTTATCTCATGACAGGTTTCTTTTAACAAAACAACAATTCTCCTGTGCATGGGTGGTGTGTAATGAAAGAGAAGTACTTTTATATGGTCTTGGTATTCACCGCTCAAGGTCTTGCTGCCCCTTCTGGACCAAGGGTATCCAAAGTACACTAAAAGACAACAACAAAAGAAGGGCGCACCGACCTTGTGCATTACCACTAAAAAAGGTTAACTAAGATCCAAAGACAACACATATTGTACTCATTAACAAGTGATGATAAAACACATAAAAACACAATGGAACTGAGTCAGTAGCACATTGTGGCTCTGAGGAAGAGGGTCCTCCCTCGAAACGCGCCAGCCCAGCCATACAGTTGCTGACACCGTCACGTTATCCAGTACAGGGGTTTCCTGGATACTTTGAAGACAACCGGTTCCATTGTGGTTATATGTGTTTTATCATCACTCGTTTGTGAGTACAATATGTGTTGTCTTTGGATCTTAATAAATCTTTTTTAGTGGTAATACACAAGGTCGGTCTTTTAAGTTTCTTTTAACCCCTTGTCACCGGCCTTACACAAATATGCAGCCTTCGGCGCCTGGTTCTTAGCGTCGAGGTGCTGCATATTTGCGTGAATTGCTGCCAATACATTTGTGACAAGAGTGCTTGTCCATGCACGCTCCCGACACAGTTATCGTCACCTGACCGGAAACTGCAGATCGCTCCTTGTGATCAGGACTTTTCAGATCACTTGACCACCATGACAGCCAATCATGGCGGTCACATGACCTTAACCTCTTAAAGGTGCCGGCGCTAAGAAGTTAAAGCCTTTTAGTTTGTTTTTGTCTAAATCAGCACAAGGGACAGTACTTACATTCAATGAGAAGTGTCCCTTGTGCTTGTGGCTGCTGTCTTAGTTGAAATCCACCCCAATACCCCTGCAACAGTAGTCGCTGGTGCTGTGGGTAGTAATACAACTGCTGAACCTGTCAAAGACATCAAGAGTGCCAACTTTGCCTTTCCGCCCCTCCATCATTTTATAGCAGTTGTACTAAAAACTCTATCAATGAAAAGAGCTATATTAATGGAGGATGGGTGAATGAATAAAAGGTCCATTTCCTCTAATCATAAAGCTGTTTTTTTATCATGAAAGCTATAGTACAGCCTTTATGAATGGAGGAGGGGGTGAAAAGAGTGGGCATAGTCGGCACATCTGATGAGTGCCTATGACAGGTCTAGCGGCTGTATTAACCCCCCTAGTACAATTCCTTGTGTGGATTTTTTTTTTAATATAAATAGGTTTTAAAGCTTACCGTACCCCAGTAGAATTTTGTTTGACAACATTTTTTTCAGAATGTTTGTTCAATTTTCTAATGGTTGGGGGGGTTGAAGAGACATTGGTTTTTTAATCATAATGATGAGAAAATTCAAAGAAGCTCGATGGAACTTGTTTCTCAAACAAAAGAAACTCTAACTGTGAATATGGTTTTCATTCAGGAAACATTATACATATTGTAATGCACATTCTCTAGGCACAAAAGAAACTTGTTTAATACGTCTGGGATACCATTCAAGCAGCAGGTCTAGATGAAATTTTAAGCACTTTCAGACAAAATTAGTTGTGTCAATTTTGGCAATATCAAATGCGCTCTGAAGAACCTTTTTTAAACATTTTGAACAAAAGTTCAAAGGAAATTCTCCTGGTGTGTGGCCAGCTTAAAGTCCAAATTAATGTTTTTAACTATCTTATTTTGTCCAAATTTGTAAAATAAGGTTGATCATCTTTTTTCCAGTTTGTGCTCATTCCCTCCATGTGCCTGCAGGAGTAAGAGCAGTGCACAAGCATTGCAGTCACTTGCACATTACATACTGTATCATGCTGGTGGTACTACTGTGCATGCACCAATGTAGTAAGTCATCAATTCTGAAACCTCCCTCCTGCTTGCTGTCACTCTCAAGACCTTGTGCAGTCCTGTGCCATAAGTACGGCAGATTATGAAAGGGAGTGATGACTGCTCATATTCAATAAATGGCTTTTGCAGCTGTGTTTACAACGTTTACAACCGTGGATCGCCCCCCCCCCCCTCACTGCCTAGGGTGGGGGGCGGGGGTGGCAGCGTGCCGCGAGGGGTACATCGGCCGCACGCGTGGTCCAGGGGAATGAGCGCGTGCCCCTCGCGGCACGCTGCCACCCCCCGCCCCCCACCCTAGGCAGTGGGGGGGGGGGGCGATCCACGGTTGTAAACGTTGTAAACACAGCTGACCTTTCTTCTCTCTACAATGATCACAGAGCGCCTCAGTCATTTCACAAATCCATCCTCCATACAGTTAGAAAACACTCCCCTAGGCTCACACTTAACCCTTTGATCACCACTGTGTTAACCCCTTCCCTGACAATGTCATTATTACAGTAACAGTGCATATTTTTAGCACTGATTACTCTAGTAATGTAACTGGTCCCCCCAAAAGTGTCAAAAATGTCAGTTAGGAGTCCGATCTGTCCGTCGCAATGTCACAGTCCCGCTAAAAACCGCAGATCGCCGCCATTATGAGTAAAAAAAAATAATAATAAAAACGACATAAAGCTTTCCCCTAGTTTGTAGATGCGATAACTTTTGCGCAAACCTGAGGGAAGCATAAAGTGCTTTAGAATTTCCTGCTAGAGGGCTGCACTGATTTTGGATTTGATAAAACACAGTGGACCAACACCAGCAAATGACATGAGTCCCCAAATCATCACTGACTGTGGAAACCTCACACTGGATCTCATGCAACTTGGTTTCTGTGCCTTTACACTCTTCCTCCAGACTCTGCGACCTTGATTTCCAAATGAAATGCCAAATTTGCCACAGTCCCTGATGATTTTGGGAGCCATGTAATCTGCTGGTGTTGGTCAACTGTGTTTTATCAAGTCCAAAGTCAGCGCAGCTCTGCCAGGAAATTCTAGAGCACTTCATACTTTCCGCTGCTGACCAGATGGTCCAGTGTATACCACAAAGTTATATATATATATATATATATATATATACACATTAGGCACTTTAGTTTATATCAGTTTGTCAGTATTGCTGAAAAAAACAGCGTAGGGTTCCCCATAAAATCCATACCAGACCCTTATCCAAGCACACAGCCTGGCTGGCCCGGATGGGGGTGGGGGGCGAGCGAGCGTCCCCCCCTCCTGAACCATTCCAGGACACATGCCCTCAACATGGGGAGGTGGGTGCTTTGGGACGGGGGGGGCCACTCCAAAGCACCTTTCGCCCATGTTGATGGGGACAGGGGTTTCTTCCCAACAAATGTGGGCTGTGGTTGTGGGCTCTGCGGGGGGGGAGGCTTATTGGAATCTTGAAGCCCCCTTTAACAAGGGGAGCCCCAGATCCCAGCCCCCCTATGTGAATGGATATCGGGTACATCGTACCCCTACCCATTCATCAAAAAAAGTGTGCAAAAAAAATAAAGACAAAAGCCAGTTTTGGAAAAGTCTTTTATTAAAAAATAAAAAAATAGTGTCCCCTGATGACCAGTCACCCGCCACCCAAAAAATAGAAAAAAAAAGAAGCTCCTGCTTGTTTTGATTGTGACATCTCACAATGTAATGCCCACAATGCACTTCTCAGGTGCAGTGAATAAATGACATGACGTCAGTAATTTATTCACTGCACCTGAGCAGTGCATTGTGGGGCGGCTTGCGACGTCAGTTCCCTATAAAATAGCTGTCAAAATCAAAACAGCTCCGAGCGCAGGAAGAGTCCGTAGAAGCAAGAGCTTCTTTTTTTTTCTATTTTTCGGGGGGACGGGCGAATTGGTGGACACTATTTTTTTATTTTTTAATAAAAGACTTTTACAAAACTGTCTTTTGTCTTTATTTTTTGTACACTTTTTTGGTGAATGGGTAGGGGTACAATGTACTCGATATCCATTCACATAGGGGGGGGGGATCTGGGAGACCCCTTGTTAAAGGGGGCTTCCAGATTCTGATAAGCCTCCCCCACAGACCCCCACAACCACAGCCCATGGTTGTTGGGAAGAGACCCCTGTCCCCATCAACATGGGGGCAAGGAGCTTTGGGTTGGGGGGGCAGGGGGGGTGCTTTGCCCCCCCACCCCAAAGCACCCACCCCCCCATGTTGAGGGCATGTGGCCTGATTTGGTTCAGGAGGGGGGCGCTCGCTCACCCCACCCCCATCCTGGCCAGCCAGGCTGTGTGCTCGGATAAGGGTCCGGTATGGATTTTAGGGGGAACCCCATGCTGTTTTTTTATTAATTTTGGTGCCGGGTTCTCCTTTAAATCCATTTCAGACCCAAGGGGTCTGGTTTGGATTTTTTGGGGGGGGGACCCCACGCCATTTTTTTCATTTTTTTAGCTGTATTGCCAGGAGCCGACAATACATTACAGCCGCGAGCACGTTTAAATGACATTTTTTCCTTTAGAAATGTCAGTATTGCTGCAGCAGGCTACAAACATCGCACAAATGCGCCACTTTACAGGCACATTAAGGGAACCCCCCCCCCCCCAGGCACGATATTTAAAGGAATTTTTCATTTTTATTATTTCGCTTTAAGCATTATTAAAATCACTGCTCCTGTAAAAATGATCATTTTAAAAAAAAATGTTTGCATTGATTCATGTCCCCCAGGGCAGTACGCCAGTCCCCATACACTTTTTTGGGCCAATAACTTGCATTTAAGCCTTTAAAATTAGGACTTTTGATTTTTCATGTTCCTGTCTCAAAGACTTTAATGGAGTTTGCATGTTCGCAAGAACATTTTCCCTGTTCGAGATGTTCTGGTGCGAACCCAACACTGGGGTGTTCGGCTCATCACTAGTTCCCAATACTGTGTATTGCTCCTTTTAGCATCATTGACAGCGTTTAGTCTTTTGTAATCATTGTCTATGAGGGCCTAAATTCTTGCAGGTCATATAGCTGCCCATTCGTCTTGGCAAAATGGCTCCAGGTCATGCAAAGTCTTTGGTCGTCTTGCATGAACTGCATTTTTGAGATCTCCCCAGAGTGGCCCGATAAAATTTAGGTAAGGAAAATGTGATGGCCACTTCAGAACCTTCACCTTTTTCTGCTCTAACCACTGGAGGGTTGACTTGGCCTTGTGCTTAGGGTCATTGTCATGCTGGAAAGTCCAAGAGCATCCCGTGAAAAGCTTTCATGCAGAAGAATGCAAATTGTCTGCCAGTATTTTCTGATAACATGCTGTATTCTCCTTGCCACCAATTTTCACAAGATTCCACACCCCCAAAACATCAATTCTTCAAATTGGGGATGGTATTCTTGTCACTATAGGCCTTGTTGAACTTTCTCCAAACACAGCGCTTATGGTTGTGACTGTAAAGCTCTATTTTGGTCTTGTCACTTCAGATTACAGTGTGCCAGAAGCTGTGAGGCTTGTCAAGGTATTGTTGGAGATATTGTAATCTGGCTTTTTTGTGGCATTGGCACAGTAAAGTCTTCCTTACTGCAACTTGACCATGCAACAAATTTTTGTTCAAGTATCGTCGTATTGTGCTCCTTGAAACAACCACACCATTCCTTTCCAGAACAGCCTCTATTTCTCCTGAGGTTACTTGTGGGTTTTTCTTTTTATCCCGAACAATTCTTCTGTCAGTTGTTGCTGCAACCTTTTTTGATCTACCTTGGTATCAAGAGATTCACAAGTTTTCCAAGTGATTGAGCCGTACTGACTGGCATATTCAAAGCCTTGGATATCTTTTTTATATCCTTTTCCATCTTTATAAAGTGCAATTACCTTGTTACGCAGGCCTTTTGACAGTTATTTTCTGCTTCCCATGGTTCAGTGCCTAGTCTACTCAGTGCATTAACCTGAGAGCTAACAGACTCATTGACTATTTATACACAAATTGCAATTTAAAAAGCCACAGATGTGGAGAATTAACATTTAAATGCCATTTTAACCTTTGTATGTCACCTTGTATGCCTGTACCAAGGCCAAACATTCCAGGATATGTAGTTTTGATCAGGGCTATTTGGTTGATTTCTGTTATCATTATGATTTAAAAAGGAGCCAAACAACTATGGGGTTTATTTACTAAAGGCAAATCCACTGTGCACTACAAGTGCACTTGGAAGTACAGGCACTGTGGACCTAAGGAGAAGATCTGAAATGAGGGGAAGCTCTGCTGATTTCTATCATCCAATTATGCGCATGCAAAAATGCTATTTTTTATTGTCCTTGCATGTCCCCCTCGGATCTACAGCGACTGAACTTCCAAGTGCACTTGTAGTGCAGAGTGGATTTGCCTTTAGTAAATAAACCCCTATTTGATAATAAATGGCTTCATATGATCGCCATCCTTAACCACTTAACCCCTTCTAGACTGGAAGGTTTTACCCCCTTAATGACCAGGCCATTTTTTTGAGATTTCGTACTGCGTTACTTTAACTGACAATTGCGCAGTCATGGGGCGCTGTACCCAAATAAAATTGATGTCCTTTTTTCCCACAAATAGAGCTTACTATTGGTGGTATTTGATCACCTGTACGATTTTTATTTTTTGCGTTATAATCAAAAAAAGAGTGACAATTCTAAAAAAAAAAAAAAAAAAAAAAAACATATTTTTCACACTCTGCTATATAACATTTCCAATAAAAAAATAAATAAAAATAAAATGTTTTCATCATTTTAGGCCAATTTGTATTCTGCTACATATTTTTGTAAAAGAAAATTCCAATAAGTGTATTTTGATTGGTTCTACAAACTAGGGGAAATATTTATGTAATTTTTATTTATTTGTTTATTACTAGTAATGGCGGCGATCAGCGATTTTTAGCGGGACTGCGACATTGCGGTGGACAGATCACACCCCCTAACTGACATTTTTGGGGGGACCAGTGACATTACTACAGTAATCAGTACTAAAAATATGCACTGGCAGGGAAGGGGTTCACGCAAGGGCGATCAAAGGGTTAAGTGTATGGCTAGGGGGTGTTTTCTAACTGTGAAGCGGAATGGGCTTTTGGAATCAGCACAAAGACCTGTGTTCCTGAATAGAAGGATCACAGTCGCTAATGGTTAAGGACCGGAAGGTTTTACGCCCTTAATGACCAGGCCATTTTTTGCGATACAGCACTGCATTATTTTAAGTGACAATTGCGCAGTCGTGCAAAACTGTACCCTGTGTCCTTTTTTCCCCACAAATAGAGCTTTCTTTTGGTGATATTTGATCACCTGTGCTATTTTTTTTTTTTGCGCTATAAACAAAAAAAGAGCGACAATTCTGAAAGAAAAACAATATTTTTTCTGCTATATAACATTCCTAATAAAAAAAAATTTAAAAATCAAATGTTTTCATCATTTTAGGGAAATATGTATTCTGATACATATTTTTGGTAAAAAAAAATCCCAATAAGCGTATATTGTTTGGTTTGCGCAAACGTTATCGCAGCTACAACCTAGTGGAAAGATTTATGTCATTTTTTTTTTTTTTTACTAGTAATGGCGATGATCTGCGATTTTCAGCAGGACTGCAACAATGCAGTGGACAGACCAGACACCTAACTGACATTTTGTACACTTTTGGGGGACCAGTGACATTACTACAGTAATCAGTGCTAAACATTTACACTTTTACTGTACTAATGACCCTGGTGCACACCAGGGGCGATCAAAGGGTTAAATGTGTCCCTAGGGGTGCTTTCTAACTGTGTGGGGGATGGTCTTGCTGGATGAACACAGAGACCTGTGTTCCTAAATAGGAGGAACAGAGATCCCTGTGTTCATTACTGACAGAACAGCGGTCTGCCGTGTTTACAATGGCAGACCGTTGTTCTGTTTCCACGGGGAGCAATCGCGGTGCCTGGTGGACAATGCGGCCGCCGGACCCGCTGATTGGCTCCCCTTGTGGCCAATCTGGGCATGTGCGTGGGACACTAGCTGTCCCACGAAACAACCTAAATGTACATCATTTCATGGGACAGAGCTGACCTGCCGCAGTATAAGTATGGCGGCTGGTTGGCAAGTGGTTAAAGTATAACTAAAGACAAAACTTTTTTTTTTGAGTTTTGGATAGAGTGGAAAGGGAATAGAACACCTGTCAGTTGTTATTGCTGTCTGTGCCCCTGTTAAGGGGATTCACCCTCTCTATTTGTCCTGTTTACCATTATTATTGAAAGTGAAAGTAACAGAAAATCCTAAATTATAGGTTGTCCCCAGAAAAGTAATAGAGGGGAAACCTTCTAATGGGGACACTACGTCACCCCTTATTTGGAGGGATATCCTCTCACTTCCTGTTTGGCTATGGGACAGGAAGTGAAGCAAAACCTCTGCAATGGGACACAGGTGGCGAAAAAAAAAATTGATAGGAGTTATAACCCTCCCTTATAACCCTCCCTGGGAGGGGCCTACACGCTGACGTCACTGCCGCCTCGTCCTCGTGGTAGGAGCGACTGTTCTCTTTGTGAGTTTTATGGCTGTTTTTACTAATGTGTACATGTACCTATATTTTAACTAATAAATACTTCACTATATGTGCAATAATTTGGCTCCTGACGATGAGCACAGTTTATATTGCATGGATAGTGACCATAGAATCCTCACAATGAACCATATCTCCACCATACTGCTTAACAGCAATAAAAGGCTCATCCTATTTCATCTTCTGGTAATTGCATAGATTGGTAGAGGGAGATCATTGAAGAAGCATCTGACAACACTTGGGGTGTATTACCTTTTGTTTTCACTGCTATTTCTTGGCTACTGTCTGGGGAGTGTTCTGACACTCTATGTTTATCATTGGAGGAATTTTTCCAAACACAGTGGATCAGTGGCGGCTGGTGCTCAAAATTTTTGGGGGGGGCGCAAAAAGAAAAATGTAATAGGTATTGCTTCGCGTCAAAAAACGCAGTAAAAAATTACGTGACTTTGAAGTCATGGTACAGGCATGGCACAGGTGATGGTATAGGCATGGCATAGGTGATGGTACAGGCATGGCACAGGTGATGGTACAGGAGATGGTATAGGCATGGCACAGATATGGTATAGGCATGGCACAGATATGGTATAGGCATGTCACAGGTCATGGTACAGGAGATGGTATATGCCCCCTTTCAATGCAGTGACCAGTGTACATGCCCCCTTTCAATGCAGAGACCAGCGTACATGCCCCCTTTCAATGCAGAGACCAGCGTACATGCCCCCTTTCAATACAGAGACCAGCGTACATGCCCCCTTTCAATGCAGAGACCAGCGTGCATGCCCCCTTTCAATGCAGAGACCAGCGTACATGCCCCCTTTCAATGCAGAGACCAGCGTACATGCCCCCTTTAATGCAGAGATCAGCGTGCGTGCCCCCTTCAATGCAATGAATATTGTGCTGTGCCCCCTTCAATGCAATGAACACTGTGCTATGCCCCCTTCAATGCAATAAACACTGTGCTGTGCCCCCTTCAATGCAATAAACACTGTTCTGTGCCCCCTTCAATGCAATAAACACTGTGCTGTGCCCCCACAATGCAGAGTTCAGCGTGCATGCCCCCTTCAATGCAACTGTGCTGTGCCCCCTTCAATGCAATGAACAATATGCTGTGCCCCCTTCAATGCAATAAACACTGTGCTGTGACCCCTTCAATGCAATGAACACTGTGCTGTGCCCCCACAATGCAGAGTTCAGCGTGCATGCCCCCTTCAATGCAACTGTGCTGTGCCCCCTTCAATGCAATGAACATTGTGCTGTGCCCCCTTCAATGCAATAAACACTGTGCTGTGCCCCCTTCAATGCAATAAACACTGTTCTGTGCCCCCTTCAATGCAATGAACACTGTGCTGTGCCCCCACAATGCAGAGTTCAGCGTGCGTGCCCCCTTCAATGCAACTGTGCTGTGCCCCCTTCAATGCAATTAACACTATTCCGTGCCCCCATCAATGCAGAGTTCAGCGCGCGAGCCCCTTTCAATGCAGAACGCCACAGCATTGTCCCCAATCACCGCAGAGCGCCACAGCATTGTCCCCAATCACTGCAGAGTGCCACAGCATTGTACCCCAATGATTGCAGAGTGAAACAGCATTGTCCCCCAATGATTGCAGAGTGCCACAGCATTGTCCCCCAATGATTGCAGAGTGCCACAGCATTGTACCCCAATGATTGCAGAGTGCCCATAGCATTGTACCCCGATGATTGCAGAGTGCCACAGCATTGTACCCCAATGATTGCAGAGTGCCCACAGCATTGTACCCCAATGATTACAGAGTGCCACAGCATTGTACCCCAATGATTGCAGAGTGCCCACAGCATTGTACCCCAATGATTGCAGAGTGCCCACAGCATTGTACCCCAATGATTGCAGAGTGCCACAGCATTGTCCCCCAATGATTGCAGAGTGCCACAGCATTGTACCCCAATGATTGCAGAGTGCCACAGCATTGTACCCCAATGATTGCAGAGTGCCCACAGCATTGTACCCCAATGCTTGCAGAGTGCCACAGCATTGCCCCCCAATGATTGCAGAGTGCCACAGCATTGTACCCCAATGATTGCAGAGTGCCACAGCATTGTACCCCAATGATTGCAGAGTGCCCACTACATTGTACCCCAATGATTGCAGAGACCAGTGTGCGTGCTCCCTTCAACCCAATGTACTTACCTGGCGGCGGCTCGGCTATCGGCGGTGGCGGCTTCTCCCCTCCTCGATCCTTCGTCCTCTTCTGCGGCGGCGGGAAGGTGAGCGGCGGCGGGAAGGTGAGCGGCGGCAGGAAGGTGAGCGGCTTCTCCCTCGTCTTCTTCTGCGGCGGGAACCGGCGGGAAGTGAGCGGCGGTGACGGTGAGTGACTGACGCACGCACCGGCACCGCCCCCATTGCGAAGTCAGCGATCGGATGTCCTGGATGATGATTGGTCCAGGCTGGAGACTGGACCAATCACAGCCAGGATATCATGAAGGTGGGGGTGGCCAAGCGCTCTTTCCTGCACCCAGGTTACGCCCCCAGAAGGCAGCCAATCGCATGCCTTTCTGGGTCGTAAACCCCACCCCCCCTTTAGCCACCACATAGGCCGGCGAACCGATTTTTTATTTTTTTTTTAGATAAATTTATTGTTCTTTTTTGTCATTTTTTTTCCTTTTTTTTAAGGGGGAGCGGCGCCCTGGCGCCCCCTATGCACGGGCCGCCACTGCAGTGGTTTATTCAGCTGTCATTTGACTGTTGATCTTCATTTGGGCTCACTATTTGGACATTATGTTTATTGAGGGTTTATTTTCTTTGTTTGGACATTCACCAAATTGCATTAAAGCGGAGTTCCGGGCACAAAAACAATATTTTTTTTTTGTGCCCCTCCGCTAGGTAGACCTCACCTGAAAAGGAATTGGATAGTTATTTTTTTTTTGTTTTGTTTACTTACCTTGTAATTGAAGATCGAAGATACTCACCTCAGAGTACTTCCTCCCTCGGAGCCGCGGCTCACCCCGTCACTTCCTGTCTCGCTTTGATTCCTGGGAGCTGAACGTCATAGCTCCCAGGAATCAATGCGACGGCACCGGCCCTGCTCGTCATTTCCGGGCGACGCCGCATTCCCCTGCTAAACAGCTTCTGGGCATGCCCAGAAGCTGTGGAGGAATGCAGCGCCGCACCGGAAGTGACGAGAAGGGCTGGTGCGGCGCATTCTGGGACAAGAAGACGCGGAAGAAGACACAGAAGAGGACCGCGCCGGCTTCAGCTGCCCACAAGAGAGATGGAAACGCTGTGGAAGAAATTTTATAAGTAAGTATTTCTTCTAAAAGGTAAGTGCGAACCGGGACAGATCAGAGGCTAGCCATTGTGGAATGTGCTAGCCCTGACTGTCCCGGGGGCATGTTTAGTAAAAAATGACTTCTGTGCCCGGAACTCCGCTTTAATCACTAGGGCTGCACATATTTTATGTATATATATATATATATATATATATTTATTTAATTCATTATTTATTTATTTTTTTGTGTAGTTGGCACTTTTTTCCAATAGTTACGATATTCACACGTCTTTTTCTTTTCTGGTGGTTTTGGGAGGGAGGGGTATCAGCTAATGTTTATGTGCTTAGTTTTTCTAGTGTGTTGACATTTATTTGCTGTCATCGTTACATACCTTTTATGTTGGAATACTGTTATTGTTATGTCTTACACTTCCGAAATATCAGTAACAGTGCTCAAATTCATCACCTTGCTATAAAACAAAATTGAATAAATTGCAGAAAATACAGAGCATGGTTGATAGCGTAACAGAAGACATAAATGTAGTACTAATATTGCTGATAAATTACCTGAAATAAAAAATAAAATAGATGTTAGCAGATCATACATTAATAATGGAAAAGCCTAAAGATCTAGTTAATAATAATGTTTTACAGCATATGGTCTGCTGAATGATTATCACTGAACTAGCAGAGAGAAGGCCTTTTATATGCTCCCATGACGCCTAAAGGAATCCATCCCATTTTGAAAGTATTCCTCATGACAAGGCGCTGTCTGCTATCCATGTTTTGCTTGGTACATTTTAGAATTTCTTGTGTTGTTTCTAAAGGGAACAGCTGTGGGATACATGATTTAACAATGCATTCCTCCACAAGATAAAACTGCAAAGATTTCCCACAGGAGCAACATGAGAAGACAGATGCCTCTAAAAATACAAATCCCACCAACTCTGATTAGTGGGGAGCATGTTAAAATAGCATTGGATGATCAAGAGCAAGGATTATTTCAAGACAAGCAAAAGTACAACTCCCAGCAAGGGTTAGTGCTCAGATATAACGCAGGAAACTGGACAATAAACTGTCATTTCTTTGGCATTGTGACATCGTAGGATACTACTTCAAAGATTGTTTTATTTGACATCGGATATGTAAGAGGATGAAATACTTACACTAAGCATGTTTAAAGGTATCATACACTGTGTAAAAAAAAAGTTGCCACCTGGAATTAACTAAGCAACTAACTAAACTAAGCATGCAGAAACTATCCTATTGGATATCCTATTGGATAGTTACTGCATGTGCCCAAAGAATGAGGTCAGCTGACTGCATGAATATACTGAATGACCAGGTTATTCCATCAATGGATTTTTTCTTCCCTGATGGCATGGGCACATTCCAAGATAACGATGCCAGGATTCTTCGGGCTGAAATTGTGAAAGAGTGGTTCAGGGAGCATGAGACATCATTTTCACACATGAATTGGCAACCACAGAGTCCAGAACTTAACCCCATTGAGAATCCTTGGGATGTGCTGGAGAAGGCTTTGCGCAGTGGTCCGACTCTCCCATCATCAATATAAGATCTTGGTGAAAAATGAATGCTGGACGGAAATAATTCTTGTGACATCGCAGAAGCTTATCGAAACAATGCCACAGCGAATGCCTGCCGTAATCAAAGCTAAAGGCAGTACAACGTGGGCGACTTTTTTTTTGGCCAGACAGTATAATACATTAGCATCACTGAAAATAAATTCTAACATGTACAGCAGACTATTAAAGTCTAAGTTTATTTCAATTTTTTTTTTAATTAGCACAAGGGACAGCACTTATATTTAATGTGCAGTGTCCTTTGTGCTGCTTGCGGCTCTCTTAGTTGAAATTCAAAATGCTTAGACACAGCATGGCATGGGAGTTATCCTTTTTCTCGAGCTGCCTCTGTTGTTGGATGAAGACAGTGGGAGATATATAGTAATTTGGCAAACCACAACTGGGCAGGGCTGACACCACTCAGCCCACAAAAATGCTGTGTGTTGTCAGCCCAAAACAGGGAATGAGCTGTTTTTCTGTGTACCTATTGAAGATATTTATACTCATAGACAGGAGGTGATGGGATCTCTCTGGACAAAAACAGGAACAAATGGAAATGTAATAAGTAGAGTGGAGGTGGGGATGGTTGGAACATCTGTCAGGTTTTTTCTCTGTAATTTACTTTCAGGGTGTGTTAGGAGAGCTGGGTACTCTCTCCCTCCTTTTATCTGCTGTAGCCACCTCTAGAAGTGCCCCCTTTCCAGTCTGACACACTCCCCTGCGCTAATTGGCTATTAGTGCCGTACCTCCACAGGCAGCATCCCAGTCGCTTGGCAGCAGTCCACTCAAGCCACCCTGCCTACTAATGCCTGATCACCTGTGGTTCTGTGGCATTTTATTTGAGCACAAGCCCAGAAATCTGGACTTCTGCTAACACCTGCTTCTTTACTCCAGAATCCTGCACTTATTGTTTTGTTTTGCCCTGGCTCTACTGTTATTGGCCATTGCTTTAGATACAGACTCTCTCTCTCAACACTGCCAGTTCCAACCACAGTTTGATTCACAGATTGCCCCTTAGATCGCCACCTGCCCAGAACCTAGCCTCAGATCATAGATTGCATACCTTCTGGATCATCTAGCATAGTACTTCAACTCTCCCTCTGGGGTCCCTGCAGGCATCCCAATCGTACAAATAAACAGATAATCACCTAAGTTTCCTACTCCATTTTGATGGCACAGGAAAGCTAATAAAGTGGCCTATACAACAGAGCAAAAAGACATGTTTTAGGTCTATCTATGCCACCCATGCAAGTTTCTATTTAAGAGTGAAATAAAAACTGATTTAAGTTCTGCACCTAATTAAAGTGGACCTTATTTTTATTTGATGTCACTTATTTGTGCTGCAAAGCCACACATCTGCATTTCTCGCCTAGGCAAGAATTATGTTTTAGCCCCCCACCCCCCTGCACCTGTGCAGATGTGCCATTGGGCTTTGAGTCCCAAGTGAGCACTTAGGCACATTTGCGCATATGCAGGTTTCTCTGGATATTTGCACATACGCAGGTTTCCTGTGCATGCACGAAGACAGCTATTTGGGAAGTTGCAAACCTTTGATGCCTTTTGTGGGTAATCACCAGCGTGTGCATAGAAGTGTCGAGAGGCTCTGCTAGAACCCAAAGAGTGGCTACATTTGCACATGTGCCATAATGGTGCCACAGGAGGGGCTGAAGTTCCTCTTTAACTAAGAGATCGCTGCAGTTTTCAGTATAGAAAACTGCTGCAGATCCCCACTGGGTCAGACCTAGAATAGGGGATGTGAGCAGACAACTCACAACCTTTTTTCTGCTCATATTGTGATCACACTGCAAAAGCAGAGTCTGCATAGACTTTCTCCCCCTTCCCAATCTCATCTCAGTGTGAGGGTGGGGGCAAACAAAGGGATTAGAGCGTGCAGCTCCGTCTGTACTCTGTGCTGTATCTGTGACAGACACAGCATGGAACACTGAGCAGATCAGTCCTAATTAACAAAGGGGTCTACACCCTGTGACGGTCCGCCTGGCACTTAGCCTGGGCGCCTCCACCAAGATGCAGCTTCCTCCACTCTAGAACCAGGTACAAGGTATTAAAGCTGAGAAATGCACCCAAGAACAAGATGACACTAGCTTAGGTGCAAACTGGAACTAACTCTTTATTATAAATTAACACAGAATATTTACCACTCAAAATCAGGTAAGAGCTTGATCCCATTACCCTAAACAATGCAAACTGTAAACATTAATATCACTACATCTAACAGTACATCTAATGAACAGCTACCATAAGCATAAACAGTAAGCTAATAAACATAAACATAAAAACATCCCACAATAGTTTAGTAGAAAGATAAAGTCGACACAATGCTAGTCACATCTCCTTGAGGATTAGCAGACAGACAGAAACAATAGGTGACTCAATTAACAATGGGAATTCATACCTAGGAGGCACACTATGGGAAAATTATACCATGGGAGAAAGACATCTTAGTAAACAGATTTTAGCAGGAGATACCAGCATCAGGTTGTTTTCAGGTGATTATGTAATATCTGCTCTGAGTCTCTGAGTCTAAGCAGTCTATGCTGGTTTGGCCAAAGAGGCCCCAAATCTGTATCCAGGTCCTAGGTTCCCAGAGTCTTTGTGTTTTGGGAAGACATGGTCTCAAAGCTCCCCCAGACACACACCTCCCAAAGAATAGAGCTCCCTCAAAATCCAGGGCCCATAGTTAATAGGCAAGAGGCTACCCTGCAGTCCCGTCCAAAATTCCCTGTCCCAGTTGGGTCTGTCACATGCCCCTTTTGTTTATTAGGAGTAAGAGCTGCTCCTTTTCCACAGCTTAGAAAAGTGGTATAGGCATAGAAATGGCACCACTCTTTGTTAAAGCGGAGTTCCAGTCCCCCAAGTCATTTTTTTTTAAATACTCTGCTGCAATTTCGGCTGCTTTATCTGTAATATTACTATAGTATATATAGTGTAGTCCTTCCAATTTACTTTTATATAAAAAATAAATACCTTGATCTCGGAAGCTGGCAGGGTCCATGTCCACTGTGGGCATCTGAAGCTCTCCTGTATCTCTTTTCGGGATTAGGTGCAGCTGGCTACCCAGCATGCACCTCCTAAACTTGTGCCTGTACGGTAATGCCACTGCGCAGCGCTCCTTCCTCCTGACATGTTTCCATAGCAACTCCTCCCGTTCGGGTGATTTCCGGTCGGGAAATAGCATGATATTTCGGTATTAGGTGACTCCCATTGACTGCTGGGATACATGACTCCAATATCCCAGGTGTCCATGGGAAGCGCCTAATGACGTAATCGCCTAGGCGGAGGGAGCCGGAAGTGCTCTAGAAGATAATTAAATAAAGGTATTCATAAGAAAAAAAAAGTTACCATTTTACAATGAAATGGGGTGGGGCCTAAATAAATAAGTGGAACTCTGCTTTAATTCTCTAAAATGTGCCCAAGTCCTGGAAGCATCAGAGTACCAGCAGGTATGTTCGCTGTAAGGGAAAGGGGAGGCTATACCATCATCACACTATTTTTACAGTACAGGATGCAAACTGGGTCCCTTACATCAAGGGTCTTAAAACTATGGCCCTCCAGCTGTTCAGGAACTACAATTCTCATCATGCCTAGTCATGTATCTGAATGTCAGAGTTTTACAATGCCTCATGAGATGTGTATTTCCACAACTGCTAAAGGGTCGTAGTTTGAGGATACCTGCCTTACATGGTGTCACCAGGAAGTGAGAGAAAAACCTACCCAGGCAAAGAACACAGATGGGAATAAAAGCTTGACAGACGTTCTGGCTTCTATGTAGTAAAAATGTAAAAAAAAGTTTGCCTGGAGTTGGATATAAAGCAGTAGATCTGGTACTGGCCAGTGGTGGTTCAGTGTCCCTGAGTACTAAATATACTGCAGATTCATGAAGCATCTTAAACTGTTACTAAACCCAGGAGCCTGCTTTCCCTATATCTAGTCTCCCATATTACACAGAACATGGAAATGCAAAAGATTTAGTAAATATTAACTGCTAAATACCTTTTGCCATCAGCAGTATATAGCAGTCTTGTGACTTCTCTCGGTGTCTGGTTAAAGTTTGTAGGAGGAGTTTTCATAATGCACAAGCTGTCCTATCAGGATGCAAGACCCCTGATCCTCTGTCTGGACAGTGCTGATTGGCCCTGTGCTGATCACATGCACTCTCCCAAGAAAAAAGAAAAAACTCTCCAGCAATACACACCAAACCATGTGCAGCCTGACTCCAGTAACTCTGTCTTATCCGGACATGTTTTGGGGGCAATGCAAGAAGGGGAGGATATGTGCATACAGGATCAAACAGCATTTTTACACAATGCAGAGGATTAACACGTAGGTTCCACAGTGAGTATAACAAGCATGCTTTACTGCATATACAGACTTTTACTGTTGGGGGTTTAGTAACACTTTAAATTTCTCTATTTTTTTACATTTACTTAAAATCTTGTATGCCATAGTAAGACAGCATAACAGAATGAATAAGACCAATCCCATCATAAACATAAAACAGTGGGTTTTCCTTGATTAAGAAATAATACATAAAAAGCACAGATCTTGTTTACCAAGAGATCTGTCCGCAGGCTGCAAAGTATGTTCTAAATCTGCTCTGTTTGGCCCTAATAGAGGAAATCCTCTCGCTCCTCACTTTAAACCACGGACATGTGGACATCTATATACAAAGGAATAAAACAAAAACATTCCTGCTCTTTCTGCTTAGAGGGTTATACTCAAAGTGGGGAGAGCAGACACTATTGTCAAAAATCCCCCCATGTGTTTCACATCTATTATGACATTTACTTTATTCATCAGATGTTCTTAATCTGAAGCAGCATGCGTTTTAATTTCTGACATGGTGAATACAGATGTATTTTCAGGAGTTTGATGCTATTTATTCCAGCATTCTGTCCTGATAATTCCTTGCGCATTTCTTAAACTCTTTTTTTGTACTTGCCTGCAGCACTTACTAAAGAGGAACTCCAGCCAAAACTGATATTGGAACATTGCTTTAAGTCCAGTGGGTTTAAAATAGGGATCGACCGATTATTGGCAAAGCCGATATATCGGGGGCCAATATGCACTTTCCCCGATATATCGTGACCGATATTGCCGATATTTTGGGAAAGTGCTTGTACCGGAGTGATGCCTGCAGCTAGAGGCATCACCCCGGTACCGGCATCCATAGCCGACGGTCGGCTGTCTTGTAATGATAACCAATGTGGCTGAGAAGCCGCTCGGCTGTCATTACAAGAACGTCCCCCCTCCCCCTCCCGCCGCTCAACCGGGTCTCCCATCTCACCGGGAGACCCGGGCGTCCAGCCTGCACGGTCGCCGAAGACCTGATCAAAGCCGCATTCGGCTCTGATCGGGTCTCTGTGTAAAAAACCCGGGAGTGATGTCATGACATCACTTCCGGGTACTCGGCGCCAGATTCAAAAAAATGACAGCATTCAAAACAGCCAAACTTGGCGTTTTGAATGCTTTTAAGTGCAGAGGAAGGGTTTGGGGTCTTTTAGACCCCCAGATACCTCCACAAGTGTACCTGTCAAATACAAAAATAAAAAAAAAACATTTTTTTTAAATGTACAAAAATATCGCCCGATACCGATACGCAATGACTAAAATATCGGTATCGGCAATGAAAAAACGATATTGGCCAATCACTAGTTTAAACAGTCTTTTTTGTTCTTTAATAATTTTACTTCAAATGGTGAAAGTACTTTTCCCTCCACTAAACCAAGATAGGTGATGCAACATCCACTGAAACCTACCTTACTGGCCCTATAAGCAATTAAGACAATTATAGATGCGCTACACCTTTATAGCCATTGGGTGACAAAAACACACCCAATGGCAAAACAGTCACAGGGTAACTTTGATATAATATTAGCCTCAAACAGCCAGAAGCCCCCCTTTTTATAACCATAGCAACCAAGTCCAATTATCTTCCATGCCTGGCTAATCTTAATTGTTGATAGCTAAAATCTGCTTAGTTGCCATGCAGCATTGCTGTTTGTGTTGTCTTATTATAACCATCTTTATTTTTGCCATGCTTCATCAGTTCTAATTTTGTATTCTCATGTTATAGCTTTCTTTGGCAATGTCACTTTCTTCATTGTTAATTCCCTAATGGTCTTTCATACCTCTGCACGTGGTGTAACGCATGTTTTTGCTGCATCACCTGAAATTTTAGCATGCATTTTTGTGTCTTTTAAATGCACATTTTTTGGTCATGCATTAGTTAAGGAGAAACCTTCGAGAACAGAGATTTTAAAAGCACTAAATCAGGGGAAAAACAAATTATGCATTTTTTGTGCATTTACCATGTCCATGGAATAAGCTGCTGAGATAGGTTTAACTTAACCACATATAAATGAATGAGATTTCCAAATAATAAATATATTTTATACAGGAAAAGCATGTAAGAAATTTTAAACCCTCCAAAGAAAAATGTGTATAGGCCTGTATACCTCAGCACTTACCATGCATGCATGTCTGGGTTTTCTTTCCGCTACCCTTTTCTTTCAATTCCTCCTCTTCAAATCTCCATTTCCCTGGTTCTTCTCTTCAAGTGGCTCCATCCCCATAAATGAAGCCATCTTTATGTGTGCGCTCCTTGCTGGCAACGCAGTGGTTTCTCCTTGTACCCAATACGTAGTCCCAGCTGCAGGCCAATTCCCTGCTCCTCCTTTCTCTAAGAGAGTGATTGGAGCTTGCATTGTCCCTGCTTGTGCTCTGTGTATGTAAAGGACACAGGGTATGTGTTTTTCCACCTCCAGGTTTCGGGAAGTGGGACACTGGGGCATGTAAATGTACTTGCTACAAAAGCCACCGACCTAACACCAATAGTATATGTGGCGGCAAAAGGGTGGACTTTAACTCCCACACCTTGCACATATGCAAGGTGATATTTCTATAACACGCTCACTGCAAACTTTTAACACAGGGATTGAACTGTCAATGACAGATTTCGGTCCACACTAAAGAAAGTTAGCTGGTGTGACCGGCTGATTCTTCCAACCACCGGGCATTTAGAACCTATTAAAAGGATGCTGGGGCTGAGCAGGAAGGGGCTAAAGTAAAAAACACTAGTCATTTAGTACTACTTAAATGTATGGTAGCAAAACAGGCTAAAGTGAATGGGCCCCAAGTAAAAATAATCATTGAAGTGGATCTTGCATGGCAATGCTTATCTGGTAGATCACAGATCACACCACATCAAATACAGTTTTAAAATATCTTTAAAAAAAAAAAAAACATACCCCATCAGACCTCAAGTTTCTGCTGATTCCTAAAGACACCAAAGGCATCACTCACTGGTACCTCCTGAGAGGCTGAGTACCCATCATCTTGTAATGAGCTACAGCATTGCGCAGAAGTGAATTCTTGCAAGATTTTGGATACTGAGCCCTCCAAGAAGGAGGCGATAAGGCGTAACATGGTTAGTTAGGTTGAAAAAAGACACAAGTCCATCTAGCTCTATCAATAAAAAACAAAAAAGAAAACACAACCATACAATCCTACATACAGTTGATCAAGAGGAAGGCAAAAACCCCAGCAAAGCATGATACAATATGCTACAGCAGGGAAAAAAATTCCTTCCTGATCCCCCGAGAGGCAATCAGATATTCCCTGGATCAACTTTATCCTATAAATATTAGTACCCAGTTATATTATGTACACCTAGGAAAGAATCCAGGCCTTTTTTGAAGCAATCTACTGAGCTGGCCAGAACCACCTCTGGAGGGAGTCTATTCCACATTTTCACAGCTCTTAAAAATATACAATTAATAATACAGACATTTTTAGGAAATGGACAGAAGTCCGGGTCCAAGCAAACATTTTTTCTTCTTCTTTTCTTCGAATGATTATTTTGTTTAGCTTTTAAAGAGGAAGTAAACCCTCCTCTACAACTTGTACCTATAGGCAAGACTATGATAAGGCTTACCTATAGGTACTGTAAATATCTCCTAAACATGTACCGTTTAGGAGATATTTACCTTACATGTCGCCAGTGACGTCACTGGCGCATGCGCTCTGAAGGAACGGCCGATCGTGCCGTTCCTTCAGAGCCCCGTGCCGTGACTGTCGGCTCCCGCGCGCGTGCGCGGGAGTGACGTCACCGCGGCTCCGGCCAATCAGATGGCCGGATGCCGCGATCCCGGAAGACGGGCGACTAGACATGTCGCCCGTCATAGAGGTGAGTGAGCGGCACGGCGGGGGCTCGTTCTGAGGTAAGTATTGCATAATGAGCTAATATGCGATGCATACTAGCTCATTATGTCTTTCTTTTGCAGGGTTTAAAAAAAAAAAAAAAAAATCAAACGAGTTTACAACCTCTTTAATAAGTGTAAATGGATCTTGCTGTTTTCAAGTTCTTTTAAGCAAAGGATACATTTAAAAAATCAGAAGTGATGCACAGTATATCTTTACTAAGTATTTAATAAAATGTCAGAATCTAATTTTAACCAGTTCATGACCGCCCGCCGCAGATGTACTGCAGCAGGCAGCTGCTTCCAGGCAAATCGCCATATATCAATATCAATTTGGTGGTGGAATATACTTACACCTGACAAGTTTTAGTGGAATCTTCCTTTGGGATCCTGCCACATCACACAATAATGGAATATTATTTGGGACTTTATGCACCTTCCTTTTTCTTTTTGTGTACACGTTTTTGTAGCGGTGATAATATTTGTCTGAGTGTCACAATTCCTTTGAGAATTTATTGATGGTGTACGCATGTGTACATTTCTATTTATCACTTGAGTTTCAGTTAACACTGTTTATTTATTCACCATTGAACACATATGTTTTTATACATGAGTGAAACCCCACTTTTTCACATTGTATACACAGTTCATTGTACATTAACCCTACACACATTACAGGAGTGTGATTGATACTTACTATAGTGTTTAAATCCACTCTCTGATTTGTAACATATATTAATTTAGCGCACCTGATTTTTTATACACAATTTTACCCCCATTTGGTTCTAAGGTTGCAGCTTTATTTTTCACCAGATCCTGCGCACCAATTATTTTACACACAAATCGCCATATATGTACGGCGCTCACTCTCGGGAGGCTAGGGGGTGAGCGCACGCCGCCGACGGTGTGCTCCTGCCCCCATCAGCGGGGAAGCCGATGCAGTGGGCAGGCGGCTCCGACTGCCGCCTGACACCCACGATTGCTCCCCGCTGAGAGAGAAGGACGGTTGGCTGATGTAAACACAGCTGACCGTTCTTCTCCCTGAAATGATCATAAAGCCCATGTGATCCTTCTATATAGGATCACATGTCTCTATGGTCATTTCAGAAGCCACACTCCCCCCCCCCACAGTTAGACTCACTCCCCTAGGCTCACATTTAACCCCTTTCTTGACAATGTCATTATTACTGTAACAGTGCATCTTTTTAGCAATGATTACTGTAGTAATGTCACTGATACCCCCAAAAGTGTCAAAAATATCAGTTAGGGTTCCGTCCGCCGCAATGTCGCAGTCCTGCAAAAAAATCGCAGATTGCCGCCATTACTAGTAAAAAAAAAAAAAAACTATGAAAATGACATAAATCTTTCCCGTAGTTAGTAGGCGTGATAACTTTTGCCCAAGCCAATCAAAATCCGCTTATTGTAATTTTTTTTGCCAAAAATTTTTAGCAGAAAACAAATTGGCCTAAAATGTTAAAAAATTTTGTTTTTTACATTTTTTTTTTTTGAGAATGTCATATAGCAGAATGAGAAAAAATATTGTTGTTTTTTTTTTCAAAATTGTCACTCTTACAGTACAGGTGATCAAATACCACCAAAAGAAAGCTCTATTTATGGGGGGAAAAAAATACATCAATTTTTTTTGGGTACAGCGTCGCATAACCGCGCAATTGTCTGTTAAAATAACGCAGTGCCAAATTGCAAAATAGGGCCTGATCAGGAAGGGGGCAAAGCCTTCCGGTCTTACAGTGGTTAAGATGCTCGATATGATCCTCTTTGTTATCTATGTATTTCCTTTAAAATATGGTTTTGCCCCACTATACATGTCTGTCGTTTGGTTTCTTCTAATGACAAAGTGTTATAAGTGTGCCAGCAGATAACTTTTCAACAGAAAAGAGAATGAGTGCATGCTTGACTCTGCTACAATGAATGGGGGGACACTGATAGAGTGCATGCATTCCTTCATTTATACAAGACAACTGTAGAGATGTATTGTGCACTGCTGTTGGGAACATACCATGACGGTTATTTTCTCACATTAGTTAGGGATTTCATGAGGCTTGATGAAGTTTCTCAAAGAATGCAAACAATTTATCTATGAAATTTCCAGTCTGTGCTGAGGGTCCACCTGTTTGGGCTTTGGAAAAGTTATAAAACCCCAAAAGGTTCTGCTACGCTGTCTGTCACAGAATACTGGAATTTCCTGAGTGAATTGTAAGACAATAGTAGACACTGTGCTTTAATGACCTTGAATAGCTTATTGCTTGATACTGGCCACTGTTCCCTTGGGATTCATATAAATTCAAACTGGCCATGTTATGATTCATTAGGGATCCATATCATCCATACTTGCCATGTGCATGACTCCCTAGGAACCCATAACATCTATATTGGCCATGTACATGATTATCAAGGATCCATATTATCCACAAAAACAACACTCACTTTAATCAGGACAGAAAAATGTGGCATCCAATTCCAGTTGCCTCATTTAATAAAATATTAAAAAGAACAAAGTGCAGTATCCATACCAAATAATCACAATCAAACTTGTATTGGCTGGGCTTTAGTAAAGTGAATTCTGATTGCTTAGTACGGTTGCTGCATATTGCATTTGTGCTGAAAACTGATCTGTTTCAAACATTGCTTTATGTATTGACATACTTCCCTAGACCCAGTCTGTCAGGACAGTATGGGCACCTGCTGACTTGGCATAATCCACAGGCAGCTTAACTCTTCAATAAGGCACAGAAGTTTAATCCAACACAATTTTACTTTAGTACTTTATTGTAGTACAGATGATGTTTTTTTTCAGTCTTTTGATATGTAGGAAGACAATGACTTTCCTGTGACCTATCTCTGTGAATAACTAACACTGATCTGTGGAAGATGGAAGAAGAGCAGAGGGTTTACTTAGGACTAAACCAACTAGCACTACACAGGAGGGGAGGACAGAGGAAGATACCAAAATCACTTTGTAAAGAAGCTGTAGTGGCCCACAACTAGATGTTGGCATACTACAAAACAATAACAATCTTATGCAGTTCAATACAACACAGAAAAATTACATGAAAGTGGGAACACAGACACTATGTAGGTACATAGTGTGTGTGTGTGTGTGTATATATATATATATATATATATATATATATACACAGTACATTTAAATATCTAGCAAGAAGATAAAAACAAAAAGGAGGCAGAAAAATAATGAAACAAGTATGCAGGTGACACCTACACTTCTGGTTGCTAAAGATGGCACTTAAACCAGGTTTGCCACTTGAAATATTTAAAAGGTAACCAGAGGACTTAAAAATAGACAAAGTCTCTCAAGGATGATAAACATTTTAAATATATTGTAATACAAGGTAATACACAGGTATGTGGTTATTTAGATTTGTAGAGATTTTTGTTTCCTTGCAGCATGGAGTTCTGAAGCATGTTTTCTGCATTGTATTTTTGTGTTCATCCTGATTATATGGGTGCTAAGATTTCTATGCACAACTTAAAATATACTGGAAGGTTATTATGCGTATTCTCTGAAAAGAGAAGTACAGTACAACAAATTTACAAAATACATAAAATAATAAAATACCTTCAAACTGTATAAGGCTTCCAGAATAAAGGTAGATGGTACATTTTCTCTTTTTTGCATCTTACCCTTACCATGGCCAAAAGTTTTGAGAATGACACAAATATTCATTTTCACAAAGTCCGCTGCTTCAGTGTTTTTAGATCTTTTTGTCAGCTGTTACTATGATATACTGAAGTATAATTACAAGCACTTCATATGTGTCAAAGGCTTTTATTGATAATTACATTAAGTTTATGCTCAGAGTCAATATTTGCAGTGTTGACCCTTCTTTTTTCAAGACCTCTGCAATTTGCCCTGGCATGCTGTCAGTCAACGTCTGGGCCACATCCTGACTGATGGCAGCCCATTCTTGCATGATCAATACATTTGTCAAAATTTGTGGGGTTTTTTTTTGTTCCCCTGCCGATTGAGGATTGACCACAAGTTCTCAATGGGATTAAGGTCTGGGGAGTTTCCTGGCGATGGATCCAAAATTTCGATGTTTTGTTCCCCAAGCCAATTAGTTATCACTTTTGCCTTATGGCAAGGTGTTCCATCATGCTGGAAAAGGCATTGTTTGTCACCAAACTGTTCTTAAATAGTTGGGAGAAGTTGCTCTCAGAGGATGTTTTTGTACCATTCTTTATTCATGGCTGTGTTCTTAGGCAAAATTGTAAGTGAGCCAACTCCCTTGGCTGAGAAGCAACCCCACACATGAATGGTCTCAGGATGCTTTACTGCTGGCATGACACAGGCTAATGGTAGCGCTCCTCTTTCCTTCTCCGGACAAAGTTTTTTCTGGATGCCCCAAACAATCGGAAAGGGGATTCATCAGAGAAAATTACTTTACCCAAGTCCTCAGCAGTCCAATCCCTGTACCTTTTTCAGAATATCAGTCTGTCTCTGATGTTTTTCCTGGAGAGAAGTGGCTTCTTTGTTGCCCTTCTTGACACAAGGCCATCCTCCAAAAGTCTTCACTGTGCGTACAGATGCACTCACACTTGCCTGCTGCCATTCCTGATAAAGCTCTGCACTGGTAGGGACCCAACCCCGCAGCTGAATCAACTGTAGGAGACGGTCGTGGCACTTGCAGGACTTTCTTGGGCACCCTGAAGCCTTGCAGTGGAAATGTTTTTTTATGAGATTACATTTTTTTTAATGGGATTAAGTTTAATTGAATGGCAAAGAGGGTCTTTGCAAATAATTACAATTCATCTGATCACTCTTCATAACATTCTGGAGTATATGCAAATTGCCATCATAAAAACTGAGGCAACCGTGTGTGAAAATTGATATTTGTGTCATTCTCAAAGCTTTTGGCCATGGCTCTATGTCTTTAAAACATTGGATAACTTTAATGCATAATAGCATAATAGTCAACGTATAGGGACATTAGCAATGAATATAAATGAAGGCAGATAGTCCTTGCTCTGTACTTTTTAACTATTCATTTGATATCTTTTGTTTTTATGAAGTTATATTTAAATGATAACATAGCCATAACAAGTAACAAAGAGGAGATACAAAAGAAAAAGTGTTTCCACGTGGTGACACATAAATGAAAGTTAGAGCAGGAAATTATTATATTATCAAATATTTTTATAAAACAAATGTGCATTTTTTTTTTTTGAAACACACAAGAAAGGAAAAGATTACCATATAATTTACATGAATTATGTGTATAATGACTCCCAAGATTTGGGAAATACTGGCCAGTATAAAATCAGTTAGGGAGTTACTGTATATCATGCTTTTCCTGTTTCAAGATCAGTATACAAAACCTTGAATTTTGCATATAGCCTCCTTTATATTCCATTGTGATGAAACCTAAACTCCAGATAAATATAAGAAACACTTTGTCCAATGCTAGTTGCATTCATATCTGTGTCTTTCATTGTAGTAGCCTCTGTAACCTTCTGTAAACACTCAAGCTTTAGGCTATGCTGTCTGTTAAAATGATTATGGCATGAAAGAGCAGAGGATGACCTTTTTTAAAGCATTGCTGCCCTTTTATTACCCTTTCATTGTCCTTTCATTATCCAATCATAAACTAGAGTGGGTCCTCCCAGGCTATGTTTCTTTGATACATTGTAGTCTGCAGAGTATTCCAGGTTCTGGTTGTGATATCTTGTTGGGGAGTGTGGATTTTAGGACTGGCTGAACAGAACTACAAAACCCTAGAACTACAATTTCTTTGGCTGATAACACCATTTTCATATACATGGGAGAAAAATAAGTACACCCCATTGAACATGTAGACTTTTTCAACATATGTGAAGAGACAAACATTTGATTTATTATTATTATTATTATTGGTTATTATATTAGATTAGATACAAACAGTGACTACAGATGAAGGTGACATTCTTGAATAGATGTGATAGTTTACTTTGGAAAAGTAAATACACCCTTGGCCTCAGAACCTGGAATTGTCCTATATTGCAGAATTGACTTAATTTGGATGCTTTATAGAGCTCACCATTATTTGACTCTGACTCCATGCAAAGTTCTTTCATTTGCAAGATATTTGTGGTTTTCTTGCATGAACTACCCATTTCAAATCTTGTTCAACATTTTAAGTTGACTCAATTTTGGATTTGACTAGGTCAGCCCAAAACCCTCTATTTCCCCTTTTTGAGGCATTCTTTGGCGGATTTGCTAGTGTGCCTTGTAATATTTCATGTTGAAAGATCCATTTCCAGTTCAACAGATGGCCTTGCATTCTCCTTAAGCACACTTTAATATAATCCAGAATTTATAGAAGACGTTGTAATACAAGAAGTCCAGGCCCTCAAGCAACAAAGCAACCCCAAACCATAACATTTCCACCACTATGCTTCACAGCTGAAATGCTGTTTTTGGTTTGCATCAAACATGCCTATTACCATGGAAAAACATTTCTGCCTTTGACTTATAGCCTAGTTCATAGCACTTGTTACAGAAGAAATGGTCTTTGTTAATAAGTTCAATAGTAAACTGTGGTCTTGCTGCTATGTTCTATTTGGACAGCAAAGGCTTTTATCTGGCACATATCCCATGCAGGTTACATTTTATTTATATTGGATTCTTGGAGATTTTCTTTAGCATCAAACGGTCAGCTCTTAGGATAAATATGCTGGACCTGCCAGTCCTAGAAAAATTAGCAATCGCTTACGATCTATGCCACTTGTAGAATATGTTCCTTACCATGGAATGACTGGTTTCAAATAATTTGGTGATCTTTTTTAGAACCTTGCCAAGCTCATAAGCATCCACAATCTTCTTCTGAGATCCTTAAGCTGGCAATACTATACATGGATAAAAATGCAGCCGGATCAGCAGGGAATGGAGGAAATTTGATCCATGCATGGCCAGGTTGATTATACACAAGTCAATCTATCAATATACTTGTGTACAACCAGCCTGTTGGGAAATTTCTCTCAATCAGCGATACCAGCTTTAGACGACAGTGATGATCAGTGTTTTCATAGAAGTCTTCCTACTGTCAGAACACAATAGCGCAGCAGGAGGGCTTCCCCCATCCACATTGAGTGTGTGGATAGGGGAATCAAGTAAATGTTTTCATTCAACCTGTTGTATGTATGGCCAGGTTTAGAGAGCTCTTTTGATCTTGGCATGATAACACCACACATATCACTTGGAAAGTAAATACAAGACCCTAGATGTGTGAGGTTTACTTAAGACTTATTCCATCTCCATATTCACTAGTGTGGTTTCAATCATCTGGAACACCTGAATCATGGATTTTAGGTGGTGGTAATTAAAGTGGTGTACTAACTTTTTCCATGTAACAAATTATCATTTTTGTTAATTTTAGATTAAGAGAAGGAACACTGTCAATTTTATGTCTAAATTGTTCAAGTACTGAGTATCACCTTTATCTTTAAGCTGTTTGCCTTTTCAAATAGATTGAAAAAGTTTATATCCATGGAGTATTACTTACTTTTCACATGACTGCATATATTTAATTTGCATATTTAGCTGTAGTTTAGCTTTATTTATGACATGGATGTATAGATCATAAAACATAAATTAAAAGAATGTTTCACTGTAAAATGAGGCAACATATTTCATATACGTGAAACTCCCTTCCTAGAAAGCTACAAGAGGTTCAAAAAGCACAGCACATACTAACAGGTACTTATGATGCAAATTATGTACTCTAAATATTTTTGCTAAATAGTTACTGTAGGGCTTTACAGACACATGCCCAACTAATAGATAAACAAATCAAGTTTAAGGCAATAAATATTTTCCACTGCTTGAAATGTTTTTCCTGACAAACTCCATGGCAGCATACGTATTGGGCTAGCCCTGCCTCCAATCCTACCCTATAGGACCCCAATCCCATAAATCTTTGCTCCTGTTCAGCTTCCATTTTCCTTTTTTGTCCTCCTACGGTTGCACCTGTGGAGTGCTCTATTCTTACCAGTTCCAAATTTTGGATAGTGACCAGGCGACTGCGACTTGGAAGATGGGTCGCATTACTCCGGTAAGCCCTAGCTGTGGCAGGGTATGGAGTGGGCATAGGAGGAAAGCAGTTCCTGATTTCCGTCAGCCTAGTTATTGCTGGCCTCTAACCCAGCTGCTGTGGGTGGCCCTTTTGCCTAGAAATCCAGTGCGTGCTTGTGCCTGGTCCCCAGATCGCCTTTGTCCAGGTAGGCTTACCTCCATGGCCGCTCTATTGTGCTCCTTTTTTGTTTATTGTACTTCTTCTCTTGTTTTCTTTCATTTCCCCAGTGTCTAGTGGTCCCGGTGGCTGGTCCGCTTCCGCATCCTGATGACCTCCGGGGTCTTCCCTCTGTGCATGCGCAGCCGCTCAAAATCGAGGCGTAGTTCACGCATGCGCAGTGACAGCGGATGTCGTGGTTGCGCATGCACGGTAGATGCCGAGCACTGGATGACGTCAGTGGGTGCCGATTTCAAATGTTGAAAGCTCCCTTGGCAAAGGCAGCAGACTGTGTAGTGTACTACACACAGGCTAGGACACAGATTTATGTCTTGGCGCTCCTGCAGCTGCTTGACATATCTCCTCTGATGGTATTGAAGATGTCTAGAGGTAAGACCGGCTTCCTGGGTTTGTGGGGGCTCTTCTTCCCCCCTTCCTCTCTGACTCCGTTGTCCAGCTTATTCTATAGGTCAGCGCCAAGAGATGGAAGCCCCGCCCCCATCCTGTAATCAGCCCTCTCATAGCAGGTATCTATGGGATGTGGTGATAGGATGTGTGGAGAGAGGGTTAGGGTCATGTTCTCATGTCCCTTGCTCCCTGTCTTGTGTGCTTGCTTTTCTTTTCCTTTGCATCCCTTCTAGGTCTGATCCTCTTTGTACCGCACGCAAGGAAGATGATCATTCTAAATCCCACCACCGGTATTCCTCTTCAAGATCTGGACGCAGGTCCCCGTCCGGCTCTGGGCGCCATGGAAAAGACCCCCCCCCCCTGCCCGACTCCTCTCAACACCCGGACAAAGTTGGATGATGGGGATGGGGTGCCCGGGTCCGTGAGTCAATGTCCATGTGTGACCGCTGTTTCTCCCAGGCTGCGGGCAAAAGAGATATCTCAGACCAGCGGCTGGAATCCTTGGTAAAGCGGGTCCTCAAAGACTCTTTAGCGGAACTAGGAGTCGGCCATGCTCAGAGCCTGGCTCTAAACCCTTCACGCTCTCACCTCGTAGAGGCATAGGGCCAAGAGACACTAGGGTCGTCGCAGCCAAGCCATCCCTCGGACATTCTGTCAGACAGTGACTCAGAAGCTGAAGATCTCTGTCTGGGGTTCGACTTTGCACTTGTTCCTCCCTTAGTCAGGGCAATGAGAGTGGCTCTGAACTGGGAGGATCCAGTGGTATCTCCTCCTAAACAGAGGAAATTTTTTAAACAACTAAATAGGGAGCGCCTGAATTTCCCCTTCCTGGGAGAGTTGGGTGAAGTCATCACGGATGAGTGGAGCAGGGTAAAAAGGAAGAACTCCATGCTTTCAAAAATGACTTAGCTGTATCCATTTAAAGAGGAAGAGGTGAAACACCTAAAGTCTTCTCCCCTTGTGGATGCGGCTGTGATGAGATTGGTCAAGCATGTGACCCTCCAATTGGAAGATACAGTTTCATTTAAGGACCCTTTGGATAGATGGATAGACTCTGACCTTAAACAAATCTATCTTATGGCTGGTGTTTTGCCGCAAGCCGGCCTTGGCCCTAGCTGCAGTGTCTAAAGCTATGGAGTTGTGGGCTGACGGCGTGGGCCAAACCCTCAGGATCATCTCAGAGGAGGTCGCCAGAAGTTCTCCTATTCAGGAGCTGAAGATGGCCTCGTCCTTCTTGGGGGAGACTTCTATCAATATTATCTGCCTATTGGCCTAGGTAATGCTCTCCGTTTTGACCTTTGGCTTGTTCCTGACCTTGTTTACCTGCTGCCTGTCCTGACCCCTGGCTTGTTTGACCATTCTCTCGGATCTCCCTTGTCTGCTTATCTGCCTTCGGACCTTGACTGGTTAATCTTTTGGTGGGCCGACCCTGAGGACTGCGACCTGGTATCCACACGTAGCAAAGTCCATCCTCACCACTAGAGGCTCTGGCGAAAACCGGTGGATACTTAAATTCCGCACCTCAGGTTAGCCTGTGTCACTTACCTTGGGGGTTCCCATCTAAGCTCCGCCCTCCGGCACACGTGGGGCCTTCCTCTGCCATCAGGCTACCACTTGTATCCCTAACACTGTCACTCCCTAGCCCCAGCCTCGTGGGTCATTGTGACCATCGGGTGCCAGCAATACGGGGTGGGGGGCCCACTGTCTGGCGTAGGTGGCTCAGGGCAGGTGGAACTTTTCCCCTCGAGGGATGGTCTTGAATGTCCTGGAACTCCGAGCGGTGTTTCGAGCTCTTCAAGCCTTACGCCATCTAACAAAGGGATTTCTGGTATTGCTCAGACTCGACAATACGTAGGCTGTAAGGAGGCAGGGGGGGACCCGCAGTGTCTCTCTGCTGCAGAAAGTAGAGCCGATCATGTCCTGGACCCAGAAGAATCTGTCAGACCCGTCGGCTGTCTATGTTCCAGAATGTACAGGCGGACTTCCTCTCTCGTGTCAAATTGGACAACAACGAGTGGGCTCTCCATGAGGAGGTCTTCAAGTGGATCCTGGCCCTTGGAGTTTCTCCAGAGGTCGACCTCTTTGCATCCCCCTGCAACAACAAGTTACTGAAGTATTATTCGGGGTTCCGAGATCCCCAGGCCCTTGGAGTGGATGTCCTCACGGACCAATGGAGGTTCCGCAGGGCCTATGCCTTCCCTTAAATCCCGGTAATTCTTCAGTTCCTGCGGAGACTCAGGTCGGAAGCAGCGGAGATAGTGGCGGTAATTTCATTTTGGCCCAACAGGCCCTGGTTCCCTCTTCTGGTGCTTCTTAATGTCCAGGATCCGATTCTGCTACCTCTCAGGCCAGATCTGTTGTCGCAGGGCTCTACGCTACATTTGTGTCTGACTCGTCTGCACCTGAAGGTCTGGTTTTTGAGAGGGGAAGGCTACAAGCTCTAGGCTACCCTGAGGAGGCTATTCCCACGCTCTTGAATGCCAGGTGCAAGTCGACTAACAAAGTTTATGAAAGGATATGGTCTATGTTCTCTACTCATATGACGACTCGGACCAAACCATGTGCTTCTCCCGAGGTCCAAGATGTTCTGAGCTTCTTACAGTCGGGCCTAGATATGCCGATGTCGGTCAGTTTGCTATGAGTTCAGGTTTCGGCCATCTAAGTGTTCACTGGAGTCTCCTGGGCCAATCTCTTCTTTGTCCGGCAATTCTTTAAGGGGGCAGTAAGACTTAGGCCACAGAGGAGGCCAAGATTTCCTAAATGGGACCTTCCACTAGTCCTCAACTTCCTCTTAATCGGCTAAATAAGGACTCGGCTAAGCCTCCCACAGTTAAAGATCTTACCCTTACGACAGTCTTCCTGACTAAAAAGGAAGACTGTCATAACGGTCTTCCGTCATAAGACTGTCATAACGGTCTTCCGGTCTTTTAGCTTCCATCACTGCAGCTAAAAGGGTCTCCGAGTTAGGGTCTTTAGGTTCAAAAGAATCCTTTCTGACTTTCTTCCCAGAAAGAGGGGTTCTAATTCCTATGTTGGACTCAAGGCCGAAAGTCACTTCTGTGTTTCAAGAAAATCCGGAAATAGTCCTGCCCACTTTCAGGCTAGATGAGGGCTCCGCCGCCCATCCTCTCGATGTTGGCAATTCTCTCAAGCGGTATTTAGAGGTCACGGCTCCCTTTTGGCAATCTGAGTTTCTGTTCATCTCTTTCAGTGGAAAGAATAAAAGCCTACGTGTTTCTTCAAGGTCCATCTCTGCCTGGATCATTCAGACCATCCAGTGGGCTTACAGGGCAAAGGGCTTGGTGCCTCCAAAGGTGGTTATGGTGCATTCGACTAGGAGTGTCTCCACATCCTGTGCGGTCTCCAGACACGTCGCACCTGAAGTGATCTGTAGGGCGGCATCCTGGTCTTCCACCAATATGTTTCTGTCCCATTACTGTATTGAGGCGGCGGCTCTATCTTCTGCTAATTTTGGTTTACAAGTTCTGTCGGTGGATAGGGTTAATTCAACTTTTTTGTTCAGCACCTGCCCACCTGGTGTGTACGGTGAGTTATTTCCCAATACATATGCTGCCATGGAGTTTGTCAGGAAAATGGAAAGTTGTAATCAAAAACTTACTGTAATTTTCCTTTCCTGATGGACTTCATGGCAGCAGGAGTCCCCTTCCAGTTTCTGAGAAGGCTAATTACAGAACATGGAGGCTGAACAGGAGCAAAGATTTATGGGAGTGGGGTCTTATAGGGTAGTATTCGAGGCAGGGCTAGCCCAATACGTATGCTGCCATGGAGTCCATCAGGAAAGGAAAATTACGGTAAGTATTTGATAACAATTTTCCATTTTTCAGATTGTAGCAAACCTGTTCAAACTTTATGCACAGCTTAATAGGTTGAAGTGGTGCTTCCAGCAGTCTGCGCATGAAGAGTCCGTGCAGAGTGTCCCATGAACCTAAACACTAGCCCGGCAAACAGCTTCCTCTCCAACTCTGCAGCCCCCTTCCTCCTTTTCAGCCTCAATACATGGAAAGGTGGTCTGGGGGAAAAGACCACCAGACCCGACCCCCCCCCCCCCTTCACTGTGGAGATTAAAAAGATAGAGGATAAAGTTGGTTGGAGAACTGTTTTTGGACTCAGGCTTGGGTCAACTTCAAGTACCAGTAATTCCTTCCCAGGAAAATATTGGGTGTAATCCATGCATTGTTTGAAAGCACTGATAGTGGAGGATAAGGGTGATATATAAGCATGAGTTTCTTTGCTGTTTTGAGTAATAAGTGCTTGGTGACTTCATAGGAGCCTGACTTATGATTTTGGTTGTAATGGATCTTCTTTCAGAATTTCAATTATGAGGGAGTGCTCACACCAAACATGAAGAAGGGAGCCCTGTATTAAAAACTGACCAAACTAAGCAGGAGAGCACACCGTGATAAGATCTCTAGCTATGCTGGGAACTCAGTGTGCTCTCGCCGAATGATCAGACTTGTCCTGACACACCCCCCGCTGCCTAGCCATTCACTGGCAAGTTCAGTGTGCTGCTGCTTTCCCTCCAGCTCTTATGCACTTAAGAATGTGATCATTTATTTTTAAAAATGGGGAAAAAAGTATTTATAATGTTTTTTTTTTTTTATAGCTGTATGAAAATGTTTTGCCTTTCATTTCTATTTTAAACTGAATTGTTTTACAAGGTCATTGTTTACAATCACTTTAGGCAGCAGCGTGGGATTGTATGTCTGGTCATTATACTCATTGCACAGATCTTCCAGAAGCCCTGGGAACTTTTTTTATGCTTCATTGTTCATTGTCTAGTCCATGATCTGGAGATACCTGGATAGTGTTCCCTCTATATAAAGGGAGGTAAAAATCAGTTCTCAGGCGAATATGTGAGGCAAGGGAGCTCTGCCCCCCCCCCCCCCCACCACCACCACCCCAAAGCACCTTGTCCCCATGTTGATGGGGACAAGGGCCTCATCCCCACAAATGAGGCCATTGGTTGTGGGGGTCTGCAGGTGAGGGGCTTATCAGAATCTGGAAGCCCCCCAGATCCCGCCCCCCCATGTGAATAAGTATCAAAAAGTAATAAAAACAAAAGACAATTTTTTAACAAATCCTTTATTAAAAATAAAAAAATAGTGCCCCTCGATGTAAATCTATCATCGATCACAACGCCTGCCGACCTGTAAAAAAAAAAAACGCCCTGCCATCTGGGACAGCTGGCCGATGAATGCCTCCTCTGCGCTTTGACATTTCTTCTCTTCTCTATAGTTAAGGTGCGGGCCACCTGGCTATGTCACCAGGGGGCTCTGCCCCCTTCTGACATCACGGACTAGTGCATGTTGGGCCTGTGATGTCACAAGGGGTGGGACCACCGTGTGACATTGCCAGAGTAGGCATTCGGTGAGAGGCCGTCCCAGAAGGCAGAGCATTTTTTTTTCGGGTCGGCGGGCGGCGTGACTGACGAAAGATTTCCATTGAGGGACACAATTTTTTTTTCTTTTTCAATAAAGGATTTGTCTTTTACATAGTCACATAGTTGAAAAAAGACACATCTAGTTCAACTAATAACAAAAAAAAAAAACAACCATACAATCACATATACACAATCCTATACCCACAGTTGATCCAGGAAGGCAAAAAACCCCAGCAAAGCATGATCCAATTTGCTCCAGCATGGGAAAATATTCCTTCCTGATCCCCCGAGAGGCAATCAGATAATTCCCTGGATCAACTTTACCTAAAAATGTTAGTACCCAGTTATATTATGTTCATTTAGGAAAGAATCCAGTCCTTTTTTAAAGCAATTTACTGAGCAGGCCAGAACCACCTCTAGAGGGAGTCTATTCCACATTTTCACAGCTCTTACTGTGAAGAAACATTCCGTATTTGGTGATGAAATCTATTTTCCTCTAGAAGTAAAGAGTGCCCCCTTGTCCTATATCATGACCTTAAAGTAAATAACTCAACACCAAGTTCACTATAGGGACCCCTATTTATACATGTTGATCATATCCCCCCTTAATCTCCTCTTTTCAAGAGAGAATAAATTCAGTTCCTCTAATCTTTCCTCATAGCTGAGCTCCTCCATGCCTCTTATCAGTTTGATTGCCCTTCTCTGCGCTTTCTCCAGTTCCCCGATATCCTTTTTAGTAACTGATGCCCAAAACTGAACTGCATATTCCAGATAAGGTCTTATTAATGATTTGTACAGGGGCGAAATTATATCTCTCTCTCTGGAGTCCATGCCTCTGTTAATACAAGAAAGGACTTTGCTTGCTTTGGAAACCGCAGCTTGGCATTGCATGCTATTATTAAGCTTAGGTCACCTTGTAAGTTGGAGACATCCTGTAAGGATGTTATTCCACTGCAAAGCTTGATGTCATCTGCAAAGACTGAAATGGTACTTTTAATCTCAGACCCTATATTATTTATAAAGATATTAAAAAGTAAGGATCCTAACACTGATCCTTGGGGTCTCTTGCTTTTATTACTTTTTGTACAATTTTTTTGGTGAATGGGTAGGGGTACTATGTACCCGATACTTATTCACATGGGGGGTGGGACCTTGTTAAAGGGGCTTCCAGATTCTGAAAGAAAAACCCACCTGCAGACCCCCACATCCTCAGGCCACGGTTGTTGGTATGAGGCCCTTGTCCCCATCAACATGGAGACAAGGTGCTTTGGGGTGGGGGGGCGGAGCCCCCTTTTCCCCAAATCACCCACCCCCTCATGTTGAGGGCATGTGGCCTGATATGGTTCACGCTCGCTTGTCCCCTCCCTTTCTTGATCTGCCAAGCTGAATGCATGGATAAGTGTCTGGTATTAATTTAAAGGTTTTTTTTTTTTTATGGTGTGGGGTTCCCCTCCAGATCCATACCAGACCCAAAGGGCCTGGTATGGACTGAGGGAACCCCAAGCCATTTTTTCTTTATTTTTTAACCAGCACTTTTTTTTTATTATTCAGCTGTTAGCAGGAAAACCCCTTGACAGCTCAGTTGTTAAGGACGCCATGGCCAGAAAGCTTCATGGCCCCGTTCCTTAATAACCAACTTACACTGCACCCTGATTGCAAAATCAGGGAGCAGAATGCACTGTGCCGCGCTCTGTGAATTGCAGGGTGTCAGGACGAACACCTTGTGAATACCCTGCAAATTCAGGTGTTCAGCGAATGGCCGAACAGGGAAATGTTCAGCCTGAACTCATGCTTGGCCTGAACCCTTCCCCCATCCCTAATGATAATGTAAGAGAAGATTTTGCAATAATGGAAAAACTTGGAAATACTGTATGCATGATTGGAACTTTTGCACTTTTTTGCACATGTAACAAAGATGATCTTTACATATATATGTTCACTTTGCACTTTATTACAGAGGAATTGTGTGTATGTGAATACAGTATATTGAATATATTGTTTGCATTTAATTTGTATGAGAAGTGATTACTTTATTTGTTCTTATAAGTAAAGCTCTGCCAACTTCCCCCTTCTTTATGAATTTTTTTGGTAGCTGCTATAGTTGAGGTTCTTGAAGATACAAAATCTATTGTGGCACAGTTGTTCAATCAGTTATGATTGTCAAGAAATAATTTTAAAATAAAAAGTTAACTAGACATGAAAAAAGGCTTTTGGGATTTTGGAGTTTGGGGAAGGTTGCAAAAGTGCAAAGCCTTTTTTGGGCATAAAGGCTGTGCTGGCAACTATGTATGTAGTTACACCACTGGAACACGCCTGTTCCCTATATGGGGTAGCAATTTTTTTCATTTTGTAATATGTTGGACCAGGTTTCTCCAGTGACAGATGAGTCTGTAAGCAAATCTAGGAAAGGAAGTTGGAAGATGGAGGTGGGAGAGTTAAAAAAAGGAGGGAAGAAAGAGAGAAGTGTGGGGAAGAGAGAGTATTTAGGGAAGGAGAAGAGAAGTTGGTGAGAAAACAGGAAAGGGAGCTTGAGGGTGAAGATGTACTATTAAATGGAAGATAAATCCAGTAGTAGGGTAGAGGGTATGAAAGGGGGATGAGAAGTGTATCAGGATGTGTAGAAGGATGTAGCAGGGGTAGGGGTTGTAGTAGTAGAAAATAGTTGAGTATTGTTTTGACCACCACAGGTCCAACATGTTTGAACATTAACAAATATTAAAACTTAGAGCTACTAACTGACCAATTAGTGGTATCCAAGGGAACCCCTTTTCCAAGCATGGGCTTTGCCTGGCTCCAGGTGTAGGCCCCACAGTCATAGCCATCCTCACTTATAGGGGGGTCCCCTCACCAGCAACTCTATAAAGGCTGACCCCTGCACAGGAGTAAAAGATTCCCCCACAGCAAGTGCATGACAGAACAACCCCTTACAGAGATGGCCCATTACTGGCCATCTCTGCAAGGAGCAAAATACTGAAGAGACAGCCACAAACCGATTGGTCAAAAGTGGAAAAGTGGGAAAGCCTCCAGCATCAGGATGGAGTGAAAACCCAGTAGCTTTGTGATGCACAGGGACAGGGTAAGGATTGTAATAGAGCAGGCAAGGCAGATGGTGGATCCGTTGAATAAAGTGTGGTTCCAAAGTTCAAAGTTTCTGAGAGCCAGTTTGTGTAATCTTGATAGGAAATGTGCTTTATTCAAAACACCTGGGGTGTGGAGCAGGGTACATATCTCTACTGTTGCTACAGTATGAGGTAAAAAAACATATTTTGGGCAATGGTGGCCTGGACTACCTTAGGATTACAAGCAACCAAATTTAACATCTGAACTAAAGAAGACAAGTCTTAAAAAACATATATATTACAGACTTAACTGAAACGATCAGTTGAATGCCCTGGGCAAAGCACTGGTACTGGACACTTTAAAAGTGATCCATTCTAGCATGGGTTAGATGCCAGGTTGAAAAGCTCTCCTGTTCTTTGGCAAGCGCTTCCTGGGAGAACCATCTAGTGAAACTGAATTTGATACATCAGGTGAAGGCATAAAAATGTATTTGTGTCATTCAAGGAGATTGATTGCCAGGAGCCGCAGCAATACCCCGTCTCATAGGAGAGACAACAGGGGGTTCAGTGCTCTATTCTAAGATCATTATCAGATCTTAGAATAGTTGTATTTCAGAGTCTTGGATCTGATTGTTGTCTTTTGCAGGTAAAATCTCTTCTGTCAGATGAATGTAATCAATCATATTCCTTGGTGGGTCATCTGTCAAACCGCTTGGGCACAGGGCTCCGATGTAACCTGTCAAAGTTTTTTGGAGACAGGTATTCCAAGAGGTTCTGCAATCGTTTCAGTTAGGCTTCTAATTCTGATATTGTGCCTCCTATCTCGGTTGTCAAGATCTTCAATGTATCTATTGAAAGAAATCAGATATGTGTTGTGAATCTCTGTTTGTTGTATGGATTTACTGTATTTATCCATTTTCCTGCTTTCATGGGCTGTCTTCTTGACTCTCGCAGACATGGCAGCAATATCATAATGGCTGCTGATAAGGTGGACTTTGTGTCCACAGCTATCCTGATCAACTCACCAAGAGAAGGCAGTTTGTGGGCTTTAGGAGGAGTTGGATTATCATTTATGTGTGCCCTTTGCGGAGGGCCCAGGTGGGTTGTCCACCATTCCATCACCCTAGTTCTCTGGCTTCAGAATTCTAGCTGCCGGGTATTACTGAGATTTCAGACCAAAGTAACCGTGAACTGTAGCTGTCTTACTTTTAAATATGCTGACTGTTTTTTTTCAGTTTGTTATAAAAGTAAGATCTGTCTATGAACCCTTTTGTTGTAAAATTATTGGATTTATCTTTTAAGTTATGTGACATGTTCACGTTAAAGCAGTAGTGAAAAGCACTTTTTTTTTTTTTTAAACCCTGCAAGACGATGGCATAATGTGCTAGTATGCATTGTATACTAGCACATTATAAAATACTTACCTTAGAATTAAGCCCTCCAGCTTTACGCTGTTACCGCTGACAGGGCTTGCATCTTCCTTTTTGATTTGTGTCCTCCAGCAATCTGATTGGCCGCGCATGGGCGCAGGAGTCAGGGACCATGGTATGGAGCTCTGAAGGGATGGCACCGGTATGTCATCTCTTCAGAGCGAATGCGCCAGGGACATCACCGGCTGCATGCAGTGTGAATATCTCCTAAACAGTGCACGTTTAGGAGACATTCACTGTACCTAATAATATTTCATTAACAAGCCATTAGATCAATATCATAATGGTTAACGCTCATTTGGTTGTTGGCAATTGGTTTATGTCAATAAATGGTCATATTGCACTACATATGGACATTTGTACGAAGGCATAGGTACTTTTTGTTTGACAGTATTCAAGCCTCTTTTAGATACAGTCTCTTATACAAATACATTCTAAAGCATATTTCTGTATCAGCAATAAATGCTGCTGTTATTTCATTAATTTTACTCAATCACTTTTATGCTCAGCCCAGACTATTCAAATTATTTCTGCGCAGCTGTTTAGCAATGCAAATCTAAGCAGTAAGCAAGGGCCATCAACAAGTTGCTGTGCACAGCATGCACTTCCAGTGTAATTTAGTGTAAGCACCACGCAAAATGATTGAATGATTTTACCATGTCAAGAAAAAAAAGGCAAAATTGCTTCTTCAACAAACTACATTTTCCTCTCATTTTTCTTTCCATTTAAAAATACAAAAGCACAAAATGCTGGAAGGCTTAATCTGTACTCCTTTTCAGTGTTGTTTGATTTCATGAACGTTTCCATGGAGTCATTCTGGTAATGATTAGTGTTAATATGCTTGTAATTATAACACCACTGGCTTGGTGGGTCTGGTGAAGTGGTGCACTTGCCTCTCGATGAACAAAGCAGGGGATAATTTACATTTCACAAAGCAGATAGCTATAAGGGAAAGCACACATAAACATATGCTTGTCTAGTGCTTTAAGGGAAAGCACATATAAATATATGCATGTCTATTGCTATAAGGGAAAGCACACATAAATATATACTTGCCTATTGCCTCCAGAACCACTTGTAAATATGTTCTACTAACATTGCAAATAGAATGTTGGCAAGCTGGAAATATATTGCTTGCCAATCTTTTATCCTTGGTTCACACTGCAGCGGGTCTGGGATTACGTGTAAATCGCACACGTTCCTCGATATTCAGGAAAATGCACTGCTCTTTTGCAGACACACACGTGTGCCTTTCAATTCTTAATGGCGTATCGGAAACGCAAAGCATTATTGGGTGCATGAAACCACCCAAAAACGCACATCATGCAGTTCCATGTGACTGTGTTCCATATGGCTGCAGTTTAAAAAGGATCATGGTCTTTTTTCCTGCATTTCTCATAGCTATAGCAGTCCATCAAATGAATGTACTGCTGTGCCCATGCAAACATGGCAAGCAGAACCCGCTACAGTGTGAGCCTAGCTTAAACATCATGAGAATACTGGATGAATGATCATCCCTTTTTTTTTTTTTTTTGCATGATAGTCTCATATTGAAAACCAATAGGTTATTAAAGCCATAAAAATTCTCATACAACAGAATACAATGGAAGTTAAGTAATGTGTTGTATTGTATAGTAATTAATTCTTTCCTTTTCGAGCATGCGTAGTCTCGTCCTAAGTTTTTTCATTATAAAACTGTACTGATTAAATGAAAATCATATGATCTTGTAGCATACGATTCTGTTTGTCCCTTCAGAGAATTTTAGCATCTCATAAAATTAGAATATCATCAAAAAGGTAAGGTAAAGGTTTATAGATGAGTTACAAGAGTGATATATTTGTGATATATTACACACAGAGTGATATATTTCAAGCAATTCGTTCTTTTAATTTAGATGATTATGGCTTATAGCTAGTGAAGGTCCAAAATTCAGTATCTCAGAAAATTAGAATATTACATAAGACCAATAAAAAAAAAAAAGGATTTTTAATACAGAAATGTTGGCATACTGAAAAGTATGTCCATGTACAGTATAGTATGCACTCAATACGTGGTCGGGGCTCCTTTTGCATAAAGTACTGCATCAATGCGATGTGGCATGGAGGCAATCAGCCTGTGGCACTGCTGAGGTGCTATGGAAAGCCAGGTTGCTTTGATAACAGCCTAAAGCTGGATACACACTATCCAACTTTTATGGTTAGATTTCCTTCAGATTTACCTTTTCTATGTAGTGCAAGGGCCTGCCAGATTGCATACAAATTGAAAGTGTTTAGGTTTGACCTCATATTATATGGTTTTGGTAAGTCTAAAGGAAAAAGTCTTCAGAAAATCTTATAGTGTATATGGCCCATTAAGCTCATCTGCATTGTTGGTCTGGTGTCTTCTCATCTTCCAAGTTGCATGAGGTCCAGTGTGAAGTTTCCACAGTCAGTGATGATCCGGGGAGCCAACTCATCTGCTGGTGTTGGTCCACTGTGTTTTATCAAGTCCAAAGCCAGCACAGCCCTCTACCAGGAAATTCTAGAGCACTTCATGCTTCCCAGCTTTATAGAGATGCTGATTTCATTTTCCAGAAGAACTTGGCACCTGCCCACACTGCCAAAAATACCAATATCTGGTTTAATGATCATGGTATCACTGTGCTTGACTGGCCAGCAAACTCGCCTGACCTAAACTCCATATAGAATCTGTGGGGTATTGTCAAGAGGAAGATGAGAGACATCAGACCCAACAATGCAGATGAGCTGAAGGCCGCTATCAAAGCAATCTGGGCTTTCATAACACCTTAGCAGTGCCACAGGCTAATTGCCTCCATGCCATTCCACATTGATGCAGTAATTCATGAAAAAGGAGCCCCGACCAAGTATTAAGTGCATACTATACTGTACATGGATATACCTTTCAGTAAGCTAACATTTCTGTATTTAAACATGTTTTTTTTTTTTTTATTGGTCATATATGTAATATTCTAATTTTCTGAGATACTGAATTTTGGATTTTTGCTAGCTGTAAGCCATAACCATCAAAATTAAAAGAAAGAAATGCTTGAAATATATCACGCTGTGTGTAGCACATCTGTATAAAATATGAGTTTCACTTTTTGAATTCAATTACTGAAATAAATTAACTTTTTGATGATATTCTAATTTTCTGAGATGCACCTGTATATGTGTTATGTGATCTGGAAAATTATAGCATGAAATTCAATACAGTATAACCTTGGATTGAGAGTAACTTGGTTTGAGAGCCTTTTGCAAGACAAGCAAAATGTTTTATAAATTTTGACTTGATAAACAAGCAATGTCTTGATATACAAGTAGCGTCATGTCACAACTGAATATAAAAAAGAAAAGCGGTGCCTCTAAGTGTAGCAATGTGGTTACATTTAATGAGGGTACAATATTTAGAAACTCACACGGTTGATGATTAAAACAAGCACATCTAAGTATGCAGGCATCTGGGGTAAAGCTGTCCACATAGACCATCCCCTGCGCCGCCAGCTCTCACCGCTGTCAGTCTGCAATCAGGACCAGGAACAGTGGCGCACCAACGGGGGGGCTGGGGGGGCGGCCCGCCCCGGGTGCCACGCACTGGGGGGTGTCAGCCGGTGTCCTGCCCGGCGTGTTCTGCACCTCTGACAGATCCCATATTGCAGTGTGAAGGCAGCTGCAGTAGCAGCTCCTTCAGTCCGCGCTGCTAGCGGGGGGGGGGGGGGGGATCCGCGGCGGGAATAATGGGGCGGAGCCGCGACTGGAATAAGGGGAACGGAGCCTCGGGGGAGAAGGGGCGGAGCCTCGGCGGGAAGAAGGTGAGTGCCAATTGCCCAAGTGTGTGTGCTGGATAGGAGGGGGATGGGGCAGCTGCATATAGAGGAATTCATCTTTCCCTATTCTTCCTGCAGCTGCTGAATAACTGATTCTCCTCCTCTCCCTCCTGCAGGAAGAATAGGGAAAGATAAATTCATCTATATGCAGCTGCCCCATCCCCCTCCTATACAACTTCTTTTGCTGGCCCCCCAGTGCTCTTACCCCACCTCCAGTGCTCCTAATCCCCCCATCAGTGCTCTTAACCCCCCCAGTGCTCTTAGCCCCCCCAGTGCACTAGACCCCCCTGTTCTTTACCCCCCTGTGCTCTTCAGCTCCCCACAGTGCTTTTAATCTCCCTCCCCCCTATGCTCCCTGTCCCCCCAGTGCTCTCCACCCCCCTGGTTTTCCCTGCCTGCCCCCCAAGTGCTCCCTGTCCCCCCAGTGCTCTCCACCCCCCTGGTTTTCCCTGCCCGCCCCCCAAGTGCTCCCTGTCCCCCCCAGTGCTCTCCACCCCCCTGGTTTTCCCTGCCCGCCCCCCAAGTGCTCCCTGTCCCCCCCAGTGCTCTCCACCCCCCTGGTTTTCCCTGCCCGCCCCCAAGTGCTCCCTGTCCCCCCCCCAGTGCTCTCCACCCCCCTGGTTTTCCCTGCCCACCCCCCAAGTGCTCCCTGTCCCCCCCAGTGCTCTCCACCCCCTGTGCCTCCCAACCCCCCTACAATGCTTTCCAAACCCCCTCTTAATTCTCTCCAGCCCCCCCCCCTCCCCCCCCACCGTGCCCTTCAGCTCCTCCAGTGCTCTCTGCTTCGCCTGTGCTCTCCGGCCCCCCTAGTGCTCTTCTATCTTCTATCATGTCCTCAGTCTCTGAGCCAGGGGCGTAACTACAGGGGTTGCAGGGGTTGCGGTCGCAACCGGGCCCCATGCTCCAGGGGGCCCTGTGCGGCTCCCCTGTACACCTGGATAGGAGGGGCAGCAGGGGCCGCATGTAGAGAAATCACTGCCCTCCTTTTTCCTCCTGTAGCTGCAGGGGGAAAATGGAGGAGATTGGTTCCTCTGTATGCTGCCCCCGCCCCTCCTCCTATCCATCCAGTTCACTTGTGTTCTGCTGTCTCTGGGCCCCTGTGTGCTCCCCTGGTCCCCCCCCTACTGTGCTTCCCCCCCCCCTACTGAGCTTCCCCCCCCCCACTGTGCTGCCCCCCCCTACTGTGCTCCCTACCCTCTCCTGCCTGCTGCTGCAGGGGATGTGTCACAATAGAGAACCAGGAAGGGGTCGGTAAATTGGTAATTTACCAGCCAGCTCCTTCCTTTTCTCAATGGATAGAGTCATAGTCAGTGACATTGTAAAAAAATAAAATAAAATGATAAAAAATAATACAATTAAAATACCAAAAAAATAAAAACAACTGACACCAGTGGGTGAACTTCCAGGATCGTAAAGGTCACACTTGCAACCGGGCCCTGGCATTCTGCCACTGTGGGGAGGCCCCAACATCGCAGGAAGGTGGCCCACTGCAGAACTTGTGAAAGGGTCCCGCAACGAGAGTAAAGGGCCCCAGGATCAGTAGGAAGAGTCCCAGGCTTGAAGGGAAGGGCCCCGGCCAGGGGTCCAGGGGGCCCTTCATGGTTTCCTGCACCGGGGCCCTGAAGGTTCTAGTTACGCCTCTGCTCTGAGCATCTCCTGTATCATGTCTGCAGTCTCTGAGCATCTCCTGTATCATGTCTTCAGTCTCTGACCATCTACTGTATCATGTCTGCAGTCTCTGACCATCTCGTGTATCACGCCTGCGTTCTCTGACCATCTACTGTATCATGTCTGCAGTCTCTGGCCATCTCCTGTATCATGTCTGCAGTCTCTGACCATCTACTGTATCATGTCCTCAGTCTCTGAGCATCTCTTGTATCATGTCCTCAGTCTCTGACCATCTCTTGTATCCTGTCCTCAGTCTCTGACCATTTCCTGTATCATGTCTGCAGTCTCTGACCATCTCTTGTATCATGTCCTCAGTCACTGACCATCTCTTGTATCATGTCTGCAGTCTCTGACCATCTCCTGTATCATGTCTTCAGTCTCTGACCATCTCTTGTATCATGTCCTCAGTCTCTGACCATCTCTTGTATCATGATCTCAGTCTCTGACCATCTCTTGTATCATGTCCTCAGTCTCTGACCATCTTCTGTATCATGTCTGCTGTCTCTGACCATCTCTTGTATCATGTCTGTAGTCTCTGACCATCTCCTGTATCATGTCTGCAGTCTCGGACCATCTCCTGTATCATGTGTGCAGTCTCTGAGCATCTCCTGTATCATGTCTGCAGTCTCAGACCATCACCTGTATCACGTCTGCAGTCTCTAAATATCTCCTTTAGCAAGTCTCCAATCTCTTACTCAAACTTAAACACATTGCTAATAATATTAGCTATCTATTTATGCTGAAGGTAGGACTGTGCAGGGGAGGCAGATAGTGCAAAAGGGGGAACTGTGATTAGAGAGACGGGGGGCAGACTGCAAGGGGCACTGTGATGGGGGGCTGTGAAATTTGTGCAATAAATATTCTTGAAAACATTTCAAATTTTTGTGGGTGTTTTTACATTTTAAAGTTGGGTGGGGTTGCCAGATATAGGATCCGCCCCGGGTGCCAAATGCTCTAGGTACGCCACTGACCCGGAAGACTACCCTGCAGTAGAAAGATCTGAAAGCGAGGCTTGAATCGCTCGTGGAACACAGCGTGGAAGGGATGACGTAGATGGCGGTGAGGAGGATGGTCTATGATGACAGCTCTACTCCAGTTGCCTGCATACTTTGATGTGCCTTTTTTAATAATCAACCATGTGAGTTGCTAAATGTTGAACCTTTATTAAATGTACCCATATTACGACACTTAGAGGTGCCTCTCTTATTTTTTATACACCGTATTTCCTGCTGGATTTTGCTTCTAATCCCCTTGTCGAGGCTGCCATCACATTGCTATAAGCTTTTTATATGGACTATAAACTGAAGGACTTATGAATAAATGGTTGTAGAACGAATTATCTGTTTTCATTATTTCTTATGGGGAAATTTGCTTAGATATTAGAGTGCTTTGGATTACAAGCATATTTCCGTAACAAATTAGGCTCTCAATCCAAGGTTTTACTGTACTTTTATAAAAATCTATACAATTTTAGTGGAATAACAGTGCCAAGAAAGCAAAAATGGCTTGTGTTGGTAATATATGCTAAAAAAAATTCATAGCAATTTATTTTTTCTAGATAAACTGACTTTTCCTGTTGATTGTACTAAACTGCTGGAAAACTACTCGAGACTTCACAAAGAGAGAAAATCAAGCTAATGTTATTTAATGATCTAATGTCCTTAGTTTTGGTTTTGTTAATATTAATTATTATTTAGTGAAATTTCTTTATACTCTCCTACCTTCTGCCTCAAGAGTATTAGCTGTAAAACATGGAATGCAAAAACTCCTTACAGCAATATTCTAATCACCATTTGTCTTAAAAAAAAAAAAATACAATCATTATATTGTGCATGGTATGGTAAATTTAAGAATTTGTGGTTTAAAACTATATAATGGCAATAGCAAAAATACTTTTTATGCAATTTATAAACATAATTTGAATACCATATTGTAATATGCTGTTTTTGCTGATTAGCATAAATAAGCTTTAGTCCTGGTTCACACTGGTGCAATGCGGGAAACCCTGCGAATCAGTGTCGGTTCCCGCATCGCACCAGAATCGCACAGTGGTTCACAATGAGATCTGCAAATTGCTGGGGGTGACAATGTAAAGTTAATGACACCCCCAGATTGGGTGCGAACTGTGAAATGGTGCAGCAATCAGATCGCATAGGTCTGAACGTCTATGTGATCCGATTCCAGTGCGAGACAAAAAAAAGGGTCCTGCACCATTTTGGTGCGAATTCGATGCAATTTCAGCCATATAGAATATATGACTGAAATCGCATCTCACTGAGATGCGATTGCAGACATTGCATGGGATCTGCACAGCAATGAGGTGCGAATCACATGTGATGTCTGGCATCGCACTAGTGTGACCTGGCACTGAACCAATCTAAAGTTTGACAGATCATCTTTTTTTTTTTTCTTTTTGAGTCACCAGTTCCCACATGTAACCCTTAGTAGGCGGGTGGTTTCTGATCACTCACTTTACTTTTCATGAACTTATCAATGAAATCTTTGTGAGCCGCTGCCTCATCCTTGTCCAATGCTTATGAAGGAGTAGAACATTCTGTTCATGTCTCCACCCTGGAAAACACAGAGTAGTAATGATAAAGCTGATTAGTGAAGAGGCTCAAATAAAAGATGAGCCAATATCTTTACTGAATAACCGTTGATTGTGCTTTCTTATATGTCAGTGGTGCATAACCAGAGTGAGAAAAGTCTGAATAAATCTTGCCCGGCACTGTATGCTTAAACTCTGCCAAACTAGTCTAGCCTGAGGCCATTTTTTGTGCCTGCCCACACAAATTACATTACAGCATTGAAACAGCACAGTGAACATAACAATGCATGTCCAAGCGAAAGTTTTCCTACTTGGCCAGACAGGGACTAACAATTAACCCTGACATTTAAAAGGTTTTTGACTAGCCTCATCTCAGATTTATTATTAAAGTTTTAGTATTTACTGTTTATGCATTGACACAAGCAGGAACAAAGGAGGAGCCTCAAGTAAGCACTGACTAAAGGGTTAATGTAGATGGTGAACCATTAAAGGCCCAAAGCACCCCACACAAGGCCCACAAGTATGGTACTATGCCTGGTTGTGTCTCCGGTGTATTTACTATTTCTAAGTTAGTGTATCTAACCAAAAATTAATTTTAACATTTTGGATAAAGTGGGGAAGGATTACGTAGTTGCATAGTTAGTCAGGTTAAAAAAAAAAGACAAGTCCATCTAGTTCAAAAAATAAAAAAAAAAAATTTAAAAAATCATACAATCCCATATGCACAATCCTATTCCCACTGTTGATCCAGAGGAAGGCGAAAAACCCCAGCAAAGTATGATCCAATTTGCTGAAGCAGGGGAAAAAAATTCCTTCCTGATCCCCCGAGAGGCAATCAGATTTTCCCTGGATCAACTTTACCTATAAATGTTAGTACCCAGTTATATTATATACATTTAGGAAAGAATTCAGGCCTTTTTTAGGGCAATCTACTGACTGAGTTGCACAGAACCACTTCTGGAGGGAGTCTATTCCACATTTTCACAGCTCTTACTGTGAAGAAACCTTTCTGTATTTGGAGATGAAATTGCTTTTGCTCTAGACGTAAAGAGTGCCCCCTTGTCCTCTGGTTAGACCTCCGGGCAGGATTTTATTGCTATTTGTGGAAGATTCACCCTGCCGATGTGTCCAGGTGGTGAAAAAGAGTTTGATCTTTGAATCTGATGCATGTGAATTTGTGTAAAAAATATTTTCGGGTTCAAATCTCTGCCTACAGAAGAAGCTATTGATCTTCTCAAATAAACTCAGGATATTCTTGCCCCTGTCAACCTCAGGCTTCACAAAAATTATTTCTAAGGCCTCGTTCACATCTCGTTCACATTCAGGCCGGAAGCACAAATCACATGGCAATTGCATCACAATGCGCTGCACCCGTTTGGGTTCTATTATCTTTCAATGGCATCCCGAACGCAATGTGATCCTGACACGATTGTCGCAAGGCAATTGAGGAAAACCACAACTTCACAAATCGAGTGACGTTTATCGCCCGAAAAAGAGTAAAGTACAGTCACCTAAAACAATTAGAATTTCTGTCTTGCCAATCTGACATCACATAGCTAAAATCGAATAAGTTGCTATAGTATCTGCAGTTTTACACATCTGTTTATAACATGGGTGTCCAACCTTTTGGCTTCTCTGGGCCACATTGCGTGTAGAGACATTTTCTCGGGCTTCATATAAAATTTATATTATATAGTTAAGGTATATAAGTAATAAAACGCAGCTGCCCCCTTCCCGCGCTGCCGCGCCCCCGCACTAATTTAACACAACTAGAGTATGATCCCTTCCACGGCAGCCTCTGCCTACAGTTAGTTGGAAGCCGCTGTGGCTGTGCCCCCGATCCGACTTCCTTCCTCCTCAGCAAAAAATAAATAAAAATTGTCAGGGGTCAGTGGGCCGCATTGCCTGCGGTTCTGGGCCGCATGTGGCCCCCAGGCCGCAGGTTGGACATGCCTGGTTTATAACATCTTTATGTTTATATCATCTTTATGAGTTTTTTTAAAATCTGTTTATAGCATCAGTGCTCTCCAAATATGTCTTTTCAATAATAGTCATGATGTTCTAACAATATAATTTTTTCACATGGTGGTCATATAAATTATTTAATTCTTTATTTGTGAAATGACATAGCTGCATAAAGAATATAGATATGATGTCTTCTAAATCTGAACTTATCTGCCTTTCAGATAATACCCTGGGAATAGTCCTAGGATGTGTGTTTGGATTCCTTACTCTCCTAGTCCTCCTAATATTGATTGCCCTACATGAAAAGAAGCGCAGCAGGTAAGTGATATTCTTACCCCTAAACCAAAGCTGTCCCTATCTAAAAGTGAAAAAACACTTCCCGACCACCCGCTGCCTTTTTACTGTGGCAGGGTGGCTCTCCTGCGCAAACCGACGTAGGTCTACATCGATCACGCGAGGGAAGCTAGGGGGCGAGCGTGATTGCCGCCTGACACCCGCGATCGCTCCTCGCTGAGAGAGAAGGACAGTCGGCTGTTTTAAACACAGCCGACCGTTCTTCTCCCTGCAATGACCATAGAGCCCATGTGATCCTTCTATATAGGATCACATGTCTCTATGGTCATTTCAGAAGCCACGCCCCCCCACAGTTAGAATCACTCCCCTAGGGTCTCATTTAACCCCTTGATCACCTATACTGTTAACACTTTCCCTGCCAGTGTCATTATTACAGTAACAGTGCATATTTTTAGCACTGATTACTGTAGTAATGTCACTGGTACCCCCAAAAGTGTCAAAAATGTCATTTAGGGGTCCGATCTGTCCGCTGCAATGTCGCAGTCCCGCAAAAAATAGCAGATCGCCGCCATTACTAGTAAAAAAAAAAACAATAAAAATGACATACTGTAAATCTTTCCCGTAGTTAGTAGACGCGATAACTTTTGCGCAAACCAATCAAAATACGCTTATTGCGATTTTTTAAATCAAAAATATGTAGCAGAAGACAAATTGGCCTAAAATGTTAAAAGATTTTGATTTTTAAATTTTTTTTGAGAATGTCATATAGCAGAATGTGAAAAATATAGTTTTTTTTTTTTTTCAAAATTGTTGCATTTTTTTGTTTATAGCCCAAAACACAAAAATGGCACAGGTGATCAAATACCACCAAAAGAAAGCTCTATATGTGGGAAAAAAAGGATGTCAATTTTATTTAGGTACAGTGTCGCACAACCGCGCAATTGTCTGTTAGCGCACTGCCGAATTGCAAAATAGGGGCCTGGTCAGGAAGGGGGCAAATCCTTTCCGGTCTTAAAGTGGTTAAAGGGCAATAGTATGGAGTTTTTTTTTTAAAAAAAAGGTTGTATAGTTTATTGCAAGATACAAAAATCCAAGAAAATAATACAATACAAATAGATTAAAATCCAGGCGTTTTTGTAAATTTTTAAAGTGACCAACATTTATGTCCACTATTCACAGATGGGGACAGCGAAAGACTGTATCTTGCAATAAACTTTACAATCTTTTTTTAAAGAAATCTTCCTTGATATTTCCGTACTATATACTATTGCCCCTTAAAATCCCATTTAGAGGGAGCTTCCTTGTTTTTATTGGTGTACTTTAGGGATGTGGGCACTCTCTTAGTTTTTCCACCAGATGGCCTAATATATTCAAGTATCTAAAAGTGAAAGTATGTATAAATATTTGAACTGTTTCCTAGAGTTAAGTTTAGTAAGTCATTATTCCCATTCAGTGTAAAGAAGGCCTTAGACCGTAAACCAATTTTCCCTTCTTACTTATGTCTATACTATTCCCTCAACAGGCCACACAGCTCATAGTCTACTCAATTCGTTTTGGTCTCTGACTTTTGGATGACTGAAAATGTCGACCTGTGCTACTTGCTCTGATTGCCCAGAACACAAAATATCTCTTCCTCTTGGCTAGCAATCACAATATTGCACTTTACATAACACAGACTGCAAATTAGGATACATACACAAGCCAATCATAACCTCCTCAACCAATACACACCAATTCTATCTTACTTTATGGAGGAGGAATTGATAGTACTTTGATGTCAGCCAGAAACACACCCTGCATAATTAGTCCCCACTGAGACTTACCAAATGCATACACATAGCAACACTTTTACTGATTTCTCTATCTGCAACCCTCACTATCCTGTGTTTATAGAGCTATTTGGACATGTAGGATGAGCTTTGGATTTCTACTCCTCTCACCTGTCTGTATCTGTACACTTTGCTTTCTTGCTTGCTAAAAGTTTTGCTTTAAAACTGTTTGGCCTGTCATTGCTTCCTTTCTTCTGTAATTTGTGACTGCGACTCTAGCAACTCAAGCAGTGGCAGCCCATTCATTGGGGGTCGCCCCCCCCCCATCCATGCATCCAGTCCCCTAATCTACATGCATGGCACCGGACACATGGATTCCAATGGGTTTTTTTTTAAGCACCTGATTAGAGCCCGAAGCTCTAATAGGCTTCAAAAAAGTGTGAACACTGCGCCCTGAGCCCACCAAGTTGTGTGACAATAGCGAATGAATATACGCTATTGCCACACTGATTCTCCTCCCGGCCAATTAGGAAGCAGGTCCTGAGACCTGTTTCCCGATTGGCTGAAAGGAGAAGGCATGCTATTGGCCAAGAAGGGGGGAGGAGACGACCGCCGAGAAGGGACATGAAGGAGCCTGAGTGGGAAGCCACCGCCGCCTGCCATTCCGGAGGAACAAGGTAAGTAAACTGTAAGTAACTGTAAGTAAACTGTCGGAGAGACGGACAGATTGACGGATGGGTGGGGGGGGAGAGATGTGGTGGTGCAGGCTTAAGTGATATGGGGGACAGGTCCGTCTGACGCCCCCCCCCCCCCTTCCCGACTGATGAAGCACCAGCCGCCACTGAACTCAAGGCTACTTTACCCCTTCGGACATTATCTCTTTTATTAATGGGGGAAATTGGAGGTTAGATTTTAGTCACCGCAGCACCCTTACTAGCAGTACATGCTTACCATGTTTCATGGTTCTGTGATTTACTGACTGTGTAAACGACTTTCTTGCGCATGCATGTTACAGACCTCATCTCCATACATCCATGTACAAAACAGCAGCATATAGACTGTATATATATGTCATTAGGTTAATGCAGCTTCATTATTCTACATATTGTGGTTTCTTCAGGGGTGCCTTGGCAAAATGCCTAAAAATTGCCCAAAACCTGTATACATACAAGCCGGTGTGAGGATAAAGGCTGCTTTTTAGTTACACTAAGTCACAGGTTTTCATTGTGCACCATTACATCCTTCTAGTTGCCGGTGTCTTAACGACCAATGACATCATTAGTCGATAAGGAGGATGTCAGTCGCCTGCATATCATCTTTGTTTGACCCTCCCCTGCCCCTCTCCATCAGCGGTGGGGTCACATTAGCTGAATGATGGAGTAAAACCAAGGAAGAAGAGAAACAATGGAATACTAGTCAGTACCAGTTTGCAAAAGTGTATTTGCTTTGGAAGAATAAGTCACCTCTAATGTTGGGTGTCCTATTTGGACCTGTGGATGTTACTGCATTATGAAAAAAATATTAGAATAGTTTTTACTTTTTAGAATAGGATGCCCCAAGACTGTCCATAATTTGTAAAGGGTGCCTTGATTGAAAAAAGGTTGAGAAACACTGTATTAGATAAATACATTTTTATTTTTACTTTTTAATGTTTTGCTATTAGGATCCCTTTACTAGTATAAAAACCAATGGCTTCAATTGAGAAAGCACTGACTTACTATAGCATTAAAAAATGAGCATAAGCAGTAACAATGATAAATATCACTAATGTTCGTCCTGGGTGCTATAATCATTTGCAGCATACTGCGTGTATGGAGTTTTAAATAATCAAATCTAATGATTACTACCATGCTGCATCCTGGCAAAATGTCAAACCATAAATGCGCTTGTTCCTGAATCCTGGTTGACATAGGCATCGTTCTATGATAATCTTACACTCATCCTATTTTCCGTGCCCTGCACTCTTGCCAAAAGCTCAACTCTTAAATATGAGGAGGCCTATCCAACGTCTGGCTAAATGACACACTATTTTTAGAATTTTAAAAGGGTAGAATTGCTTAATTTTGGAACAAATGTTCCACCCCCATAAATGCATTCATTGATCAAGTGTAGTGATAAAAGTTTTGCAAGTAGATATGGCATACCTATCCACTAAAGGGAATTTACATGATGAACTCCCAGCCCCTAGGGAAGGAATGCTGAACATGTTTAAAATGACAGAGGCTTGTACACAGAGATTTAAAGAGAAGTAATTAATATGCTGTTCCTCTGTTCAACACTTGTAGTCTCAACTCCTGTGGTTTACACAATGTGACCTCCAGTTACCAAATGGAATAATTAGAAGCACTTGTAGCAGCCAATTATAGTGTGCTGCACAGCGGAGTGAATTTCAATAGATGTTGTAAACTGCCAGGTGCAGTCTGCACCTTGTAAAGTCTAACTTCAAGAAGATTCTGTGGACATCACAAAGTGACACCTGGATGTATCACCAAGCCACAGAAAGAACCACTATACTTCATGGCAAACTATTCACACAAGTTTCTGGTAGGGGATTGCATTGTCAGAACTATGTGCCATTGGATTTTCTCTTAGGACTTTTCCACTTTGAACAAGAAATTGGGAAATTTCTTTACTAGGATTCCTAAAATGCACTCATTGTTTTAAAGAAAATAATAAATGGTAAAAGAAAAACATAAAGATGGCAGAAACTGCCTTTCCTTTTTTAAGTTTGCAATTTTATTATTAATAAATATATACAGTGCCAACAGTTTGCACAGCACTTTAAGGTTAGGTTCACACTAGTACTAATTGGATGCAGGTTTCCCAGTGGCGGCCTATCTATAATGGGTGCAGCCCCCCAATCCATGCACCCGGTCCCTAATTTCCATGCAGGGCGCCGGATGCATCGACTCCAATGTTTTTTTTTTTTTTTGTGGAAGCACATGATTAGAGCCTGAGGCTCTAATTGGCTTCAAAAAAGGGTGGGCTTGGGGTCCACCCAGTTGTGTGACAATAGCAAATTAATATTCCCTATTGTCTTCCTGATTCTCCTCCCGGCCAATCAGGAAGCAGGTCCTGAGTAAGGTTGCCATCTCATCCCTTTAAACCAGGACACACATTATTTACACAGGTTCTGTGGCTGATTAAACACTTCCCACAAACTCACGTAGATCTACGTGAGCTGCAAGAAGTGGTTGTACCAGGGTGATGCCTGCAGCTAGAGGCATCATCCTGGTACCATTTGTTAGAGCCTGCGGTCGGCTTTCAGGTGGTAATGGCCGACAAGGCTCGGGAGCCCAGCGAGTGGGAGGGGACGACGCCCCCCCCCCCTCTACCGCCGCCTTTCGCGGCTCATCCCAGGTCTCCCATCCCACCGGGAGACCCGAGCAACCAGCCGGTACCTCCATTGGCTGGTTGGAGTCCCGAACAAAGCTGGATTCGGCTTTGATCAGGTCTCCGATGCTGTAACCTGGAAGCGGCGTTAATGACGTCACGTCCGGGTTACTGGGCGGCTAAAGGCGCCAAATTTAATACAGTGACAGTATTCAAAAATGTAGTGTTTGGCATTTTGAATACATTGAAGTGCAGTGGAGGGGTCTGGGGTCTTTAAGACCCCAGATCCCTCTATACAGAGTACCTGTCACTGCCTATTGCTGTCACAGGGGATGTTTACATTGCTTGTGACAGCAATAAAAATGATCAGATTAAATTTTTTTTTAAAAAACTGTGCTAAAATTAAAAAATGTAATAAAATAAATAGGAAAAAACTAAATTTTAAAGCGCCCCGTCGCCGTGAGCTTGCGCACAAAAGAAAACGTGTACAAAAGTCGCGCCCAAAAATGAAAGCTCTGGTAAAACCACATATGTGAGGTATCGCCGTGATTGCCAGAGCGAGAGAAATAATTAAAAAAAAGAGCTACTCTGTAACTCTAAACTGGTAACCATTAACAATTTTTATTGAACATAGTTTGTCACCATTCTGCGGGTGTGCGCAATTTTAAACTGTAACATGTTAGGTATCGATTTACTCGGCGTGACATCATCTTTCACAATATACAAAAAAAATGGGCTAACTTTACTATTTAGATTTTTTTAAATGCAGTGAAATGTATTTTTTTTTTAATGGCGTTTAAAAGACCACTGCGCAAATACTGCGTGACAAAAAATATTGCAACAACTGCCATTTCATTTTCCAGAGTCTTTGCTAAAATATATATATATATATACATATATATATATATATAATGTTTGGGGGTTCTAAGTAATTTTCTGGCAAAAAATAAAAAATACTGATTTTAACTTGCAAACAACATGTGTCAGGAATGGGCTCGGTCCAGAAGTGGTTAAGGTGGTAATTAAACTCGGTGTCTTATGTGCATTGTATCAGCCTCAGAACCTGTGTAATTAATAATGTCCTGGATTAAAGGGATGAGGTGGCAACCCTAGTCCTGAGACCAGATTGGCCAGGGAGTCTTAGAACTCCTGGCCAATCAGGACCCACTTTCTCTTTGGCCAGGAAGAGAAGCCTGTCTGTTCAGCCGGGAGGAGAAGCCTCGGCTCTTCCCTCGGCTGGAGCGAGGAGCAGCAGCCCTACCCCTCCTCATCTCCTAAGGTAAGGCCACCTTCCTATCTGTCACGTGCAGAGGAGGGGTGGTGGTTCAAGTGAGGGGGGGAGGTTTGTTTGCTGCCCCCCCCCCAAAAAATATTGAGCATCAGCCGCCACTGGTGCCCAGCTCTCAACGGAGCTGGTTCAAACATCTCATTGGCTGTTGCAGAGCGGATTGCACAGGGGTTTCAGGTCCGAATTCAGGCAAAAATTCAGGTCTGCTTCGTCCCTGAGCCCACGTTCACATTGGTACGATTTGACATGTCAAATCGGAGCCAATTGACGTCAATTGCACTGTCCGAATCAGTGCAACGACAACTTTGCATGCCAATCTGATTTCCAAAACTAGTTTTTGTACTACTTTTGGCGACTTGGGGGGGGGGGGAGGTGGATTTCAGTAGACATATGTGCAGGAACCGGCACAGATATCTGTGAAATCACAGCCAGCTTGGACTCGTGCAAGTTCAGCTGAACTCGCATGATTTCAGAACGGCCTCAGTGTGAACCTAGGTTGAAGCGGAGAACAGGGACGCACCGGACCCCTGCTGTGAGCCGCATCCATTCTAAGTGTGAACCTAGCCTAAAAATTAAAAGGAGACAGTACAGTAACAATACAATTCCATACAAGAGGGTTAGGGCAGCCCTGCTTGTGAGATCTTACCATCTCTAAAAAAGGAGGGTCAGGTTTAGTGGCAAAATGTCAGGGCCGGTCGCAAGTATGACCTTTTAGACCCTGGTAGTTCTGCCACTGGCTCTGGATGTTGTTGAGGTCTTCTTCCACCAACCTCAGCAACTGCCTGAGCTTCGCAGCTGTGCAGTCATATGATCATTATTAAACAGATTTTTACACTGCTTGTTTTTAGAGATGAAGTAGAACATTAGAGAAGGCAGAAACAAGGCAATATTTAAAGCTTACATATTTGAGAGCCTTTTCTTCTTCTTTAAGGTGGATGAAGATAGATGGATGGATTAGGTTAGGGAGTTCCAGAGGAAGAGAGAGTTTCTGAAGAAATCATTGAGCAAGGGATGGGAGGAGGTGACAAGGAAACTTGACAGCATTACTTTGATTGTTTACTTTACTGAGTGTTTCTACTGACCTGGGATACTGTGGGGTAGATTTACTAAAGGCAAATAGACTGTGTACTTACCAGAGCTTGGTAAATGAGATAAAGATTCACTTTACAAAGAATGCCCAATCACATGCAAGGAAAATAAAATAACAAAATTTTTGCTTGCATGTGCTGGGATGAAGGAAGTCAGCAGAGCTTTCCCTCATTTACTAAGCTCTGGAGCATGTTGCATGGTATGATACAAATGGGGGGTACCCTTGTTGTTCCCCCTTCCCTGTCTAACCAGGCTGCATGTCCAAATAACAGCCTTTAATACATTTTTTGGGCGACCTCACATCATTTTTTTTATACTTTAATTGTATCTATGACTAAAATGTAAAATCATATACTATATTACCAAAAGTTTTGGGACGCCTGCCTTTACACACACATGAATTTAAATGGCATCCCAGTCTTAGTCCGTAGGGTTCAATATTGAAATGGCCCATCCTTTGCAGCTATAACAGCTTCAAGGCTGTCCACAAGGTTTAGGAGTGTATCTATGGAAATGTTTGACCATTCTTCCACAAGTGCATTTGTGAGGTCAGGCACTGATGTTGGGGAGGATGCCTGGCTTGCAGTCGGCGCTCCAATTAATCCCAAAGGTGTTCTGTCAGGGGTTGAAGTCAGGACTCTGTGCAGGCATATCACGTTCATCCACCCCAAACTCACTCATCCATGTCTTTATAGACCTTGCTTTGTGCACTGGTCCAAACCATTTGGTGGAGGGGGGATTATGCTGTGGGGTTGTTTTTCAGGGGTTGGGCTTGGCCCCTTAGTTTCAGTGAAGGGAACTCTTAAGGTTCCAACATACCAAGACATGCTCCCAAATTTTTGGGAACATTTTGGGGTTGGCCTTTCCTGTTCCAATATGGCTGCGCACCAGTGCACAAAGCAAGTTCCATAAAGACATGGATGAGCGAGTTTGGGGTGGAGGACAAGCCTTTATTGGGTGTACCCCTATGACAGCACTTGGATAGACAGCTAGCGCAAAGTGGATTGCTTTTCCCAGGACACAGACAGAAGTATCCAATGCATGCACTGGAAAAGGACTGATGCAATATCCCCTCACTGAGTTGTGAGGACTGTACAATATATGAATGTTCATTTTGGAGAATATGTAAAGTTTGATAGTTGCTTGTTCCTATTATCCAATACATAGATGTTAAAATACAAAACATTGTGGATCCATCCTTGTCTGATATACCTGACACATTTTTAAACAGGGCATTAGACATATTTTCAGAAGATTAACAATGTCATAATTGCCTTAACAATATCCAACATCTTCTAAAGGTGTAACTAGGGAAAGGAATTCAAGAGAGCTTTAGCTAGGGGGTATATTACCATATTTCATTAAAAAAGAATATGTCAACATGTTCATGAGATTTTAGAGTGTGTTTGACAATTGATAACAAAATCTTACATAACTATTTTATCACAAACTCAGCTGTATTAAGGCAAAATAACTTGCAGAAGGGGCAAGGTGTGATAAATATGATTGGAAGAGCTCCAAAATCTCTAGCAGCTACATTTATTTTCTTAGTAAAGGCTTAAAACACCTCTAAAACAACAGACTTTTTGACCTTGTATACAAATTATTTATATTTGAAACTCATGATCAAGCTGTTTTGGTCCACCTAAATTTTGTACTATTTTGAACTATAAGATTAAAACTGCGACTAAAACGTACATTTGCAAGTTTGTAATTTTTCCTCTTTACATACACTAATATTAATCTCATAATAATAAGTATTTTCTAGTAATTATAATCACAGCTGTGTATACTTGAAATCCCTAAGAGAGTGCAATCATGTCAGGAATGAACTTTAGCTTGATAGCATTGCCTTAAAAGAGCTTATAACATACACTAAGTAACCAAAAGTATTGGGACACCTGCCCTTACATGCACATGAACTTTTATGGCATCCCACCCAGTCTTAGTCCCTAGGGTTCAATATTGGGTTGGCCCACCCTTTGCAGCTATAACAGCTTCAACTCTTCTGGGGAGGCTGTCCACAAAGTTTAGGAGTGTGTCTATGGGAATGTTTGACCATTCTTTCTGAAACACATTTGTAAGGTCAGGCACTGATGTTGGTTGAGAAGGCCTGGCTCGCAGTCTCCACTCTAATTCATCCCAAAGGTCAGGACTCTGTGCAGGCCAGTCAAGTTCCTCCACCCCAAACTCGCTCATTCATGTCTTTATGAATCTTGCCTTATGTTCAAATCAAATGTTGGAGGGGGGATAATGGTTTGGGGTCTTGTTTCAGGGGTTGGGCTTTGCCCTTTAGTTCCAGTGAAGGGAACTCTTAGGCTCGGTTCACATTTATGCGATGCGAGAAGGCTGCGAATTCGTAGCCTGTTCCCGCATCGCACACGCACCCCCTGCAGTTCACACTGCCATATGCGATACGCTGGGGGTGTCAATGTAATCTTAACGACACCCCCAGTTTGATCGCATATCGCAGTGCGATCGTGCAGTTCGCACAGGAGCGGATCGCACAAGTGTGAACCGCTGTGCGATCCGATCCTGATGCGGCTGCAAAAATGCCTCCTGTGCGTGTTTGCTCCGGGTGCGATGCGAATTTAGCCATACAAACTGTATGGCTAAACTCGCACCGCACAGCTGATCGCATGTAATGTCGGAGCAGTGCGCTCCGATATTACATGCGAACCCGGCACTCGCACAAATGTGAACCGGGGCTTAAGGTGTCAGCATACCAAGACATTTTTGACAATTTCATGCTCTTCATACTTAATTTGGGGATGATCCCTTCCTGTTCCAACATGACTGCACACCAAACATGGTCCATAAAGACATGTATGAGCGAGTTTGGGGTGGGGAAACTTGACTGGCCTGCACAGAGTCTTGACCCCAACCTGATAGAACACCTTTAGGATGAATAAGAGCGGAGACTGCAAGCCAGGCCTTCTGTCCAACATCAGTGCCTGACCTCACACATGCGCTTCTGGAAGAATGGTCAAAAATTCCCATAGACACACTCCTAAACCTTTTGGGCAGCCTTCCCAGAAGAGCTGAAGCTGTTATAGCTGCAAAGGGTGGGCCAACTCAATAAAGTACCCTTTGGGCTAAGAATGGGATGCCATTAAAGTTGATGTGAGTGTAAAGGCAGGCATCCTAATACTTTTAGTAATATAGTGTATGTATTGCATCAGAGTATTCAGCTGTTTCTCTGTAGTTCAACTCTAAGGATTTCTTTATTTGGGTATTTCAGTCTTTATTTAAATACAGGATTGTTTTTCTTGTTTAATGAAGAAAACCTACTCTTGAAAGCACATGATACTTTTAACATAAATCATCTAATTTGATTAAAAGCATGCAGGGAAATATTTTTTATGCACACTAGATACCTTCTTTTGTACTTCTTACATTTTGATTACTGAGAAGGACAAAGAAAGGGATCTATATACCAAAAATGAGTTATGTAAAAATAATTTTATTTTGCAGGAAAAAAGAGATATCTGTTCCCTCCGTGACTTACCAGAAATCTAATGAAGCCTAGGAAGACTCAATAAATGTGCATATTCAAGCAATGAAGAAAGAAATCTCCCAGTGTAATTCTATATGCATTGCTGAAGAATTTCTAAAGTTCCACATATCGCAGCATCCAGTCTTATCACAAACCAATATTTCCTTCCCGTTCCACTGAAGGATAATGTGTTCACCTGAAGTTTCAAAGACGACACCGCAAACTGCTTTAACCAATTATGCTTGTGAAAGTAAACCTTTTACTATAAGTACTTAAAAGATGTATCAAAACCTGAAGTGTCTCAATTATGCATAACACAACTAGCTCAACAGATTTGCACCTTTGCTGGTCACCAAGTACAACAATCTCAGAGGATTTGCAGCTTTTTCAGTCTCTGCTCATCTGTAATAATGGAGCTTAAAAGTGCCATTTTGACAGCTAAGCAGTGGTTCCAATAATGGCTAGGTCCTAAGGAACGCAGAATTACCACAATTCTCTTTTCCTACCTGATCGCACCCTCTACAGTCTAAATGTATCTGAATCCAGTTCTGTATTTTCCTTTATTTATCTATAGTTATCAAATCAGTGACATGCTTATAGATCTCTGATAATAACTATGATTTAATGTATTCACTAGAAATTATGAGTATGATCTGTAGTAAGTGTACTATGCAGCGTAGGATATTGTAAAGTGCTCAGATGCTTTGAGAAGTACAGACACTCCTACTCCTACTCAACATGGGAGACCAAGGGCCTACTTTTTTACCTCTACATTCTCATCATAGCCACAAAAAAAAAACACCATCTTTAGAATACCTTTCCCTTCACTTCTTTCCTGACAGCCAAATATAAGGTTTGGGAGGTGAAGAAAGGGGTGGATTTTCTGAAGGCAAGCTGCGCTTGGGAACTGAGTAGTCAATTTTTCCAGCCAGTTGAAAGGCGCATTGCAAATAAACACAAATTATTTATGGAAAGGATGGAAAGGACACGCACAGCAAGAAAGCTTTTAAAATACTTGTTTTTCTGTACTTTACCTGCCAATTTTTAAATTGTCGCTAAGGTCTCTATAAAGATGCTCTCGCTCTCCTGACTGGGCCATATTTTTTTTTCTTTGAGGACATTGCACACTAAAGCCTTAAGGAGGATCTGAAGCTTGTGGGAAAAAAAAAAACTGTTTTGTAAATTACAAATGCAAGTAGAACAAAAGAACTCCAAGCTTTTTTTCTTTGTGGCTTTTTTTTCCCACACATCGCTCCCCCTTCTTGTTCTGACTACTGTGACTCAGGTACCATCTTTAATCCAGCATCTGGTCAGCAGTCCTCTCCTTCCTGGACCGATCCTGGCTTGGATGACACTGTGTAATCCTCTGCATGCTCACGTTGGTCTTCACTGGCTATTTCCTGGGTGCTAATAGAGAGGCAGAGTCTCTAATGCAGAGATGTTGTATCAAGACAGCATTTAAAATTCAATCTTTGGCACCAAAGAGATTCCTGGGAACAAAGAGCCAAATAGGCATGTGCAGTAGAACTATAGCAGAGAAAAGCAGGCAAACACGTTACACTCCACAACTTTTTTTCTCAAAAAATTAGAATGTTTTTTAAGGCATCTACAGTAAATTTTTATATATGCACCCAGAAGCTATAGGCATCAATAGTAAACTGGTAATCATTGGAGCACTTGTCTATTAATCCCTTCTGGTCTGGATTTAGCAGCAGCTCTTTCATGGACAATACATGTGGTTCTCTCTCTTTCTCTCTACTTCCTCTCTCTGGGGTCTTCAACCCAACCCAGAGACAGGAAGTGCATACATAATAAATTAGCAGAACAAACATTTACAAATACGGATAGTAGAGGGCAGCAGATCCCGACACTGGGCTTTCCTTTTTTTATTAGCTTCTTAATAGGAAGCATATTAAGACAGACTAAAATACAATTTGATGTTGAGATTTCAAACCCAACAATAAAAATTGGTCTCAAGCACGGTACTTACCAAATAGATTTTGGATACAGCCAGGCAAAATACAATTGTATAAATAAAAAGCAATACACAAGGGAAACCCTAGTGCATATTACCCACAGACCCAAGTAATAATCCATATGCAGGAACAACAGATAACAAACTTACATTATTTAACAATATCTCACACCACTTTTACTTACAGTATTTCTACAATGCTTAACTTTGCTTAACGAGAAGCCTCAGCAAGGTTCCAAAAATGTAAAAGTCCGCAGCTGCAAAAACTTTAGCTGCTGACTTTTAATTACCAGATACTCACAGGTCCAGGGATCCAGCACCATCCTCACCTGGGCCAGTTGTTCACCAGTCTTTAGGTACCAGGCACCCTCATGGTAACTGTGTGAAGCCACCTGTGACTCCTTGTGGCTTCACAGCTGGCTTCCCACTGCACATGTGCGAGCTGTGCTGCACCCTGTGAAAGGTCCCACAGCCTCCTGGGACCTGTGACATGTGCCAGAGAGTTACAGTGAGGTGGGGGGGGGGCACACCTGCCAAAACTAGGTATCAAAACATTCCAAATATGGAGAAGGAGGGAGGAGGAGGAAGAGTGGAACTTCCCCTTTTAGGTGAGGCTTTGATAAACCCTGATGATGTAAGTAGTGTACTCACAAAACAAATGAGGAAACCAAATACTGTAAGCTCTGTTAGGTATGTCATTCCATATTTACTTGTGATGTAATAAATATTGTCTTAAAAGCCTGCTTTTGCTTTATAGATATTGCATTATATTCTGTGATCTGGACAGGATCAACATAAATGTGTAGGCTGTCATCCATTATCTCTCTTTGGCATGCTGGAATTCTGTAAAGGAGCCTCTAATGTCTACAGGTAGCAGGTTTACATTCTGCCCAGTTTATGATGTAAGAGCCTAAGCGAATAGTTGCTAACTGGTCTAGCCAGTGGTTCATTGGCTAAAGGAAGGCCCCACGAGAATTCTGAAAATCAAGCCAAAATTTAAATAAATTATTTTGTTGGCTGAACTCGAGGGCACACCAAAAGAAACATTAGATTCAAAAAATGCATTTATAGACTGCTATGCATTAAATGCATTGTTTAAAATGTTTTCATCCAGTTCACGGTAATATATATATATATATATATATATATATATATATATATATATATATATATATATATATATATACACATACATACACTGCTCAAAAAAATGAAAGGAACACTTTTTAATCAGAGTATAGCATCAAGTCAATTAAACTCCTGGGATATGGATTTGGCCAGTTAAGTAGCAGGGGGCGTTGTAATCAGTTTCAGCTGCTTTGGTGGCCACTGACATTTTTTCCCTACTCATCTTTTCTGACTGTTTTTCACCACGTTTGCATATGGCTAGGGTCAGTGTCACTACAGGTAGCATGAGGCGATACCTGGACCTCATGGAGGTTGCACAGGCAGTCAGAGATGTATAGTAACGAAGTAGAACTACTTAAGTACTGTACTTAAGTACCGAAATGCGGTATCTGTACTTTCCTAGAGTAGAATTTTTTTCTCCTACTTCTACTTTTACTTCACTACATTTTTTCGATGATTTCGATACTTCTACTCAAGTATTTTTTTTTTTGTGCTGCATAGTTACTCGTTACTTTTAAAAAAATTACCACTGCCAGAACAGTAGATGGCAGGTTGCATAAAGCTCAAAAAAATGTGTATGTCATTTGTAAATCAGCGCATACGAAAATAAAGGCTGTGTATAATTAAAGCTGCTATACCAAATCTTTCCAATAAAAAGAAAATATGAAACAAACAAATAAATGGTGCTACAGCGCTTAAAGTGCATCAAGAAACTACTAACAAACACAGGTTAATCATTTGAATAAATCATTTGAAATAATAAAAACAATATGATGTTCAAACTTTTGACTTTTTTCTTTAATAACTACATAACACAGTACTTGTACTTCTACTTTCAGTACTTGAGTAGAATTTTTTTTTCAAAACTACTGGTACTTTTTACTTTTAGTACTTAAGTAGCAAATTTTTTGAAAAAACTACTTGCAATACTTAAGTAAAAAAAATGTTGAATACTTTAGTACTTCTACTTAAGTAACTTTTTCTGCGAGCACTTCCACTTCTACTCAAGTAATTTTTTGATCGAGCACTTGTACTTTTACTCAAGTAGAAATTTCCAGTACTTTATACAAGTCTGCAGGCAGTCCAACTCCTCCAGAATTGCACATCAATACGTGCCATTGCCAGAAGGTTTGCTGTGCCACCAGCATGGAGGAGATTCCATGAGACAGGCAGTTACTCTAGGAGAGCTGGAAAGGGCCGTAGAAGGTCCTTAACCCATTAGCAGGACCAGTATCTGCTCCTTTGTGCAAGGAGGAACAGAGCCCTACAAAATGATCTCCAGCAGACAACTGGTGTGAATGTCTCTGACCAAACAATCAGAAACAGACTTCATGAGGGTGGCCTGGGGGCCTGATGTCCTCTAGTGGGCCCTGTGCTCACTGCCCTTCAATGTGGAGCTCAATTGGCATTTGTCATTGAACACCAGATTTGGCAGGTCCACCACAGTAGAGAGCAGGTTTACCCTGAGCACATATGACAGACTTGAAAAGGTCTGGAGAAGCTGTGGAGAATGTTATGCTGTCTCTAACATAATTTAGCATGACCGGTTTGGTGGTGGGTCATTGATGGTCTGGGAAGGCATATCCATGGAGGGATGCACAGACCTCTACAGGCTAGACAATGGCACCTTGACTGCTATTAAATATCTGGATGAAAACATTGGACCTATTATCAGACCCCATGCTGGTGCAGTTGGTCCAGGGTTCCTCCTGGTGCACATCAATGCCCAGCCTCATGTGGTGAGAGTATGCAGCCAGTTCCTGGAGGATGGAGAAATTGATACCATCGAATGTTCCCCACACTCTCATGATCTAAATCCAATAGAACACCTCTGGGACTTTGTGTTTCGGTCCATTTGATGCCGCCAGGAGCTCAGCAATGCCCTGGTCCAGATCTGGGAGGAAATACCCCAGGACACCATCCGTCGTCTCATTAGGAGCATGCCCCGACATTGTCAGGCATTCATACAAGCACATGGGGGCCATACAAACTACTGGGTACAATTTTGGATTGTTGCAATGAAATTTAAGCAAAATTAACTAGCCTGCTGCATCATCTTTTCACTTTGACTTTCAGGGTGTCATTGAATTCAGCCCTCTGTAGGATGATATTTTTAATTTCCATCAAACGATGTGGCATCCTTTCGTTCATAACACATTACCCTGTCCATATCAGTATAGATATCCAGCATTATATTTTTCCCCATTGAGATCTGATGTGTTTTCAAAGTGTTCCTTTAATTTTTTTTTGAGCAGTGTATATTAAAATAAGCACACATTTATTAAAACATTATACCAAACAAAAGCCTTATATGTCCCTAAAATAAATATGAAAATTATTTGAGTAGGCAAATTGAGAGAGTTGTTGTCAAGGTCACCAACACAGCTGATGCTGCTTAATTTAGGTTTCAAATACCCCTGGTCATGTAAGGATTAATGATTATGTTATATACACTAGGTTGAAGCTTTTGTATATATGATAGGTATTTCTGCATGAGATGCATTTTGCATGCAGATTTGCACCTCTGCTTCGCACACTCCTTTTTTCCCTATTATACAAACCACAAGGTATCTATGTGTGTGTTGCAAAACAGAAGTAAATCACCAGCTTTCCCTTGTGTTTATTTGACTTTTTTATAAGTTTCATAGGCGCATACAACCTGCTGGCATGCTGCGAAAAAACTTTTACAATAAAAAGGTGAAAAGAGCACATTGGAGTGCTGGTGAATTTCTGCTGCTATTATATAAACCAGTTATATTTTCAAAGGAATCTATAATATTATAAAGGGAGAGACCTTGCTCAAGAGTACTGAGATAAAAGAATTTACTTGATAATCAGTTATTTTTATTTAACACAAACTTTTAATCAATAAGTGTTTACTCTTATGGCAGTTGATAAGCTCCAAGAAAAACGTAAGCTTTCCTTGGCACGCCATTATTAAGACTCCTTCACTTCTTTGCAAGAAAAACTGCACGTCAAAAAAGCCTATTGTTTTCAAAGTGTGGTTTGACTGCAGTGAAGAAACCCTAGAATGGACAATTTTCACTGTATTCTATATAATGTGCACCTAAATTGGCTGTCTGCAGACGTGTGGGAATGCTGATAAAACGCACCACATATAGCATATAATATGCTGCTATTGTGAAAGAACACTACAAAGCTAAGAATATTGGCCTGTAAGAGTATGCAGAGTGGTGGAACATTAATAACAGAACAGAATATTTCAACTTTTATGCAAGTCATCGACAATCTCAAGTACACTTCATATTTTTTTATAAAATGTCACAAGAAGTACAGAACTTTGCGGGATAGAATTAATTCATAATATCTGGTGATTGTTTGCCTATGTCCAGATCTTGGCTACCAAAAATTGTGGGAAATTAAATAATAAAAAAAATGTAAAGAATGTGAGTTGTATTCTGTTATACATTTTGGTTTAATAAAAAAGGAAACATTTGCATAGAACATGTTACATTACAGCCAACTCAAAACTGAAATAATACATAATTGGTATATTGCTTTAGGCACTGAATAGAAGTTATAATTAACAAGTAAGCTGTTACTACTTTACAGTTATTATATAAGGGCCAGATTACAATGTTTAAGTGTTTGTTACCCCAGCATTTCATATTCCTAAAATGTGCCTGCTGTACTATGTACTTCTATGGAAATGTATCCTGTTCTATTTACCGTATATTGCTTCTGTTGTGTGAAAACCCTGGTAGTCCTTCTGCTTTTCCATTAGAAACTGACCACACTAAGCAGGAGAGCACAGTGTGGTCATTTCTCTAGCTCTGCTGGTAACTCAGCCTGCTCTCCTCTAATGATCAGACTTGTCTTGACAGCCCCCCCCCCCCCCCCCCACACACACTGGAGAGTTCATTCACTGGAGAGTTCAGAGTTCAGTGTACTGTTGCTTCTCGTCCCCCAGCTCATGCAGCTGAAAACAGAGGGAATGTGATCACTTACAGTATAAACAAGGGAAAAAAGGTATTTATTATGTTTTTTTATATCTATACAAAAATGGTTTGCTTTTCATTTTAGTTTAAGGCCTCATGCACACTGGACATTTTTACAACTGCGGTTTTTGGCGTCAGACGTTTTTTTCTGCAGCCAGTAAATTTCCCATTAAGTTATCCTGTATGTCCATGCACACATAGGCTGTTATTAGCAGTTTTTGGCAGGGGAGTTTTCTGTCTTGAAAAAAAAACCCAGAACTAGTGGGTTTAACCACTTTACCACTAGAGGATTTTGCTGTCTTACGTCTGGGCCACTTTTTGCGATTCGGCGCTGTGCGACTTTAACTGACAATTGTGCGGTCATGCGATGCCATACCCAAACAAAATTTATGTCCTTTTTTTCCCACAAACAGAGCTTTCTTTTGGTGGTATTTGATCACCTGTGCGATTTTTACTTTTTGCGCTATAAACAAAAAAAGAGCGTAAATTTTGAAAAAAACAACAATATTTTTCACATTTTTTTATATGAAATTCCCCCCCAAAAAATGTAAAAATATAAATTTTTTTAAATTTTTGGCCAATTTGTTTTCTGCTACCTATGTTTGGTAAAAAAATTCACAATAAGCGTATTTTGATTGGTTTGCGCAAAAGTTATTGCGTTTACTAACAAAGGGAAAGATTTCTGTCATTTTTGGTGGGTTTTTTTTAACGCGTAATGGCGGCGATCTGCAATTTTTTTGGGGACTGCGACATTGCGGCGGACAGATCGGACCCTTAACTGACATTTTTGACACTTTTGGAGGTACCAGTGACATTACTGCAGTAATCAGTGCTATATATATGCACTGTTACTGTAAAAATGACACTGGCAGGGAAGGGGTTAATTTTATTAGAGAGGGAGGGGTTAATGTATGCCTGTCGCTTACTGACGTGTGTGGGGGGAGGTGACTATGTGACACAAGGACAGATCCAGGGTTCAGCTATGCTGAACCCTGCAATCTGACCCTGCCTGTCACTTGGGAGATCCGCCCGCTTGTGTTTACACAAGCAGGCAGATCTCCACACTAGATCCCCGACGATCGGGGAAGAGCAGCGGCGGTCACCGCTGCTCCTCCCCTGGCCCGACTCCCGCTGTGACTGAATACAGCGGGAGCGAGCCTCCGGCGGCGTGCGTGCGCCACCGAGAAAGGGGAGTGTCTGACGACGTAGTACTACGTCATCAGACGATAACGAGCCACTTTGCCGCAGTGATATTACTGCAGGCAGAGGTAAGGTGGTTAAGGAGGCTGTAAAAACGCTCTAACTATGATAAAAGCTTAAAAACTTTGAACAACGCCAAAAAACGTGGCTATTCTGCGTTTATCAATGTTTTTGAGCCATAAGCTTTTGTGGGAGAATATAATTTTGCTAAAAAAAAGCTAAAAAATGCTACAGCTGAAAAAAGCTAAATAAAATGCTGAAAAACACTACTGCAAAAATGCTAAAAAAAAAGAAAAACTCCTCCTACAGCTACAGCTTTCTTCTGACGTTTTGATAACGTTCAATGTGCATGAGGCCTTAAACTGCATGGGTTGTTTTACAAGGGGATCGTTTACAATCACTTTAAAGGATGTATGTTTCAGGGAACATTAGTTTTTTTGCATTTCTGTAATAAATGTCTTAACGCACGTTTCCGCAACACATGATAATACATGGTTACATGCCATTCATTATGAATGGCAATCCAACACACGTACACAGTAACAAACAACACACCTGCATTCTACTATAATCTGTGTTGTGGGGTGCTACATTGTTAAAAATTGTGCTTTGCGTTTATGTGTCCTGAGGCTTATTGAAAGCCATTTAAAATGAACACAACCCACTTTGACACACGAAAAAGTATGTTTTAGCATGTGCACACTTAACCTGCTCCCTAGGGGCTGCATGTAGTCATTGGTAATAAAAACAATTAGATTTATTTCTGCTAGATAGATAGTTTGTTGTATTTCTTTCACATATTCTTTCTTTTATTCATTTTCATTCTTTCTTCTCTTTTTATACATTTTTATCTCTGATCTTATATGTTGGATCTTGATTAAAGGAATATCAGTTGTAGTGCCAAATACAGATGCATTTATGTAATGGTAGTGATTTTTAGCAGTTACTTGTAACACGTCCAATTCTCTAGTTATCTCCTACAGTATTTGACCATCTTTAACCACCTACAAAATAGTGTAGCCCATAGGCGCTCAACCTGTGGCCCTCCAGCTGTTGCAGTACTACAAGTCCCATGAGCATTGCAAGGCTGACATTTACAAGCATGACTCCCAAAGGGTAGTCTGTAGACAATGTCAGGCCCCACTTGAAGCCCTCTATAACAAAGGAGTTGAACTGTTAAAAGGACATTTTGCATAAAACCATTCATTTTTAATATCAAATCATTTGTGATCTCCTCGTTCTGGACATAAATTAAAACCCTAGCTAACAGAACTGCTGCAGCAAATAGACAGCTAGGTAACTAAATGACCAGAGAAAATGACAAATCTAAATGGGAAATAAGTTAGTAAGGGAAAAAATTGAGACATTTGAAACTAACTTTTTTTCTATCACAGAAAATGATACCACACAATAGAATAGATATAAAAATGTGCATGTACAATCATGAAGATCATAGCTCTGTTACAGAAAAGTTTCTGTTTTATATTGTGCATATTTTGTTTTTTCTCTTTTTGTAATCCTATGGACATGCTGTAATTAGATATCGGCAAATCCTTAACAATCCACTACTTGATTTGTGATTAATTGAACCAGGAAAATTCTAGACAGATCCGTCAGCTCATCTCCAAATATAAGACATCCTATTTTTATCATATGTGGTCAGACATCCCTATGGAAATCATTACACTCATCTAGTCCATAATTTATGAAGGCAACCGCTTATTAAGTGTTGTGCTTGTAGTTTGACTCCTTGTATAGGAAAATTTGAGTTAATATGCAGTTTTTCTGTGTCCAACCACACAGCCTGAAAGTTCTCCACCAGTAGGCAGAATGGTTTGGCTTTGGATCAAGGCTATTGAAACTCCACACAATCTGTCAATCATGAAGTAGGAGTAATGTAACTCCAATCCATCCACATCAATCGTTCCCATACAACCACAAGTCCTAAAACCCTCTCAGCAGAAGCCAAAGTAAAACACATCATGGATTACCGATAGCCAGACAAAGGCTAATGATACAAACCATGAAAGGGATGTCAGACTTAGCATTTTCAAGTGAAGCATGTTGCAGCTTGGTTACAAATACTTAATTGCAGTTTCGCCATTTGGATTACCATCATTAACCCTTAGGCTGCAATTCTGATACTGTTTCAGCATTATGAGTCACTACATCAAAGCTGCGCTAGCACCAATGATAGTCAGGATTATTAGGCAGTGTCATTAAATAGAAACTGTTACCTTATTATTTGTTGCACCAATTACACCGAAGAACACACAGCTTAAGGGGATGACCTCCACTGATGTATTACAATTTTATATGAAACAAATAAAAATAAAATTCCCAGTTCAATTTGCTAACCAGTTTGCTTACCAACTGTTTGTTGTTAATGTGTACTGGTGAGTGGACATACTGGATGCCTTTGCTGTAATACCATTGGCTGGGCTTCCATTATGCCCCCAATTACCTTTCAGGAGGGATGGGCCACCTCCAGGCTCACCTGCTCTCTATCTATCCATTAGCTTGCATGTGCTTCCACTGTGAAGACTCTCATAAATTCACTAGAGTTAGGACTGCAGGTAATACAGCGAGCCGTGGAGTGGTCCTGCAGCTTACACATGCGTTTGCAAATGTGTGCTAACTAAACCCCTATTTTGACGCAAACTGTTAGACAGGTTAATTTGGTTGGTAAGCAAACTGATTAGCAAATTGAACTGGGAATTTTATTTTTGTTTGTTTCATGTGCGTTGCCCTTCCATGTGTTCTTTGCTATGAAGGACAGTTATAGGTGGGGGCAGAGGCCATTTTCTTTGTTGTTAATGTGTACTGGTGAGTGGACATACTGGATGCCTTTGCTGTAATACCATTGGTTGGGCTTCCATTATGCCCCCAATTACCTTTCAGGAGGGATGGGCCACCTCCAGGCTCACCTGCTCCCTATCTATCCATTAGCTTGCATGTGCTTCCACTGTGAAGACTCTCATAAATTCACTAGAGTTAGGACTGTAGGTAATACAGGGAGTCGTGGAGTGGTCCTGCAGCTTACACATGCGTTTGCAAATGTGTGCTAACTAAACCCCTATTTTGACGCAAACTGTTAGACAGGTTAATTTGGTTGGTAAGCAAACTGGTTAGCAAATTGAACTGGGAATTTTATTTCTGTTTGTTTCATGTGCGTTGCCCTTCCATGTGTTCTTTGCTATGAAGGACAGTTATAGGTGGGGGCAGAGGCCATTTTCTTTGTTGTTAATGTGTACTGGTGAGTGGACATACTGGATGCTGTTAGACAGGTTAATTTGGTTGATAAGCAAACTGGTTAGCAAATTGAACTGGGATTTTTTTTTTTTTTTTGTTTCTATGAAGGCCAGTTATAGGTGGGGGCAGAGGCCGTTTTCTTTGTTATAACAATTTTATAGCTTGTTTAGTGTTTTTTGTCTTAAAGACAACATGCGCTGAAAGAAACATGTAGCATGCCTCTCCGTCATACTGATCCAGTGGCTTGGCGCTCCAACCAGGAACAAGGACAGAGCAAGTTAAAGCAAAGTCATAATTTGAGCTGTATGATTTTTAGTGTTGAAGCCACAGGGTGACCATGATAGCCATGCAGCTAAACACTTTCCATGAGATCAGCAATCAGCTTGCATATTATCTTTAAGTGACTTCTAAGCCATGATGACCCAGATCCAGTACAAATTCACAAATACATAATTAAAATGTAGTTGCAACAAATAATTTGCAAACTCCAAAAACTTTGAGCAATAAATGTTTTCCCATTGTTTGTCCCCTTGAAGGGATTTTTTATTCTGACCAGTATCTGTGTTTGTGTCTTGCAAGTATGCAGCCTATACTAGCTCTTTCTGTAATTTTTACAGTAAATATTTCTGAATTTTTGTTGATTTAGGAAAGCAATTGCAACTAATTTAACTGTTGATTTCGCAAAGAGTGGTTTGTGGCTTAGAACAGGGAAATTTTATAAAATCCATAGTAATATAAAATAGTTGTTGGTGGTATAAATAAATTCTGCTTGTAGAAGATCCTGTCCAGTTATATTAGGAACAGATAGATGACACTAGAGTTAAGGTTGTGTTCTAACACTTTATATTCAATCAAATCTATTTTCCTTCCAGCGCTCTTTCACTGCTAACATACTTACTTTTTAATTTTAATTTTATAATGTATACAATGTCCAGTAACACACAAGTTAACAGTATGTGGGCTAATGCTAAATTCTAATTACATCCAAAGACTCAAGAGGATTTGATGGAAGAACCAAACCACAGAGATGTGGTTGCCTCAGATACTTTGATAACATTGTGAAGAATTCCAAATTACAGACTAGGAGATCTTGGAGCACTCAAGCCACAGAAATAGCTTTTAGGCTTTTAAACCAAATATTTCAGAACTGAATGTATTAAATGCTCAAGAAAAGAAAAGAAAAATAAAGTTTCAGAAATGTGTTCTGTCCAAACATCTCTTATTCCAAAAATATCTAATTCAATGCATGCAAGAGAGTAATTCACAAAAGCCATTTATAAAACCTTCATAGTGTGGGGTATACAAAAAGTATCAGATTTTTCTGGAAACCCCCTTGAAGGCTGTTATGTTGGTCTGATACTTCCCGTGTGGATATCATGCTATCTATCATTTCCCCGAGCTAGTGTCAAATGCCCAAGAGCTCAGTAAAGGAGCGGTCTTCAGTGAAATTGTGAAAACCGAGGTTTCAAAATAATTTTATGCCATTTGCTGCCTGTATTTTAACCACTTTAGCCCTGGAGGATTTGGCTGCTCAAAGATCAGGCCCTATTTTGCGATTCGGCACTGCGTGAATTTAACGGACAATTGCGCAGACGTATGACGCTGTACCCAAATAAAATTGATGTCCTTTTTTCCCCACAAACAGAGCTTTCTTTTGGTGGTATTTGATCATCTGTGCGATTTTTATTTTTTGCGCTATAAACAAAAAAGAACGACAATTTTGAAAAAAATAACAATATTTTTCACATTTTTTTATATAAAATAAAAAAAATGTAAAAATCTATTTTTTTTAACATTTTCGGCCAATTTGTTTTCTGCTACATATTTTTGGTAAAAAAAATCACAATAAGCGTATTTTGATTGGTTTGCACAAAAGTTTTTGCGTTTACTACCTACGGGAAAGTTTTATGTCATTTTTATTGTTTTTTTTTTTTAACTAGTAATGGCGGCGATCTGCAACTTTTTTTGTGGGACTGCGACTTTGCGGCGGACAGATCGGACCTCTGACTGACATTTTTGACACTTTTGGGGGTACCAGTGACATTACTATAGTTATCAGTGCTATAAACATTCACTGTTACTGTAAAAATTATACTGGCAGGGAAGGGGTTAACTTTACTGGTGATCAAGGGGTTAAGTATGTCCCTAGGGGCGTGATTCTAACTGTGGGGGGCGTGGCTTGTGATGTAATCACAGAGACATACGATCCTACATAGCAGGATCGCATCTGTCCTTCTCCCTCTCCTGCGGGAGATCGTGAGTGGCCGAATCTCCAAATCAAATAGTAATGAATAGTAACGAATTTAATTGAAATCTGTTAAACTTCATTTTGTTTATTTATTTTCAAATAAATTTCAACTTTTCAGAATGATTAGAATTTGGATCGGTTGAAAAACGATCGACCAATTCATATTCTGTGTGAAGAATAGCTGGTTGTTAAGCAGCGGGCCGGGAAGCCGGCCGCCTCCACCTTAAAAACCATGACTTATCAAAATAAAATAAAAAAATGGCATGGGGTCCCCCCCAAAATCCATAACAGACAAGGAGGGGTGGCCCCACCTTGTCCCTATGCTGATGGGGACAAGAGCCTCATTCCTACAATTGTGGCCAGTGGTTGTGGGGGTCTGCGGCCAGGGGTCAGGGGGTGCTGCCAGCCGCAACGGAAAAAAAAGATGCTCTCTGTGACACAGAGGCCATCTGCCTACTGCAAGCTCCTTCATTTAACATTTCTTATATAGGTAAGGGGCGGGGCCATCTGTCTATGTCACCTGGTGGCACTGCCCTTTCTAACATCATGGACCCAGCATGCACCGGTCCGTGATGTCAGAAGGGGTCAGTGCCACCAGGTTGCCCCGCTCCTTACCTATATAAGAAATATCAAACAGGGGAGCCTGCAGTAGACAGGAGTATCCCACTCAATTCCCTCAACCCTACCCAAGTTCTCCAAAAATAAAAACAAAAAACAACACCCCTAGACTGGTTATTGAGGAAGAATGTGGCTGAGATCATGTGCCTGGATGCAGGACAATCCACTGGACAAAAACCTGAGAAAATTTCCAGTGGCTCCTTTCGGGAGTAGATGCTACACTCACATAAGAGGAAAGAAGCGCAGTGCCTTCTAAGTGCAGCAAGACATTTAATGTAAAGTAAAGCAGTATTACACTCACATAACACAGGTGAAAGAGAGGCACTTCAGCAAGATGTGTAAGTCATCTAGGGCATCACTGGAGTGAGTCCTGGTGGTAGAGGCAGGGGGGTTCCTCTGTATGCGAAGGGGCGGCCTCGGTGGTGTCCGTGGGCTCCCCGTCAGCTGGTGGAATGCTGGCACTCGTGGGTTCTGGGATCTTGACGTCACTCCTGGCGGTGATGCAGGACGCTATGGCGATGCGTTAGCGGAGCATGCGCTCCTTCTTCAGGCCGTGAATGCGCCATATTGGAAGAGGGCATTTATGCTGTGACTTGGATGGTGGCCTGGGGAAGGCAAAAGGTGGGGCGTGGATGACTGAAGGAGGTTGAGGATCGGTATTTGGTCACTAAGGGGAGGTGTATGTAGGCAGAAAGCGGAAGGAGAGGGAACTAATGCGGCTAAGTGAACAGGGAAGAAGGACAAAAAAGGAAAAAAAAAAAAATGAAAACTAAAAAATTGGATGACCAGAAAAATAATAATAAATGGAGGTAATACCGGATTTAAAGAGGTTGCAGATGATGAAAAGGGAATGAGAAGGGGGGGGTGTGTAAGTGTCACTGGTGTGCTTAGCTGTATGTTTGATACTGATGGACACAGAAAAGGCGCCTGAAAGTGGTGAGGGGGAAGGCGGGGGGCATTTGGGGGGGGGGTTGAAGTTGTTTTTGCATGGACCCCTAGGGGGGTGCGGGGATAGGCTAATAGGAGTTGGGAAAGAGTGTTAAGGACAAAATGGAGGATATGGTAGTGAGTGTATAGGTGGAGGGGGTATTTGGACGTGAAAAGGTTTGGTATAATTAGGAACAGTGGATAGGATATGTGTATTAATATAGGGCGAGAGAGATTTGGAGGGGGTTATACCGGGTGGGAGTGGGGTTTTTTTTGGGGGGGTGGTTTTGTCCTCATGTGGGGGGGTAAAGAAAGAGGGGGGAAAATGGCTGGGGAAGGGGGGGAGAGGGGAAGAATGTGGGTTAGGTGCAGGGAGAAGCATTACAATAAGGTTTGTTTCAATTTCCTCGTTCAGGCCTCCAGGCACGAGGGTGTCAAGTGTGTAAATCCACAAAGTTTCTCTGCGACACAGTCGCTTGAAACGCTCTGTTTGTGGGAATTAGTTGGGGATGGACTCAATGACCCAGACACGCATACCTGTGGACGATTCTTCGTGGTGTTCGGCAAAGTGTCTGGGCACACTATGTTTATCTTTGCCGGCCTCGACTAGGCGGCGGTGTTCACCAAACCGTTTTCTTAGGGTCCGGATGTTTCCCCCCTACATAAAACAGACCACAGGGGCAGGTGAGGCAGTAGACCACATATTCTGATGAGCAGTTGTAGAAGTGTTTGATGGTGTATGTTTTGCCTTTTATGTTGAATTCTTTCTGTCCATGTTGTATGTGCTTACAGGTAAGACATAGGGCTTTGCGACACTGGTACATCCAAACGAGTGGGATAAGGCATGGGGTAGCTGTGGGGGTTTTTTGTTCTCCTTTAAGTTTGCTCGGGGCTACCAGAGTTTTGATGCTTCTGGCCTTTCGGTAGGAGACCTTAGGCTTGGGAGGGATGGTGGATTTTAAGTGAGGGTATTCCATTAGGATGGGCCAGTGTTTGGCAAGGATCTGTTCCATTCTCAGAAATTTGACGTGGAATTGGGTGGTGAAGCGTATAGGCTACATTGTGGGTGTGTCTTTGGGGGTGGGGACGGGAATGTTTGTGTACCGGGAGTAGGCTTTATTGATGAGGGGCTGAGGGTAACCCTTCTCAACAAATTTTTGAGTCGGTAGGCTGCTCTGTTCGGTGTAGTCGTGTTCCTTGGTGCAATTCCTTCGGCAGAATTGACTCTTGGGGATGTTTGAGATCCATCTTGGGTGGTGACAGCTTTGGTAGTGCAGGAAAGAATTGCCTGCAGTGGGCTTGGTGTAGTTTTTGGCCAATATGTATTTTCCTTGGTGGTATAGTAGGAGGTCTAAAAAGGCGAGTTCTGTGGGGGTCGAATACCGAGGTGAATGAAAGATTGTAAGAGTTGTTGTTGCAGTGTCTTACGAACAGTTGGAAGAGAGGCTCGGGGCCATCCCAGATGACAATGATGTCATCTATGTATTGACCGTAGTAGATGATGTGGGCGGCAAAATGATTATTTTGCCAGATGTTGTTGGCTTCCTAATAACCCATGGTGAGGTTGGCATAGCTGGGGGCAAAATTTGCCCCCATAGCTGTGCCAGTGACCTGGAGGAAGAACTCTCCATTGAATTCAAAGTAGTTTTTGTGAAGGCAGAACTCTGTGGCTTTGCTGATGAAATTGGCTTGTTGTGGGTTAATGGTGGGATCCTCCATGAGAAAATGGGTTACGGCTCTGAGGCCTATGTCGTGGGGGATGGAGGTGTATAGGGAGTTTACATCGAGGGATGCCCACATGTAGGATGGTTCCCAGGAGTAATGGGAAATTTGTTTGAGGAGCTACACTCACATACTCAGCCATCCAGAGGAGTATGGCTACAATCATAGGAATGAAAGCATAGCAGGGGCTGGATGGCACTGGAAGATATTTTTACTAAGGTTGTGAGGTGCTGGGAAGAATTCAAATGTGGGGCTGAAAGCAGAGCTGAATAAAAGAGGAAAGGGGAAGTGCAGGAGGGACAGCTGCCATGAGTTCTTCACTCTCATTCAAGAGAAATGGGTCACATGCACACTCCAGATTAATGGCTGTCAACCAATGGACCATAGGTGTGCACAGCCTATTGCATTAGGGTGTGCACGCCAAAGCTCAAACACACATGTAGCCTCAGCTGGGAAGTGCTCTGTGCTGAACGGCTTCCTGATCATTCACACAGTTTACTATGCTTCAGTTATGCATGAACATAAGTGACAGTGAGTGATGGGCACCGATCACTCACTGTGTTCATTCAAAAAAGGAAGGGACCTGTAAATTACATATTTACTGGCCCCTTCCCCTGCTCTCTATCCTGAAACTTCCCTCTTTGTGCCTGCAGCAGCAGCCCGAAGAAGAGGAGAGGAGGGAAGCCAGCAGCTCTGTGGGAAGGGGGGCAGGGTCCAGGCAGTTGGAGGAATATGCACTAATCTAGGTGATTAGGGTGTGCCTAGACACACTCGGCACACCCTGTGCTCACGCCTATAGTTCCAACAGATTTAATAGCACAAACAAATTGAAACCAATCTGCAACTAATACTTTATAAGCAGTTACAGTTATCATATCCTTTTCGGATAAAGTGATTCCATAAATAAAAGCTGATAATTGTAGGCACCCTGTCAGTGTTAAATGGTTACATCTGCAGAAGAGCTTGTTCTTTTGAAAAACAACAGACTTACTGGCCAAATCACTAGGTGAAAATAGGAGAAAGAAAGCCTAAAAAAGAAAGTTTACGCAGCGATCACATCTAAGGAATGGTAAGCTGCAATATAATAAATGTTTGATTTTGGGTGTAACTTCACTTTAATGCTTGCAAATGCTTTTTAATTTGTTCAGTGATATTGAACCATTAGGAGAGTTATTGCAAAGCACGATTTTATCCCTCCAGCATGGATTCTGTAACATTACAGGATCGGCACCGAAGAAAGTGGTATTTTGGGATTTTCCAACCTAAACTATTTTAGGATTTTCCAAAGTGGATGGAATATTTTTTTATTTTTTTTTTTAAATGTAGTTATCCCATCCAGGTATCTCATTTTCAAACATAGCAGAAAAAAACTCACTGCCAATTCATTGCTGCAAGCTAAAGCCTGAATGTCTAACAGCATGGAGCTGTAAAAAGATCTGACCACAACATGAGCATTAGCAAAGTGAAATGAATGTTAATATCCAGGTTTCCAAAACAACCAGCAAACGCTGTCATACTCAGATTGTTAATTTCATCTGTTCTGCAGGGCTTCTGTCTACAGGCATGCACAGGCTGGTTTCCTGGTAACTGTTCAGGAGGTGTAATTAATAACTTAAATACTTGTGCGTCAGCTCATGTATGTCAGACACCAAAAATACAAAGGCAAGTCAAGGGAGCGACAGAGGAGGCGGGTGCAAGATGGGCTATGATTGACTTGTATTGAAAGAGCAAGAAGTGTAACACAGCAGGGATCTCATATATACAATGATATGAGATAGCTTGCTTACAGGGTATGACCTTTGCCATGGCAGCTTAGTATTTCTTTTTATAAGGTGAGCAGGTCAGATGCCAGAAAGAAAGCAAAGAAGAAACTACTTGGGGCAAAGATGGAACCTAACCAAACTATTTGCTGTCAAATCCGGAAAATGAAAGCCTACAGCGTTAGTGGGAATTATTTTTCATAAGACATGTCAGGATGGATTTATATTAGTGTGTTACATGAGAAATTGAAGCTTCAATTATGATTTCATATTAAGGCTGCATTCACACTTGAGCGTAGCGTTTCACCGCGTTTTTTACCGCGATTTTACATCGATTTTTACATCGATTTTTACCACGATTTTACCGCGATTTTCAGGCTTTTTTTTCAGGCGTTTTTGGAGGCAGGCATTGACATCTATCAAAAACGCTGGTAATCAGCCCAAAAAGAAGCTCATGTACTTTTTTCAGCTACAGGCGTTTTGCAAAACGCTCAGATGTGAACAGGGGCCATTTAAATGAATGGGGTTTTACTTGTTGGGCGTTTTGGAACATTTTTTTTAGCGTTTTTGGAGCTGAAAACACTCAAAAACGCCCAGGTGTGAATGGAGCCTTACAGTACATGGAAAAGAAGGTAGTTTACAGTACATGGAAAAGAAGGTAGTTTGATGCAAATAATGGTATTGATGCTTCCTAAAAGTAATCCTAATCCCAAAAGCCAAAATGTTATACATTGTTAGCTCCAGTCTCCCCCCCTCCCCAAAAAAAATTAATAAAAGTCAGCAGCTATATATGCTGTAGCTGCTGACTTCTAATATAAGATGGTATAGAGATACGTGTTGTTGTTCTGTATTCTGATCTTTGTTTCTCTCATCCCATCCCCAATCCCCCTTTCCTCCCCAATCCCCCCTCTCTCTCATACCCAATCTCTCTCTCCTCCCCAACACCCCCCCCCCTCTCTCTCTCATCCCCCTCTCTCTCATCCCCAACCCTCGCTCTCTCTCTCTCATCCCCAATCCTCTCTCTCTCTATCTCTGTCCCTCCCTCTCTCTCTCATCCCCAATCCTCTATCTCTCTCTCATCCATAATCTCCTCTCTCTCTCATCCATAATCTCCTCTCTCTCGCTCATCCCCAAGCCTCTCTCTCTCTCTCTTTCTCTCATCCCCAGTCTCCTCTTTCTCTCTCATCCCCAATCCCCCTCTCTCTCTTTTCCCCAAACCCCCTTCTCTCTCTCTCTCATCCCTAATCCCATCCTCAATCCCCTCTCTCTCATCCCCTACCCCCCCTCTCGATCTAATCCCAAATCCTCCCCTTCTTTCTCATCCCCAATTCCCCCTCTCTCATCCCCAATCCCCTCTCTCTCATCCCCATTTCCCCCTCTCTTTCTCTCATCCCCAATCTCCTCTTTCTCTCTCATCCCCAATGCCCCTCTCTCTCTTTTCCCCAATCTCCCTTCTCTCTCTCTCTCATCCCCAACCTCAATCCCCTCTCTCTCGTCCACTGCCCCCCTCTCATCCCCAATCCCCTCTCTCTCATACTCTACTCAATCCTATCCCCAATCCCCCCTCTCTCGCTCTCTCATCTACAATCCCCCCTCTCTCTCTCTCTCTCATCCCCAATCCCTTGTCTCTCTCATCCCCAGTCCTCCCTCTCTCTCATCCCCAGTCTTCCCTTTCTCTCACTCCCAATCCCCTCTCTCTCTCTCTCTTATCCCCAAACCCCCACTCTCTCTCTCTCATTCTCAATCCCCTCTCTCTCGCATCCCCAATCCTCCCTCTCTCGCATCCCCAATCCCCCCTCTCTCTCATACCATCCCCAATTCCCCCTCTCCTCCCTGAACCCCCCTCTCTCTCATACCCAATCCCATCCCCAATCACCTCTTTCTCATCCCCATTCCCCCTCTCTTTCTCTCATCCCCAACCCCCCCCTCTCTCTCATCCCCAATCCCCTCTTTCTCATCCCCATTCCCCCTCTCTTTCTCTCATCCCCAATCTCCTCTTTCTCTCTCATCCCCAATGCCCCTCTCTCTCTTTTCCCCAATCTCCCTTCTCTCTCTCTCTCATCCCCAACCTCAATCCCCTCTCTCTCGTTCACTGCCCCCCCTCTCATCCCCAATCCCCTCTCTCTCATACTCTACTCAATCCTATCCCCAATCCCCCCTCTCTCGCTCTCTCATCTACAATCCCCCCTCTCTCTCTCTCTCTCATCCCCAATCCCTTGTCTCTCTCATCCCCAGTCCTCCCTCTCTCTCATCCCCAGTCTTCCCTCTCTCTCACCCCCAATCCCATCTCTCTCTCTCTCTCTCTTATCCCCAAACCCCCACTCTCTCTCTCATTCTCAATCCCCTCTCTCTCGCATTCCCCAATCCTCCCTCTCTCACATCCCCAATCCCCCCTCTCTCTCATACCAACCCCAATTCCCCCTCTCCTCCCTGAACCCCCCTCTCTCTCATACCCAATCCCATCCCCAATCCCCTCTTTCTCATCCCCATTCCCCCTCTCTTTCTCTCATCCCCACCCCCCTCTCTCTCATCCCCAATCCCCTCTTTCTCATCCCCATTCCCCCCTCTCTTTCTCTCATCCCCAATCTCCTCTTTCTCTCTCATCCCCTATCCCCATCTCTCTCTATTCCCCAAACCCCCTTCTCTCTCTCATCCCCAATCCCCCCTCTCTCTCTCATCCCCAATCCCATCCCCAATCCCCTCTCTCTCATCCCCATTTCCCCCTCTCTTTCTCTCATCCCCAATCTCCTCTTCCTCTCTCATCCCCAATCCCCTACCCCCTCTCTCTCTTTTCCCCAATCTCCCTTCTCTCTCTCTCTCTCATCCCCAACCTCAATCCCCCCTCTCTTGTCCACTACCCCCCCCCCCATCCCCAATACCCTCTCTCTCATACTCTACTCAATCCTATCCCCAATGCCCCCTCTCTCGCTCTCTCATCTACAATTCCCTCTCTCTCTCTCATCCCCAATCCCTTGTCTCTCTCATCCCCAGTCCTCCCTCTCTCTCATCCCCAGTCTTCCCTCTAGTGGTATTGTGGCCATTTTTTGTTTTCACCGGTCCATCCCATCTGCACTTGATCACCGTTTTCCGTAATATATTCCATATTTATTTATATTGGAATCACTTATACTTTTATTTCTTCTCACCAGCTCTTGCTGATATACTTGAATTTTTCTTCACTACCATTTAGTCTTTATTTCTTCACTTTATAGTGTCCACCGGACACTATCTTCACTTTATTTGGTCACCCTGATCACGAAGCACCTTATATATTTATTTATTTATTTACTTATTTATTGCTTACATCATTGCACTTTATATTTATATTATATACATTAGTTTTTTATTTATAGCATTGTTATATATGGTCTATTATTTCTGCATATGAGTGTACTGTAATTTATTGTGATACCAATACTCTATATACCATACACACCTATAGGCAGCGCCAATTACCTCACTACCCTCAACTGACTTTGAAGTTAGTCTGTAGTTCCAGTCCCCCAATGTCTGTACCCACACAGTACCCCAAGCAAGTTGTCCCTAATGGAGCATTATTTACTCAGCCAACCTCTGCCTCTCTCGTAGAACATACCTGCCACTGGGGAGAAGCGTGGACTGGTCCTTCTCCCTGGAGTCTTTCAGCCACTGGAGAGAATACAGGGTGACTGGGGTCACTCCCTCATGCTGTTGGGGACCTGGGCTGACTGCCCAGCATCCCTGGGATATAGAGGTGAAGACCGCAGTTCCATACACTACCACAGGAACTCCATCTTTGGTACATTGAGGGCAGAGGCCAGCCACACTCTGCTCTGTTGCCAGCTCTTCTGCTGGGTTGGTGTCATTATTCTGGTGCACCGTCTTCTGCTGGGAAGGGAGTCAGCTGCTCCATTATCCTTACCTTCATTTGGCGGTTAGGACAACCTTTCTCTGGTACTGCCTACCAGATTTACAGATCTTGGCTGGGAAGGGAAGACAGTTTCCTCCGCTCTCACTGACTGTTGGGAAGGGAGGACAACAACCTCTTCCCCCTTCTCATCATGGGCCTCCAGAACTGCCACAGGTGTGGGACAGAGGTCGTTGACTCTCTGTCCGGCTGCCAGCGCTTTTAGCTGGGTATAGAAGCTTCACTTCCTCAGCTTGTCGCTGACGCGAGGGGGCGATTTCCCCAGCTTCCTGGAACCCTGTAGCTGTTGCGGGTGCTAGGCAGAGGTTGGTAGTACTCTGCCCTGTTGCCAGCACTTCTGCTGGGGAATCCACATAATCTGCTCCGGCTAACTGTTGGTGAGGGTGACTGGCTTCCTCCGCTCCCAGACTGTGGATCTCTCGCTGGGAGGAAGGATGACCACCTTCTTCTCCGAACTGTGCAGCTGCTGTTGGGGAGTGATCACAACCTTCTCACCCTGGGCCTCTTCTCTCAAGGAGGCTGAAGCTGCTGTTGGTGTTGGGCAGCGCTCAGTGATGTTAGGCCCTGATGCCAGCTGTTCTGCAGGAAAGTAAACTGAAAAGTCAGTGGCCTTGCACACATCTTCCTGGGTCACCAATTGTTGCAGGCAGAGGTCAGCAGCGCTATGCCTGGATGCCCACTCTTCTGCTGTAGACAAACTGGAATGTTCCTCCTCAGCAGAAAAAATCGAATAAATCTCCAGTCTCTGGAATTGCTGAAAGTGCAGGGAGTGGGCTGGTGGAACTTAGGCCCAGTGCCAACACTTTGGCAGGTGACTTATCATCCAAAACATCCTCCGATGAAAAGTCAAATAAATCTGCGATCCGTGGTTGGGGAATGAAGATGGCTTCCTATTCTCCCATACCTTTAAACTGCAGCTGGGAAGATGAGCTGGCTGCTTTATCTCCTTTATCTCCTTTATTCAGCTGCTGGACAGATGCATTCCTCCATCCAAGCTCATCCTGTGCAGAAACAGGTTTGTCAAGGTGAGTCAGCACTTGCTGCATCCGCCATAAGACCTCCGCGTCCAAAACCGTGGGTGCAGGTGAGCAAAGCACACTATTACTGTACCACATTGTCAATTCTTCAGTCAGGATTTCTGGACTGTCAGCTGGTACTTCAGGATATATCCAGGCAAGGGGAGCCCAGGCCCGGCACTGAGCAGAGTCTAGCAGGCATCTGTAGGCAATCTCCAGCTCCCATTCCTGATTGGCTAGAAATTCCAAATCTTCCAGTGCCCAGTGCACTTCCAAGACATCCAACATCTGTTCTCTGTATTCCAAGATTTCCTCCAAACATCACTCCAAATCGCTCCCAAAGTCAGGGTCCTCAGACAGCCTCTCTAATAACAGCCCCAGGCCTCAGTAGCAAAAGCCTTCCACTGTCCATGGGCACACTTGGGTTACATACCAGCGGAGGGCTCTATAGCTCTCGTCCAACCGCATCTCCACCTGGGCCAGCCTGCTTAACTCAGCTTTCCATTCCTTGTGCGGTTGTCTCCCCAAAAACACCATTTGAACTTTGTACTGCAACCAGTACCTTTCCTGGAAGGAAAGGAGAAGTTTTCCCTGGTGTCGCTGCTCACGGGCTAGCGCTTCCTCCCAGAGCGGATTGAATCATGCCATCCTAGCATTACCTTCTCTGACACTGGTCCCCTGTGCTGTATCCACATCTCTTGCAACCTCCTTCTGAATTCCTCTTCCATGGCGGCTGATATCTGTACCTCTCCTCTTCTGCTCCCCAGACCTTGGATCCAGGTGGAGGTTTGGATGTCCCAGACTGCAGGAAGCATCCCACTGTTTGCCACCAATGTGATGGAACTTCAACCCACACTGTACTTGTGGACTTCCATCAGTATACAGCTTCCTTATCACGTACCTGGTGCTAGAGGCCAATGGAGAGAGAGGGCTTCCCTTGCGGCTAAGTTCCAGACCCCCCTGAGGATGAGAACAGGAGAGGTCAGGCCCAAAGTAGCACGGGTCGCCGGTGGCGCCCGTGAGGTGTTTGCAGGACTTGGATAATGCTGAGACTGGAACGTGGTCGGGTGGATAGCCAAGATCAGGAGCCAGGTGGATATCAGAGCAAGCGTGGTCAGGTGGATAGCCGAGATCCGGAGCCAGGTGGATATCAGAGCAAGCGTGGTCAGGTGGATAGCCGAGGTCAAACACAGGAAGCAATCAGGAGACAGGTCAAGGACAATCCGGGTTGGTAACAGGAGACAGGAACTGGAATATCACAGGGATAACACACTGGAGGAGCTGAAGGTCAACCAGCAACTAAAATCACTGGCAGGTTTCCTTAAATAGGCCCAGGTAAATTGCTGGTAGTGCTGCTGGGTCCTAAATTCCTTCTCCTGCCAAAGTGCTGATAGCGCTGCTGGGTCCTAGAGCCCTTCTCCTGGTGTTTGTGCCCTGACAGTGCCCCCCCCTGACGGGCAGTCTCCGGATGCCTATTTGAGAAATTTTCTCTGGGTATTTGTCCTTAAACTCTTGGAGGAGTCTGGGGGCATGTACATTGGCTTCGGGTTCCCATGAGCTTTCTTCGGGTGGATACCCTTTCCATTTAATCAAGAATTGGGTTTGTCTCCCTCTCTTCCTGCAGTCCAGGATTGCTTCCACCTCGAATTCTGTGTCCTCACCAATCGTCACTGGCGGTGGAGGTGGCTCCACTCTCCCTGGAAATGGATCTGGAACAGTTGGTTTAAGCAAGGAGGTGTGAAAAACCGGATGGATCCTATATGAGTCAGGCAAAGATAGTTCGTAAGCCACTGGGTTAATTTCCCGTTTGATCTGAAAAGGCCCAATATACCTTGGCCCTAGCTTCCGTGAAGGGCAGGCCAATTTCAGGTTGGCAGTAGACAGCCACACTTTGTCCCCAACCTTGAAGGAAGGATTTCCCCTCCGTTTCCGATCAAAGTGTTTTTTGTAATCCACTTGGGCTTTCTGTATGGACTCCCGGAGGACCTGATAATTGTTTTGAATGAAAACAAGTCTGTCCTGCAAGGTAGGTACAGAAGTTTCAGGCATAATTTCAGGCAGGGCAGCAGGGTGGAATCCATAATTAGCCCAGAATGGGGACTGATTTGTAGCTGAATGGACAGAGTTATTATAGGCAAATTCCGCCAGCGGAAGCAGGGATGCCCAGTCATCTTGGGAAAAAGCTGAAAAGCATCGGAGGTATTGCTCGAGGGTTTGGTTAGTACGCTCCGTTTGCCCATTACTTTGGGGATGGTAGGCAGAAGATAAGCAGAGTTCCACTTCCAAGGCTTTACAAAGGGCTCTCCAAAACCTAGAGGTGAATTGCACCCCCCGATCCGAAACAATGTTCTTTGGTAGTCCATGAAGTCTTATGATCTCCTTGATAAACATGTGAGCGGTTTCCGCTGCAGAGGGAGTACCAATCATTGGTATGAAGTGGGCCATTTTTGATAATCGGTCTACCACAACAAGGATGGTCGTGAATCTTTCAGAGGGAGGAAGATCAACAATAAAATCCATAGAAATCATTTCCCAGGGGCGATTAGGGATAGGCAAGGGTCTTAATAACCCCCAGGCTTTGACTTTGTCACTTTTGCTACGTAGACATATGGTGCATGACTTGACGTAGGATCTACAGTCCCGACTGAGGTTAGGCCACCAAAAGGACCGCTGAATGAGCTCGTTAGTTTTACGGGCCCCAAAGTGCCCTGCAAGTCGGTGGTCGTGGAATGCCCTGAGAACCAGAGACCTAGCTTCTTGAGGTACAAAGATTTTGTCCTGGTGCCAAAGTAATCCACCCTGCCTCCTTAACGAGTCATGTTCGGATTCGGGGCACGATACAGAAGCTTGTTCAATGGATGCCTTTAGGTTAGGTTGAATCAGCAAAAAATTTTGGGCAGATAAGATAGTGCTTGGAGGAGCACATTCAGCAGATTCGGGGAACATCCTGGACAGGGCATCGGCTTTCCCATTTTTGGAACCTGGGCGGTATGTCAAGTGGAAATTAAATCTCGAAAAGAATAAGGCCCACCTGGCTTGTCGAGGTCTTAGGCGTTTTGCAGATCTTAAATATTCCAAATTTTTGTGATCTGTGAAGATCATAATTGGATGGTTAGCGCCCTCCAGGAGGTACCTCCATTCTTCGAGAGCGACTTTAATTGCCAGGAGTTCTCTGTCACCCACGTCATAGTTTCTTTCGGCCTGATTCAGCTTTCTGGAGCAATAGGCTACTGGGTGGAGCAGGGCCTTTGGGCCCTGACGCTGCGAGAGCACGGCTCCCGTAGCTACTTCGGATGCGTCCACCTCAAGGACAAAGGGAAGAGCTGGGTCAGGGTGTTGCAACACTGGAGCAGAGGTGAAGAGAGCCTTCAGTTTTTCGAAAGCCGCTTGAGAATCTTGGTTCCAGGAGAAGCGTGACTGCAGGCGAGTGAGCTGGGTGATCGGGGCAATAATAGTTGAGAAATTCCGAATAAATTTCCTATAAAAATTAGCGAAGCCCACAAACCTCTGGACCCCTTTCTTGTCAGAAGGTGCAGGCCACTCCAAGATTGCTGATACCTTCTGAGGATCCATGGAAATCCCTTTTGTGGAGATTATGAGTCCTAAGAACTGGATAGATTGTTTCTCGAACTCACACTTTTCTGCTTTAGCATATAAGCCATGGGTTCTTAAGGTCTTTAACACTTTTCTGACGTGCTCTCGATGGAGTTCAAGCGAGGCTGAGAAAATTAGTATGTCGTCCAGATAGACGATTAAGAACAGGTCAAGGTATTCTCTGAAAATATCATTCACAAAATGTTGGAATGTGGCGGGGGCATTACATAGCCCGAAGGGCATCACAAGGTACTCAAAGTGACCAAAGCGTGTTCGGAAGGCGGTCTTCCACTCATCACCTTCCCTAATACGAACCAGGTTATAGGCCCCCCGCAAGTCCAACTTCGTGAAAACCTGGGCTGTTCGGAATCTTTGGAATAACTCCTGGACGAGAGGGAGTGGGTATCTGTTCTTGATAGTAATTTTATTAAGGTCCCTATAGTCAATGCATGGTCTGAGAGAACGATCCTTCTTCTCGACGAAGAAAATGCCAGCTCCAGCAGGTGACGATGAAGGGCGGATGAATCCTTTGGCAAGGTTTTCATCTATATATTGTCGGAGGGCCTCCAGCTCCACTTCGGATAACGGAAAGATGCGCCCAAAGGGGACTTCTGCTCCAGGTAGCAACTCAATTGGGCAGTCGTAGGACCGATGTGGGGGCAAGGCATCGGCACCTTTTTTGTCAAACACATCAAGGAAGTCAAGGTAGGCTGAAGGAACAGCATGACAGGGATCCGGTGTAGGTTGAACGGAGAGACACACTGAAGAGTTGACAGGCGTGGGGACGCCACAGTGTTGCTGACAATAGGAAGATGAGAAGATGATTTCTCCCTTGGGCCAGTCAATTTGCGGGTTGTGGGCCCGTAGCCAGGGTATCCCTAGGATGGCTGGGAAAATAGGAGACCTGATGACATCAAAGCGGAGGAATTCCCGATGGCCTGCTTCTGTTGTGGCAAGGACAGGGATAGTCTCCTGAGTGACTGGTCCAGAGCTAGGAGCAGTGCCATCTGCTAAATGTACATCAAGTCTTTGTTCCTTCAGTTTCAGGGGTATGCGCAAGTTCTTGGCTAGGTTGATATCCAGGAAGCAACTACAGGCTCCAGAGTCAATGATCGCCTGCAGCTTTACTTCCTTTCCATCCACCTGCAGAGAGATGGGGAGAATTAAATGAGTGGATATAGTCCCAGACAACTGAAGGTAAGAGGGGCGTGGAAGGCTGGACTTCCTTGGGCGAACAGGACAACTGCGAAGGAAGTGGCCCGAAGTCCCACAGTAGAGACACAAGTTATCCTGTCTTCTGCGTGCTCTCTCTTCAGGGGTTAAAGCAGGGCGGAGTAGGCCAGTTCGCATGGGTTCCCCATCGGACATATTCATGGACTGGGGAATAGAGGCTGGGAGTGTTGGTCCTGGGACCTTTGGCATTATCCATGTGGGTCGAAGGGTCTGAGTGCGTTCGGACCTTCGCTCCCGCAGCCGTCGGTCTAGTTGGATAGAGACTTGGATGAGACTTTCTAGTGAGGCGGGAGCCTCAATCCTAGCCAACTCGTCCTTGAGAGACTCAGATAAGCCTTGCCGGAACTGGTATTTTAGGGCGGCATCATTCCACCCAGTATCAGCTGACCACTTGCGAAATTTCACAATGTAATCCTCCACAGGTCGTCTGCCTTGTACAAGAGCATGAAGGGCCGACTCTGCGGTGGCCGTCCGTTGTGGATCATCATATAAGGTAGCCATAGCTTCAAAGAAGGTGAAAACTGAATCCAGGACTGAGTTCTTTTGCTCAATGAGATTATGAGCCCAGGACTGTGGCTCATCAGATAAGAGTGAAATGATGAAACCCACCTTGACAGTCTCAAGAGAAAAAGTCCTTGGTTGCAGGGCAAAGTAAAGGTCACAAGCATTTTTGAAAGCTCTAAATTTCCGTCGGTCACCTGAAAAGCGATCGGGAGTGGGAACTCTGGGCTCCGGAGGGGGTAAACCCATAGCAGGTGCGGCTGTAGCAGAACAACTGAGAGGGTGAAGGCGTCCTTCCAGCTGAAAGTAGCCATCTTGTAAGCTCTGGACTGTTTGTGTAAGAACTGTAATCTGCTGACATAGGGCCTCTAATGCGGAAGCACCTCTCTCGGCCTCAGACATCTTGGCTGGTTGATACTATCACGTACCTGGTGCTAGAGGCCAATGGAGAGAGAGGGCTTCCCTTGCGGCTAAGTTCCAGACCCCCCTGAGGATGAGAACAGGAGAGGTCAGGCCCAAAGTAGCACGGGTCACCTGCTGGATTGTGTGCAGGAGGATCCAGAGTACAGCTGGAGTGCTGGAGTGGAATCAGCAGACAGGTGGCGCCCGTGAGGTGTTTGCAGGACTTGGATAATGCTGAGACTGGAACGTGGTCGGGTGGATAGCCAAGATCAGGAGCCAGGTGGATATCAGAGCAAGCGTGGTCAGGTGGATAGCCGAGATCAGGAGCCAGGTGGATATCAGAGCAAGCGTGGTCAGGTGGATAGCCGAGGTCAAACACAGGAAGCAATCAGGAGACAGGTCAAGGACAAGCCGGGTTGGTAACAGGAGACAGGAACTGGAATATCACAGGGATAACACACTGGAGGAGCTGAAGGTCAACCAGCAACTAAAATCACTGGCAGGTTTCCTTAAATAGGCCCAGGTAAATTGCTGGTAGTGCTGCTGGGTCCTAAATTCCTTCTCCTGCCAAAGTGCTGATAGCGCTGCTGGGTCCTAGAGCCCTTCTCCTGGTGTTTGTGCCCTGACATTCCTACTGTCTTGAACATATATACCAGATTTTCCCAGCCGCCCTACATACAAAGCTAGCCAACAACTTAGCTTGTACTGGAATCACACTTTATTGAACAGTCACACAGAATTTATATACAGCATGGATCAGATTACCACACACAGGTCAGGGGTTGCCTGATTACATCATCATTTGCAGATAAAATTGTATACAGAAATATAATTAACATATCTAAAGAACAACCAACACAAACAGTATTCTATTTCCACTCAGCAACTAACAGATGACAATGATTCAATCAACCTGAGCCAATTAACGAGCAGACTTTCCATCCTTGAGCTCCTGAAATAAAATACACATTATCTCAATACACAAACAATAGGGAAAGCCTGTCTCTGACATTGAAGGACATGGAACAGAAGGCAATGTGATTAGCTTTTTCAATGTACATGTTCAGCATCAAACAGGAATAGTCCTCACATATTTCTTGAGAGATATTGTTGATAAATATTACTCTCCCATTTAAAGTTATCCAAACAATAAAGTGTCTGTCTTTCACTCCCAGTGTTGGTGAATACCATCACATGCTCTATCAGGCCATCTCACCAGCTCTTCTGACTCACTCAACCTATTGACACAGCTCCCTGCTGTACAGGCCCATTCCTGGTCTCCCAATAGGTGTTCTCCTGACACCCCAGGCTCTCTCACTGCTCTGAGACTTTGAGATTCCTTCAGTCCCCTAACTCTTCTAGTTGCCTCAACTCTCCCAATCTCCCAGACACTCTCAGTCTCCCAGGCTCCCTCAATTGTCCCAACTCTCTTAGCCTGATGAATACTGAATCTATCCAACATGAAGTACTGTCTCTTCAGTAGAGCACCTCGGCCTTCAGACAGGATCATGGGTCTATCTTCAAATGGGAGAACACATTCTTTCTGGCTGGAGCCCTTAATTACACCCAAACTTTCATTATAACGGCTGTGTGCACCTGGACACACACCCTGCTGATCTTCAAGAAACCTGAACACTGGGTTGGGGATTTCTTCCTTCCAATAGCACTTTGAAATCTCCAAACTGCGGAGCCCAGTCTGGCAATGCCAAAATCCAAAGAAAGCTATAGAAACAATTTTCTTTGCTCATAATTGATACTTCAGAGTCTTGCACTCTGCATACGTGTAAACCCTGTGTCCTTTTTACAACCATTTCCAAGGTGGCAGGGCTTCACACTGTTATGTGTGTCATACAATATTCCTGGATGCAGTGCCATTTTTAAAAGTGGATTTAAATGTTACAAGAAAATGTTTAACTTTTATGCATGAGAACTTAAATGCATTTTTTTTGTACTGAGTACTTTCATACTTTATTCCTTAGTTCATACATTTAGCTAAGACAATAAGGAATTTGAGATTTAGCAACTGTATATTTGTTTTTCTTTCCAAACATGTTGCTTAACTAATCACTTTTCACCTGTCTTGTAACTTTTTTATACAATATATTAAGAGAGCTGAATTTCTATAGCAATATTGATAGCAGCCCAGCTAGAAACACTGGTTTCCATCTTCCATCCTTGTAGTTGGTTCTCCTACCTGAATTCTTCCTTTAGACTAACTTAGATCTTATTAAGTATTTACCTACACCTCTTGCTAGCCTTTATGGCAGCTCAACTGGTTCATTCCTCAAGTGGCAAGTCTATAGATGTACGCACGTTTAAATCCTAATTAATACTCCAGTTACTACCTCATACAACTTTCTTGTTCCTGTTGTCTGCTTGATATGATTCTTTCTTGAGCATCCCCTTTTTTATATGTACCTTTCAATTGATTCTACCTCTATTTAGAGATAGCACTCTTGCCAGTTGATTTGGTTCTTTGTTTCAGTTCCCTGTTAACCCATACTATCACTTGGAGGTAAAAAATTCTGCATTTATGGACAAAGAATGGGCTGCAGCCAACCTCAAAATATAGTCCAAAAGGGCTATATCAGTAAGTCTGGGGTAAGGTGAGGTAGGTGGCGCTGCCAATAGTTGATAAAATATATATGGAAAGGGATGAGTTTTTTGCACTGGATTAAATAAAATCCTAAAGTGCTAGTGTGCGTATATAATTATCCCATTCTGTTTTTTTCTTCAAACCAGAACATCTTTGTCACTTTTGCACCTTATAATATTTATATATCTACTTATAGTGGTTTTATTGTATACTTTTTGTGTATCGTTATTTATATACGCACACTAGCACTTTAGGATTTTATTTAATCCAGTGCAAAAAACGAATCCCTTTCCATATATATTTTATCAACTATAGGCAGCGCCACCTACCTCACCTTACCCCATACTATCACGTACCTGGTGATGACTGGAATGTTGTGGATGCCTCTCTTGAACCTCCTGCCCAAACACTCCTGAAGGTGAAGACAGAGAGTGTGAGGGCACAGAGTGGCATGAGTGCCGAAGTAGCTGGCTGGTTAAGTCTGCTATTAGGTGGATGAAGCTAGAGGTCAGAGTCCTAAGAACAGGATACCGAAGCAGCTTGGCACCAGAGCAGGAGATAGTATAAGGGCCAGAATACAGGCAGCGAACAGGGGACCGAGTAAGCAGGCAAAGTAAGTCCAGGAAGCAAGTGAATGTCTGTAAAAGCTGGGCGATGCAGTACAAAATCAGCAGGCAAAGATGAGTCCAGTAAGCAGGCCGAAGTCAGAGAGATCAGATGAACAAGGTTAATGCAGGAGCAAAGGCAAAGTCCAGGAGAAAACCAAATAATACACAAGTAAGCAAGTTCAATGGATCAGGTCACAGGAATACAGGTACAAGCTGAAGACCATTTAGCAACAGCGGAGCACCGAAGGAGCAGGCTGTGATTATCCTCTGTCCGGATCAGATGGTGGTTGCCTGCCTGCTATCAGGAGCATTTGAAGGGGGACAGATTGCATGTCTCCTTGAAGGATAGAGGCATTTACAATAGCTATATAAGTATTTGATACAATTTGGGTTGCTAATATATGGTCCTGATCAATCCCCTCATACCACAATGTAAATGAAGTACAGATTTAAACTTATATAAACCCTGACAAAGCAACTTGGCAAAACGCATCGGCACATGAGGATTGTTCTTTTAGCACTCAATCTCGCTTGTATTACTCATCTGCGCATTTGGTCTTATCTGTTATTGCTACTTTTTAAACTTTTTCAGATACTAACAATTTATCGTGATAGATGGCCCATACCCCTAAATATATGAGACACAACTAAAGAAAAAGATGGGGCTTTTGTAAAGGCCAGTGGATATAAGCGTTTTAAGCTGCAGGTGTACTGTGACACCCTGAAGATGAATGGAAAGTAGTTTTGATGCACACACTTATGGTCATTTTAACCTGAGCCTCTTATCCTGGTCACCTTAGCTGGTCTGCCCATCAACGTATTTGTTCGTCATGGTCTCTGTCGCAGTGGGGTCAGTACATGCCACTTATTTATGATTGTATAAAATATATTAATGAATGTTAGTATATTTCTAAACATAATAAAATGATTATGGAAATTTTTCTTTGTTGTTTATGGATCTAATTTGTGTTTGTACATACATCTTTGTAGAAATATCGGCATGTCTTGGTCTCTCTGGCCCTGAGGAAGCCTTGCTGCGAAATGCCTCGGCTTGCTGGGGACCCTTAGACCACGCTACATAGAGACCATACCATCTTCTCATACAAAGTATCGGCATTCCCATATGGGAATATATTTCTACATATACCTCTTCTTTTATATGTTCTAATGGAATACATGTCTGTATGAGATATATATTTTTTAATATTTGTTCAATAAAGATGTACTTTTTTTACAATTGTGTGATACCTGTGATCCTCCTCTTTCCACTGGTCTTTACAAAAGCCCCATCTTTTTCTTTAGTTGTGACTCTTAAACTTTTTCAATTGAATAAAATTTATATCAAAAACGTATTTTTTCTGGCCTGCTTAGTCCGATATCTAGGACCCCACGCCAAAATTAAAAAAAAAAAAGGCATGCTCCCCCCCCTGAAATCCATATCAGACTCTTAACCGAGCATGCAGCCTGACAGACCAGGAAAGTATGTGGGGGGGGGGGGGGCGGGGGCGGGTGCCCTCCCTCCTCCTGAACTATACCTGCCCATGTGGCATCACCGAAAAGTGCATGCTGTGTCAGTGATGTCACAAGGGGGCGGTGCTACTAGGTGATATTGCCAGGTGGCCCCGCCTCTTACTTATTTAAAACTGTCACACGGCAGAGCAGGCAGACGGTGGTAGTCTTCCTCGTGTGCAAAGATTTTTTTTTTCTTTTTTTGGGGGGTTTTTGGGTTTAGTTTTTCTTTTTTTAGATTTTTTTGGTGGTGCAGCGGGCATCATGATTGATAATGAATCTACATCAGAGGACATTGTTTTTTCATTTTAAAGAAAGGAATTGTCAAAAACTGTGTGTGTTTTTATTTCTTTTTTACATATTTTTGGTGAATGAGTATGGGTACAATGTGCCCCATATTTATTTACATGGGGGGGCTGGGATCTGGCCCTTGTTAAAGGGGGTTCCAGATTCCAGATTTCAATAAGCCCCCTGTCCGGACACCCCCACAACAACCACGGTTGTGGGGAAAAGGCCGTTGCTTTGAAGTGGGGGGGCTTGCTCTTTGTCCCCCCTTTTCATGGGGACAAAGTGTTTCGGGGTGGGGTGGCTCACTCCCCCCCCCCTTCCTGGCCTGCCAGATTGCATGCTTGGATAAGGCTCTTTTGGGGGGATCCCGTGCCATTATTTTTATATTGGTGTGGGGGTTCCCCTTTAAAATCCATATCAGGCCTAAGGGTCTGGTATGGATTTTAGGGGGATCCCCACGCCATTCTTTGTTTAGTTTTGGCATGGGGTTCCCCTTAAAATCCATACTAGACCCAAATGGCTTGACAACTTACAGCCAGAAAAATCTATTTAAATGTCATTTGTTTTCTTTATCTATGTCAGTTTTGCTGCAGCAGGTTCTATGAACGGTTCAGATGCACCACTTTGAAGGCTGACTAAAGGGACCCCCAGGCACTATATTTAAAGGAATTTCTCATTTTTACTGTTTCACTTTAAGCATCATTAAAATCACTGCTTCTTCCAAAAATAATATTTTATTTTTTTAAAACCTTTTTTGCATTGATACTTGTCCCCCAGAGCAGTACCTGGGCCCCCATACCCCTTTTATGGCCAATAACGTGCATAACTTGCATATAATGGGCACTTTAGATTTTTTAAATTCAGGTTCCATAGACTTTACCACTTAAGGACTAGGGATGATCAAACTTTTGAAAAGTTCGGTTCGGCCAGAACATCCGAACTTCCCGAAAGTTCGGCCCGGATTTCAGAACCCCATTGAAATCAATGGGACCCGAACTTTGGTAATCAAAAAACACAATTTTTAAGCCCTAAAACCCAATAAATGCCCCTAAAAAGTCCCTAGGGTTCTGGGTCATGCCCCATTAACTATTAATCACACAAAAAAAGTTCTTAAAAATTGCCATTTTTGATAAAAAAAGCCAATTATTGAAAAAAAAAAAAGAGAGATTTTTTTGATTTTGACTTTGGATTTAGTATCTGGGGGGTCTAAAAGGTGTACATGTGAAGTTTCAGCTCTGTAGCATGTCCAGAACCATGAAAAAAAAAAAAGATAATTTTTCAGTAGAACAGGGATGTGGGACCCTCCTTTTACACCTATATGATCTTTTTTTTATGGTTCTGGACATGCTACAGAACTGAAACTTCACAGGTACGCCTTTTAGACCCCCCAGATACGAAATCACACAAAAAAAAGTTCTTAAAAATTGTCATTCTTGATAAAAAAGCCAATTATTGAAAAAAATTTTTTAAAAAAAGAGATTTTTTGATTTTTACTTTGGATTTCAGATCTGGGGGGTCTAAAAAGTGTACATGTAAAGTTTCAGCTCTGTAGCATGTCCAGAACCATAAAAAAAGGATTGTTTGTATTAGAACACTTTCAGCTCAGGGGGTTAGCTTCTCTTCTCGGTTTTCACACCTTGCCGGTTTCAAAGCAGGCATTTTTTTGGGTTCTTTGCAGTCAGGCAAAACATCTGAACTTGTGTATAGTGGTACTGTGCACAAGTTCTGATGTTTTGCCTGCCTCCAAAAACTCCCAAAAAATGCCAACAAAAACACACCTGGGCATTTTTTTTTTGACGCTAGCGTTTTTTTTGGCATTTTTTGGGGTTCTTTTGAGGCAGGCAAAACATCTGAACTTGTGTATAGTGGTATATATACACACATAATTATATGTATATAGACACCTAGCCATATATAGGTGTGATAGTAGCAGAAATATATTACTGTAAATGATTTCATTAGCGCAAGCATATATTTCTGCTACTATCACACCTATATATGTCTAGGTGTGTATATAAATATATGTATGTGTGTATATACACCACTATACACAAGTTCAGATGTTTTGCCTGCCTCAAAAGAACCCCAAAAAATGCCAAAAAAAACGCTAGCGTCAAAAAAAAAACGCCCAGGTGTGTTTTTGCTGGCATTTTTGGGGGTTTTTTGGAGGCAGGCAAAACATCAGAACTTGTGCACAGTACCACTATACACAAGTTCAGATGTTTTGCCTGCCTCAAAAGAACCCCAAAAAAATGCCAAAAAAAAACCGCTAGCGTCAAAAAAAAATGCCCAGGTGTGTTTTTGCTGGCATTTTTTGGGGGGTTTTGGAGGCAGGCAAAACATCTTGCTGGTGAGAAGCCATATGCCTGTCCCGAAGCAACTCAGAGAAATGATCATTTCTCTATAGCGGTCACCCTGCTATGGAAGGGTTTTGTCACCCTTCCATAGCAGTCACTGTCAGTTAACCCTACACTACACTACGGTCCCTTTACACTTAACACTTTCCCTACAGAAACTAAATTTTTGAAGCTAACTTAAGTGTAAAGGAGCACTCTAACTACACTAGATATCCCTTTCCTCACACTAAAAATAGCTAAATAACACTTTGTAACACATTAGAACAGAACAGCATTCCGCTCTCTTCCATGTCCCGTACAAGAATGCTAGGAATTTGGCGGGGGCGATCTTATATACTGGGGGGCGTATTCACTAATGATTGGTCTAGGGACCCCCTAGTCACTCCAATCACATTCCTAGCATTCTCCTGCCCCCTCAATTGGCTTTTGCTAATGGTTCTGGTCCAATCACGGGCTTTTAAAGCCCATTTCCTGAAGCATTGCATTTTGGTCGGTTCTGGTTGCCGAATTCCGAACTTTTTGGGCATTTTTTAGCATAATGGAGATTGTTGCATTACTTTATATTACACCATATTTGCGATGCGGTCTTACAACACAATTTTTTGGGAAAAAATACACTTTTATTTTAATCTATATTAACAAAATGCAAATGTCTCCGCGTCCAGTTTCCCTGTGTCCGTGGGATTGCGCATGTGCCCCATGGAAAGCCGTTGAGACTTCGGGCGGCTGGCCGAAGAGACTTCGGACGGCCGGCCAAAAATGTTGAAGCTGCGAGATGGAGAGGCTGCTGGATGCGGGCACTAATCAGGGCTCCCCGGGACCCTAACCACGGGACATGGACCACGATCACAGCGGAGCCGTGCTGCAGTCTGCCAGCGGTAAGGAGCGGAAAGGAGGGGGGTGTGATGGAGGGGAATGGGGCAGTGTGGTGAGATGGGATGATATTTGGGAAGGTGGTATGAGGAGGATGCTGAGAAGGTGCTGAGCACACAGGAGATCACACTCCATTCTGTGTTATCATCCGAGCACCGGGGCTGATCGCTGGGATCACAGCTCCCTCCTGCAGGTGACAGGCAAAGTTTTTTTTTTTTTCTTATTCAGGACATACCAAGTGCAATCAGCACTGAATGTAATATTATTATTATTATTACAAGTCATTGTACAATGGCAGCAGTACTTCTGTAGAAGGGGCACCATTGTCATTTATGTGTACATATCACACTCCATTGGATATAAAGTCTGGGGCTGATTGTTACTTATGGGGGGATTCAAACTGTTGGAAATAAAAAATCAACAAGATTGTCTTTCTGAGCTCAATTTCTTAATTTCACGTTTTTTTCTTTTGGTTCTGATCTCTGTGTGCGGAACTTTGGTGGTGTTCAGTAATTGTATTTCTATGGATTTTAACAACAATGCTATTTAAACTATATATATATATATATATAAATATATATATATATATAAATAAATAAACTGAAAAGGTTTAATAGAGCATGAAAGAAAACAATATTGTACACCAGGAGATTTGTGTAAGTTATAAAATGGGACCTTGATCAACGTTTATATTGTATGAATATGAAAACTCAGGTATTCCAAAACGGAATTGTAAAATGCCACATAACTCACATGTGAAAAAAAGAAAATCAATCTGTGTATAAATGTATATGTGTTAAAAGACTAAAAAAAGAATATAAATAAAGAGAATAGATGGACAAGGGTGAATGGCATAATTTGCAAAAGTCATGCACTCAAAATAAACGAAACTAGGGGGTTACAGCACTACTACCTCATTTATATATGATATACAAAAAATGTGTGTGTATGCTTTTTATATATATATATATATATATATATATATATATATATATATATATATGTGTGTGTGTGTGTGTGTGTGTATGTATGTATATCTTACTATATAAAGTACAAGTGTCTCTGCGTCCAGTCCCCTGTGTCCATGGGATTGCACTACTGCGCATGTGCCCCACGGACAGCCGTTGGGACTTGGAGCGCAGAGACTTCGGGCGGGCGGCCGAAAAAGTGGCGGGTGTGCGCGGGCACGCGGCGGGTGCGCGCTCGCACGCGAGAGCCGCTCGGTCAGCTCTGCGTGTCCCCGATGTTGCTAGGGCAACAGGGACGCTATGCGCAGAGCTGGCTACGTCATGCGGCTCTCGCGTTGTTAGAAAAAAAAAGAGATAAGCGAGAGCCGCTCAGTCAGCTCTGCGCATGTCCCCGACGTTGCTAGGGCAACAGGGACACAGAGCTGACAGAGGCTATAGGACTAAACCAAACAGATACATATATACAATTCAGAAGAAGAGTGTTCAACTCTGCAAGATGAGTTAAACATTACAAAGGCCAAAAGACAAAGAATAGAAAATAGATCTATTGAAGAACAGGAAAATTATGTTAGAAATTCAATATAACCCCCCCCCCCCCAAAAAAAAAAAAACAAATACAAATATTAAAAAAAAAAAACTCTACTGATTTTGTATATTTACAATTGTTTGAAAAGGTTTGCACTTAAGCAACATTTACCGTACCTTAATTGTTTTTGTTTACTACATCAAAAAAAATTAGGAAAGTGACATTTTTCACATTATTCTTCTTTAACATTTCTAAAGAATAAATACGGTAAAATAGAAATCAACTGCATGGTTGTCCACTTTTTTTTGTACTGGAGCAAGTATGTTTTTACAAATGTTTGACCACATATGTTCTAGCGCCCGTTAATTTAACGGGCTTAATGTCTAGTTAAAAAATAATAAACCATAAAAATAGTCCAATTTTTTCTATATTGTGAAAGATAATGTAACGCTGAGTAAATAGATAACCAACATGTCATAGTTCAAAATTGCGCACGCTCGTGGAAGGACGACAAATATTGGTATTTAAAAAATCTCCATAGGAGACGTTTTAATAATTTTTACATGTCGCCAGTTTAGAGTTACAGAGGAGGTCCAGGGATAGAATTATTGCTCTCGCTCTAATGATCGTGGCGATACCTCACAGGTGTGGTTTGAACTCCATTTACATATGTGGGCGCGACTTGCGTATGTGTTCGCTTCTGCGCTTCAGCTCGGAGAGATGGGGCGCTTTAAATGTTTTTTTTCTTACTTATTTTATTTTTTATGTTTACACTTTAAGAAAAATGTTTTGATCACTTTTATTCCTGTTACAAAGAATGTAAACATCCTTTGTCCTTTTTGAAGTGAGATCTGGGCTCAAAAAGACCTCAGATCTTACTTCTACCCTTAAAAGCAAAAACAAAAAATGGGACCTTTAAGGCCATTGGGCGGGAGCCACGTGTGATGTCGCTTCGGTCCTCCAATGCCTTAGAGTCGAGTGGGGGCCACCTTGCCCTCACTTAACTTCCTGCCTGGGACTGCAACAAACCGGATCATTCTCCCCACTACCGAAGGCTTTGGAAAGGGGGAAAAGGACCGGGAAGTGGCGGGGGGGGGCAACTCCCCCGCCACCCATAAAAGTGATCCCACGTTGAACCCACCGCTGGGACCACTTTATGTGAAAGAAGACCGCCGGCCACGTAAGAAAATATTGGGGTTATGGCAGCTATCTGCTGCCATAACACCGGTATTTATCGTCAAAGAACCGACGTATAAATGCAGCGGCCGGTCGGGAAGTGGTAATAGGGTTCACAGTTCGGGTCAGAACTTTTGAGATATTCAAGAGTTCTGGTGCAAATTGAACTGGGTGAACTCTTTAGCCCAGCTTTACCCTTGCCTAACACTCTGCATGACTAAGGGCTAAGGGCAGATGGATTCCAGGAAGTAAATGCTACATGAATCATCTGCCCTTTCTCAAAATGGCCATGACCAAAAATTCTAGGGGGTGTTTTTCAATTTGATTTCTCAGCAAAAAAAAGCATGGAGACACGGATGGATGGATGAATGGATGGATGAGTTTTCTTTGAATATTAAATATGAAATAAAAAGAGAGCTTGTGGTGCTCAGATGCAGTTTAGTTCAGCTTGAACACTTACTGAATTGTCCACTTTTTTCACTTACATTTTGTGTATGACACTGCCACATCAGATGCCATGCTGTCAGTTCATTTGCCAAAATGTGATCAGAACAGATTGCCAACCTCATGACCATCTTGCAGTTTGCAATTTTTCTGGGTAAAAAAAAAGCTGGTGCTTATTTAATTGCTGACCTTATAACTGTGACAAAAATTCTATGCCCGTCTACATTCCACACTCCTGTGGGAGAGCATAGCGTACCAAAATGATACAGTGCATTCCTTATTGTATCTAAGGTTTTGCAGTTTTGTTGTATGAGGTTTCATTCAAAATAGCTTCTAAATGCTTCAGCTATGTGTTTGTTTTTTTGTTGTTTTCCTTTTACTGATAATCATAGGTATTTGTTATTACCACTGTTATTTGTTATTATCACTCAGAGAGGCCATTGGCACATTTTGGTGGCACAGTGGTGTAGTGGTTAGCACTTTCACCTCGCAGCAAAAGGGTCGCTGGCTCAAATACCATCCACGACACTACCTACCTGGAGTTTGCATGTTCTCCCTGTGCCTGAGTGGGTTTTCTCCGGGTACTCTGGTTACCTCCCACACTCCAAAGACATGCTGGTAGGTTAATTGCTTCCTATCTTGACCCTGGTGTATGTACGAATGTCAGTTAGGCACCCTAGATTGTAAGCTCCTTGAGGGTAGGGACTGATGTCAATGTACAATGTATATGTAAAGCTCTGCATAAATTGACGGAGCTATATAAGTACCTGTAATAAATAAAAATAAATAAAATATTATGACTATAGAACGAATGCTGGGTACTGCCATTTTCAAAAATGTCAGAATGGTGGAGTTCCACTTTAAGAAAACATATGACCTGCCATAAAATTTTCCTCCCAGGACATTATATGCTAAGGTAGAACTGTAAGCAATTTTATAGTGTAGCTAAGGCCAACTTTTTCTGAATGTAGTTACAGGACAATAAAATACATGATATAATAATTCTATTTGCCGTAGACATTAAATCATCAGCCTACTGGAACAGCTTGTACCTACCACTATGCTTGTGTTTGATTGATTCATTAGCACTGGTCTCATATCATAAATTTAGCCCTCGACTAAAGCTATGGAATAATCATTTCTCCTCAGCGACAGGAAATTCCAGTTCCTAGCATCAGCTACAATCAGGACAATCAATCAGCAGTTCATTCGTTTTTGGGGATATGTCCAAAAACCTTGCGTTAAGGATTGAGAGATATTTCTCTATTCTTTCTTCCTGACATGTACTGAATAAATTATAATCAGGCTGCTGGTCTGATTATTCCTACCATAGCAATGACTCTGCAATAATCTCTACTGCTAGGGGCAAATCTTTTACACATGACTCTATAGCATTATTATTACACTGTAGGATCTGTGGCTCTCCAACCATTTATGAAACATTTCAAACAATTAAACAATAAAGTGTTCCTAAACCCGGGACCCTGCATTCACCATATCTGGTCTCCCACAGAACTCAGAACATGGAAATGCAATTATTTTAGTAAATATAAACTGCTAAATGTGATAATAGAAAATTATATTGCGCTCAGCCAATAATGTCCACAATGAAAAGTGCACTAGTGCAAATATAAATAAATAAATAGATGAATAAATAAGTGAGTAAATAGATAATAAAGTCCTTTGTGCTTATAAACATCAGAGGTAGTTAAATGGTTAACCGCAGCAATTGATAAAAGCACAGACTTGATAGAAGTGGAATCTTAAACCTTCACCTCCACACTTTCACCCAGTGCTCTTAATAAATACTCCTTACCAGAAGGATATGACCCCTTAATTATAGGGGGTCACAAAAAGCATTGGTATCCACAAGGAATCCGGACCATCCACATCGCATTCTCTCACCAGCAAGGATGTATGATCGGGTTAAATATGGAACTCCAAGTCTCAGGACATATAAGGGGTAACAAAAAAGCTCTCATGGTGCAGTATGTCAGCATAATTAAACATTTTATTGTTACATGTTGCACTTACTACAATCCATAGGAAATTCCGCCTTTAAATCAATCACAATTCTCGGTTGTTGGAGTAATGAACGCCGCTCCACGACTGCGTTCCGCCAACCCGGAAGTCTACGGCCTCACGTTCCCTTTGGTTGGCGGAACGCAGGCGCGGAGCGGCGTTCATTACTCCAACAACCGAGAATTGTGATTGATTTAAAGGCGGAATTTCTTATGGATTGTAGTAAGTGCAACATGTAACAATAAAATGTTTAATTATGCTGACATACTGCACCATGAGAGCTTTTTTGTTACCCCTTATATGTCCTGAGACTTGGATTTCCATATTTAACCCGATCATACATCCTTGCTGGTGAGAGAATGCGATGTGGACGGTCCGGATTCCTTGTGGATACCAATGCTTTTTTTGACCCCCTATAATTAAGGGGTCATATCCTTCTGGTAAGGAGTATTTATTAAGAGCACTGGGTGAAAGTGTGGAGGTGAAGGTTTAGGATTCCACTTCTATCAAGTCTGTGCTTTTATCAATTGCTGCGGTTACCCATTTAACTACCTCTGATGTTTATAAGCACCAAGGACTTTATTATCTATTTATTCACTTATTTATTCATCTATTTATTTATTTATATTTGCACTAGTGCACTTTTCATTGTGGACATTATTGGCTGAGCGCAATATAATTTTCTATTATCACATTCATCACGTAAATACGTTGTTTGTTTGCAGCTCCCAGTGCGGAAGATATTCCCACATATTTATTTATTTATTTATTTATTTATCCACTCATTCACGTTTTAAAGTTCACAACACTAAAGCAGCTACCAAAGCCTTAGTGTATTCATACCATATTTATAATTTTAAAGTGTGTTCACCCATTTCACGCAGTTCCTTTTGGTAATCACCAAATTCTTTTCATAAACTGCTAAATACCTTTTCTCATCAGCAGTCAAAGCAGTCTTGTGACTTCTAACAGTGTCCAGCCAAGCACTGGTTAAACCCTGTAGGAGGAGTTTTCTGACAGTCCTATGAGATGGCAAGACCCCTGACCCTCTGTCTGTACAGTGCTGATTGGCCCTGTGCTGATCAGATGCACTCTCCCAAGAAAAAAAATTAAATAAAACCTCTCTAGCAATACACACCAAACTGAGCATGTGCAGCCTGACTCTATAGACTCTATGTTATCAGAAAATTATCAGGGGACAGTGGAAGCAGGGGAGGATTGAGGAAGCCAGGATCAAACAGCTTTTTTACACAATGCACTGGAACCCCTTAGGTTCCACAGTGAGTGTCACAAGCATACTTTACTCCAAATACAGACTGATTTACAGTTGTGGGTTTAGTAACACTTTAATGCTATATCCCAATAAATGCTGTCACTTTAACCACTTCTGGATCGGAAAGATTTACCTCGCCTAATGACCAGGCCATTTTTGCGATACGGCACTGCATTACTTTAACTGACAATTGCACGGTCTTGTGACGCTGTACTAAGATAAAATTGATCTCCTTTTTTCCAACAAATAGAGCTTTCCTTTGGTAGTATTTGATCATCTGTGAATTTTTATTTTTTGCGTTATTAACAAAAAAATAGTGACAATTCTGAAAAAAAAAAAAAAACAACAATCTGTTTTTACTTTCTGCTATATAACATTCTCAATAAAAACAAATGTAAAAATCTAATTTTTTGCATCATTTTAGGCCAATTTGTATTCTGCCACATATTTTTGGGAAAAAAATCCCAATAAGTGTATACTGATTGGTTTGCGCAAAAGTTATGGCGTCTACAAACTAGTTTTGAAAGATTTATGTTATTTTTATTTATTTTTTTACTAGTAATAGCGGCAAACCGCGATTTTTAGCAGGATTGCAACACTGCGGCGGACAGATCTGGTAGGTAACTGACATTTTTGACACTTTTGGGGGGACGATCAGTGACATTACTACAGTAATCAGTGCTAAAAATATGCACTGCTACTGTACTAATGACACAGGCAGGGAAGGGGGGTTAACACCAGGGGCAATCAAAAGGTTAAATGTGTCCCTAAGGGGTGCTTTCTAACTGTGGGGGATGGGCTTTTTGCATGAACACAGAGACACGTGTTCCTAAATAAGAGGAACACAGGATTTCTGTGTTCATAATTGACAGCACAGCGGCAGACCGCCATTCTGTCTCCATGGGGAGCGATTGCGGGTGCCTGGCGGCAATAGCAATTGATCGCTTTCCCTGTGGTGAATAGGTGCGTGCGCACCCGCTTGTGGTCCCGTGAAGCAATGTACAGTTACATCGTTTCACGGGACAGAGCTGACCTGCCACAGTAAAACTACGGCGGGTGGCCATTAAGTGGTTAAACTGCTAGTGCTGCTTTAACCACAATTATGTATTGACCAGTTCCTATGTGGCTGGGAACACTCAACAATCCTCCATTCAGTACCCCCCTTGCAAAGAAATGAAACAGATGCAAGTTTAAAACAGAATGGTTATTTATATCTTCAGAATAACTCTTTACAGGAATAAAATTGAAAAGCGTAGGTGGATTACTTTGTACACAGCTTCAAGTAATTACATTTTGTTACAAAATGATAAATACTCCATTCTGGTGCCTAACTTCAATAAAACAGTCCAAAGTTGTATAGCACATTTGCAGCAAATGCCCATGAACTGCTCAGTACTATGGGGTATGACATTCCGATAAACACCTTAGAACACTGTATGCACTTTTAATGGCAATCACGGCTGCTATATCGGCACTCTGAGAAGGTATTGTGCATCTAGGGAGGATTTAAGTCCCATAACTTAATGTCACTAGAACACTACCTATTGACAACCTGAACATTCATTGCATTCCTTGGTACAAACAGTTCAATTGAGCCAACATGACATTATGTAGCAATTAAGGGAAAGTTGCTTTTATCTTCAGTTGTTACCTTTTCAACAATATCCCCTTATCCATAGTTTTCCACACATCTAAAGTTTTCCATAGTTTTCCACACATTACATATTTTAGACATTGCATACACATTACATATTTTCCATAATTTCCTTTATAAAGGGAATCGAATGCAAAATTTGTAAAATATTATCAATCGTTTTTAGTGCATCAATCCAAAAAGCAATGGTAATGTACAAAGGGTAGTTATCAAAAAGAATAGTTACTAATATTATAACTACCCTTTCTAATGCTAGCCAATCAGATTTTTTTTATCATGTTATTATTATCAGTGGTGTATGTACCGATACTCCCATAGGAGACGCAGGAATTACTGTCCAGGTTCTCCCAAATTCACCCCCACAGCCAGGTACACAGTAGGCTCATTCTCCAAAGACCATTCTAGGGGATGTTGTTTTTGTTGTTTCTTTATTTTTAGAGAACTTGGAAAGGGATGAGGGAAGTGATAGCATACTCCATCATAAGAACTAAGTACAACTGAGGACTTAAAGTGTTACTAAACCCAGGAGCCTGCATTCACTATATCTGATCCCCCACAGAACATGGAAATGCAATTATTTTAGTAAATATAAACTGCTAAATACCCTTTCTCATCAGCAGTATATAGCAGTCCTATGACTTCTATCAGTGTATTGTAAAAAATTGTAGGAAGATCATTCTATTATGTCCTATGAGGCTGCAGGACCCTTGACCCTCTGCCTGCATAGTGCTGACTGGCCCTGTGCTAATTACATGAACCCTCCCAAGAAAAAAAAAAAACTCTAGCAATACACACCAAACTGAGCATGTGCAGTGTGCCCCCAGGGCTCTGTACTATCAGCAAATGGTTTGGGGACAGGCTCAAACAGCATTTTTACACAATGTGGAGGATTAACCCCCTTGGTTCCACAGTGAGTATAACAAGTATGCTTTACTGCATTTACAGTCTGATTTTACTGTTTTGGGTTTAGTAGCACTCTAATCTTCTTTTCTGCTTAAGTAGTAGAGAGCCAGTAGAACAAAGTCCATATTTTTTTAGTAAACAAGTATCGGAACAGAGCTCTTCAGGACATCAGCCAGTGTCCCCTTTAACAGACTCACAGCTGACTATAAATAGGCACCAGAGGTGTAGCTAGAGCACAAGATCCCCAAGATCCAGCAATATCTGTACTCACAAGGCCCCAAGGACAGATGGATGCCTCCTTCCAATCTTCCAAGCACTGCCCTCCAGTGACACTAGACAGATCTGTGGCAGACAGTTACCCTCAGTCAGCGTCTTCTAAGCACCGGGGTCTCTGCATTCCTCCCTTAGATTGCCCACCTGAGGTCTCCACATGGCAGCCTGTGTCTGAGAGGACAGGGCCCCCCCTCAGGCTGGACTGCTCCACTTTTGGACAAGGCCCAGAGCTCTGTGTGCTCTAAGAATAAATACAGTCTCCCAGCCTCTCTGGGATAGGCTGGGGCTGCATCAATATACATGCTGATATCTGCATTGCTCCACACCTATCATCCAGAAACTTCTCAAGTTGCCTGGATAGAGGGGTTGCTATCCAGCAGACTAGCAGCAGCAGAGCACACAGATCAGGCCTGAATAAACAATTGCAGCTTAATGAGTACAGTGAGCCAAACTTTGCTTTTACCTCAACCAAAAATGTACCTGTTTTTTTTTTTTTTTTTACTGTAAGTGCCCCTGTTGGAGAGACTGAACCACTTTCTGCATCAATGATCACAAATGAAGTCAGAGAAAATTTCCCGAATAGTTACAGAAACAGTAAAAAAAATAAATAAATAATAATAATAATAATAATAATAGAGATTCTACCTCTTCATGGCCCTATAAAGAAAAAAAAAAAGTAGAGCTTTTACTCCACCAAAAACAAGTCCGCTATGGAATGAGCTGATTATTTAGATATGCACTGTGTTATTCAGGCATAGATTTTTTTCTGTTATAACTCCATTTCTTGTTATCTTCTAAGACCAACAAGATTACATATTTTGTGACCAGAGATCACCTATAATGTGTCTCCTCCCCCTCTATAATAAGCTCTCGACAGATGTTTCCTTGTCCTTTCTTCACACTCTGTTGATAACCATAGCTAAATAATCTACAGTTTAAAGACACAAACATGTCAGGACTCCCAAAATACCATCCCACGTCTTTTATACAGTTGTATTTTTCTGTCTCTATGGTGAGGATTAGCCATAGTCTTTAGTTTTGCATCCTTCTGTAGGCTTGGAACAGCTGGGGCAGCCCTGGGCATGCTGGCTCTTGCTTTTATACTTGTTTAGAAAAAGGGAACTTTCTGAGTTAAACATACATATATCTTATTCAAATTATAGATATCATAAGCTTACATATTTTCCTATTAAACATGCAAGCTAGTCCTCCATATCCCGAAACAGCATTTTGGAATGACCCTAGTTAATGCAGCCTCTGTAGGCTGATGGTTAGTGCAGCCTCTGTAGGCTGTTTATTATCAAGCTTAGAAACACTGCCTAAAATATTATTAAAGCGGAGTTCCACCCTGGGAAATTTTTTTTTAATAAAAATACCCCCGGGACAGTCAGGGCTAGTGCATTCCACAATGGCTAGCCTCTGATCTGTCCCGGGTTGCACTTACCTGCAAGAAGAAATACTTACCTTGAAAATGTATTGTCCAGCGCTGCCATCTCAGGTGTGGGCAGCTTGAAGCCAGCCCGATCCTCTTCTGTGTCCTCTTCCGTCTTCTTGAGTCCCACGATGCACTGCACCAGCCCCGCCGTCACTTCCGGTGCCGCAGCGTCATCCCTGCACAGCTTCTGGGCATGCCCAGAAGCTGTTTAGCAAGGTATGACGGCGCCCGCACCGGAACTGATGTCGGGGCTGGTGCAGGCGCATTGATTCCTGGGAGCGATGACGTTCAGCTCCCAGGAATCATTGCAAGCCAGGAAGTGATGAATCGCCGTGGCCGCCGAGGGGAGGAAGAGGAAGTAAGGTAAGTATATTTTCTTCTAAACCAGGTAAGTAAAAAAAAAAAATTGCGATTATCCATTTGTTTTTCAGGTGACCCGGAGCAAGAAGATGGAGGTAAGTTTAATTTTAGGGTGGAACTCCACTTTAAAAGGGAATAACTGTTGATTTCAAATAACCAAAAGTTCAAAAACATCCCAAACCCACTACCATATACTCTATATACATCCATATGTATACGAAGTTGGCTTTTGAGAATATTTATACCTATGCATTTTCCTGGGACTTAACTTATTGGGAAAATGTATTAAAATTCCCACCCAAAACCAGTAAAGAATATGTTTACACATCAGAATATATCAAAAAATATATTTTTTTTTAAAGAGTATGATGTAACATTTTTTTTTTGTTTTAATGCATTTTTAAAATTAAAACACAGCATATTTGAAATAAAGGGTAATAATGACAGCCAGGGTCTGAAGCTGTAGACTAGGTGTGTTCTGTAAAATAAATGTAATTTTAGAAGTTTAGAAGTGCTGTGCGATGTGATCTTTTACACGGTGACTCCTGGTGGTTTAGTCGCCTACAAGACTGTGCTGCCACTCTCAACAAGTCAGGGAAAACATACATGAAACTCTAAAAAGAAGGGAAAATAGAGGGTGCATCAGCCTAGTACATTATCCTTTGCAACGATTTATTCAATCATGCATCATACTCACAAACCAAGAAGAGATATAAGCAAATTGAAAAGTCCAAGTCCCCCAAGTTCTCCATTCAGCATGGTCTTATGGTTAAAGACAGTCCTGGAATGAAGACCTCCAAAAATAGCTGACACGTTTCGAGGGTGTCCCCTCTTCTTCAGAGCTTAATAAAGCAAATGTACCCTGCCACTCAATGCAATCCAAGACACCCAGGGATGACGTGCGCACCTGCTGTATTGCCATATGAATGTGTCTTGGTGAAAAAGTTAGATGAAGGAAAACTTGCAAGAGAAAATAAAAGAGTGGGTGGGAGAGATCAGGGTGAGGAAGGCAAAAGAAAAGGGAATAGGGACCACTTGGCAATATAAAATCACCTCATTTTCTGTACTAGCTTGAAAACCTCACTCAGGAGAGTCAGGGTTAATTGGTAATTAACTATATATATTAAGTCCAGAATTTTTTATTTTTTTTTTTATAGTTGTCCAATATAGTTTTTAGATACTAGGCCATTTAATTTTTAACCTGGGCTGGTGTCGGTGGCTTGGACCTAAAAATTCCAACACTGGAACTGAAGTGTCTTTTAAAGGCTTCTTGAAGTTTGCTGAAAGCTTCAAAAAAATTACTGTACATGCTGCAAGCTGAAGCTATTGTGAAAAATACCTTATTCAAAGTTGAAATGTTGCCTGCCTCAGAGGAACCATATACCATTCCTATAAGAGTTAATTGTCTGCTTCCACGGGCCATCATTTCCCAAATCTGGAGTTAGATTCCAAGACCAGTTTCTCACTTCTGGGCACATGCAATTGGGTGGTGGCACACTGATTCCAAATTAATGAACAAAGGAGGTTAAGGAAAGGGATGCATTGGTGTGCTAAGGGTATTTTGCTGAAAGTTTTTGAGCTGCAAATTTTAAAATAGTTCAGAGGGTGGAACTTTACGGGAGAAATGTAAAGAAGGAAACAATAAGACCCGAGGTAAAATCATATATTGATCTGAGGTCCTGTCTAATCCTCTAAACCCGGTAGAAAGGAATAATTATGACCAGGGGTTATGAAAGAAGATTAGTTCTAATATAACAATTATTTGACATTATCCCACACCTTTAATTAATGTTTCATAATAGGGTCAGTGATATTATTATAAACAGGTGGCAGTGTTCAGGTATCAATGGCTATTGGGGCTGCTTAAAATGCTTCTAAGGTGACCCAAAGGGGGTATTAAAAGTGGTATCAGGACAATATCCCCCCGGAAAACATCCCCCTGGACATAATCCCCCCGGGACAACATCCCCCCGGATAATATCCCCCCAGGACAACATCCCCCGGGCAATATCCCCCGGGACATAGGGTTAGAGGGTTAGGGTTAGAGAGGGGATATTGTTTAGGGGGATATTGTCCAGGGAGGATATTGTCTGGGGGGATATTGTGGGGGATATTGTCCTAGAATCATTAAAAGTTGTGTGGTACACCGTTAACAGGTAATTTGGGACAGCCATGTAATAATCTGTAGTTTGTTGGCTAAACATGGCTCTTACGTTTTATGAGCATGCTGTATATAGGGATTGCTTAAGAGTGAGTCACTGAGAACCCATCATGCATCCTGTGGTTTAGTATATAGACTGTTCAGTAATAATTTTAGAGCACTGTGGTCAGACCAAGAGATATTGACAGGCTTGCACACTTGCACTTGTGGCAAAAGGGTTCAAGAAACAATTTTGCAAAGCACATTATGACAATGTAAATGTAGGGTTAAGAATACCAGGTAAACATTTGTTGGGATAGAGATCCCCCCAGCAGTCCAACAGATGTTAATGCTATAGGAGTTTAATGAGCAAAGTGAGTGACCAATTAATTCGTTTTAGGTGAGTGGATGATGGAGTGGTGTGCTTAAAGTGTTTGTGAAGCCTTTTTTTGTAAAATAACAAACATATTATACTTACCTACTCTGGGCAATGATATTCAACATAGCAGCTCTGAACCTCCTCTCCTGGGGTACTCTGCCAGTGCTCTTTGTTCCTCCTGTTCTTTGTGTGCCCCCATAGCAAGCTCCTTGCTATGGGGGCACACACCTGTGGACCTGATCCTGAGCTAGGCTGTGTACTTCTATTGACACACACAGCAAGGCTCAGCCCCGCCCCCTGCTCACAGGATTTGACTGGCAGCAGCAGGAGTCAATGGTTGTTTATTTGGGGAGTGTAACCCTAGTATGCTCAAAGATAATACATTCAGCAGCATAATGTATGGTGATACTAGTTGAGTTTGCCGCAGGGTCTCCCTGTAAGCAAGGGGTGTGCAGAGGAAAACAATGTGAAAGAAAAAAATTAAAATTAAAACCATGGAGCTGTAGATGTAGAACAAATATGTTCAGACTTGTAAGTGTGTCACCATAATGGCGATGCCATCTATGCAATCATTCATTTAGGCGGTATAGTGTGAATGACAAGTGGGATGGCAGTGTCCACCACCCATTAGCACCTAATGTCGCTAGAGTGATAAGTGTGAAAAACAGAGATAATACTTTTATCTTAAAGAAGATTTTGCATTTCGAAAGCAAATGTGTAAAAGGGAAAGACATTATCTGAGAGGGTGATTTGGATTGCAGGTAAAAGCAATTGACCATGCAGCAGCTCATTAAATCACACAATATTTTCCAAATGCAAGTTATATTCAGAATTTCAACACATTATGCAGGAAGGCAAAAGAGGTGAAGGTCTACCACTGCCTATTTTTCTGCTCCAGACAAGAGTGTGCCTACAATTTTCACAGTGGGTGTTACATAAAACATAAATAATATTAGAGGGCACCACACAGAGCAAGAAATATGAGACTGCTCACCACAAGGCTGAAGGTTACTGTCACCCACAGTATGCAGTCTGGGGTTATTGTGAGTGGAAGAAGGGCTGTATACAAAAACATACAAGGTCCTTGAAAAAGTTGGTAGCAGCTGTACAGCAAAGCAGAAGTGTGACTGTACCTAGAAACTATAGCTAGCCTCCATTTAAACAGTGGCTTTAGCTCAGATAATATAAACTCACAATCCACCCCCAAAGGGGCTGGTAAACATTAAATCCACAAAGAAAGAGCCTATGGATACATTTAGTAATGGAGGGGTATTACATGAGTCGGACTTGAAGTATGCCACATATTAGTTATGGATAAGGGGCAATAAATATATATATATATATATATATATATATATATATATATATATATATATATATATATATGTGTGTGCGTGTATGCAGAGATGTATAGTAACTAAGTAGAACTACTTCACTACTGTACTTTATTACCGAAAGGCGGTATCTGTACTTTCCTAGAGTAGAATTTTTTTCTCCTACTTCCACTTTTACTTCACTACATATTTTCAATGATTTCAATACTTCTACTCCGATATTTTTTTTTTTTGGTGCTGCATAGTTACTCGTTACAATTATAAAAATTACCACTGCCAGAACAGTAGATGGCAGGTTTCATGAAGCTCAAAACATGTGTATTATCAGCGTATACGAAAATAAAAGCTACTGTATGTATAAATAAAAGCTGCATTTGAAATAATAAAAAACAATATGATGTTCAAACTTTTGACTTCTTTCTTTAATAACTACATAACACAGTACTTGTACTTTTACTTTCAGTACTTGAGTAGCATTTTTTTTTTTTCAAAACTACTGGTACTTTTACTTTCAGTACTTGAGTAGCAAAATTTTTAAAAAAAACTACTTGCAATACTTAAGTACAAAAAATGTTGAATACTTTAGTATTTCTACTCAAGTCACTTTTTGTTCGAGCACTTCCACTTCTACTCAAGTCACTTTTTGATCAAGCACTTGTACTTTTACTCAAGTATGGGTTTCGAGTACTTTATACAACTCTGCGTGTATGTGTATATATATATATATGTCCAAATAGAGGGTGAGTAAGTCCTCTTGTCTCAGTGTTCATGGTGGGAGAAGTGTCAATAATCCACCAACCAATTTATAACAAGATGCAAGGACACAATTTTCAATACAATCGTTCACTTCATGTCAAATCTTCATACAAACATCAGTGAATATATATATATATATATATATATATATATATATATATAAATATATATATACTCTATAGGGTTGAAGTCAGGACTCTGTGCAGGCCAGAGACAAGTTCCTCAGCTCCAAACTCGCTCATCCGTGTCTTTATGGACCTTGCTTTTGCTTTGTGCACTGGTCCAAATCATTTGTTGAAGGGGGGATTATGATGTGGGATTGTATTTCAGGGGTTGGGCTTTGCCCCTTAGTTCCAGTGAAATTAACTCCTAAGGCGTCAGCATACCAAGACATTTTGGACAATTTCATGCTCCCAACTTTGTGGTAACAGTTTGGGGATGACCACTTCCTGTTCCAACATGACTGCGCACCAGTGCATAAAGCATGGATGAGAGCGAGTTTGGGATGGTGGAACTTGACTGGCCTGCACAGAGTCCTGAACACACCTTTGGGATTAATTAGAGCGGAGACTTTGAGCCAGGCCTTCTTGTTCAACATCAGTGAATGACCTCACAAATGCGCTTCTGGAAGAATGGTCAAACATTCCCATAGACACACTCCTAAACTTTGGGAACAGCCTTTCCAGAAGAGTTGAAGCTGTTATAGCTCCAAAGGGTGGGCCAACTCAATTTCAAACACTACAGACTAAGACTGGGATGCCATTAAAGTTCATGTGCGTGTAAAGACAGGTGTCCCAATACTTTTGACAATATAGTATATTTTATAACAGAATCCCAGTTACCCCAGCTAAAATCTACGTGTTATTGCCCAAGTAATGAGAGAAAGGCAGGTAACAACTGTTTGGAAGGATTAAATGAACAGCAGGCAAACAATTTATGGTTCAGAAAGAAGCTTTATGCCTGATTAATGTGGGCATGAGGATTGTCCATGGCAGCTCATCAGCCTATGAATCATGGTGGCAGAATAGTTAGCCTACGAAGCATGGTGGCAGAAGAGTTCTGAGAAATATTATGGTAATACTGTTCAGTGTTTTTGAGCAGTGTGTGATGTAGAGGGAGAAAGGGGACATGTTCTATAAATTATCCCTTCTAGGTCCCGGATATCGCCAAGTGGTTAGCAGAAATAGGGAGAGATTTCAGTGGCCATTATTTGGTCCCATGGTAATAGTGACAAGAGTGCAAAGCAGTAAACATACTCGAGTGGCCAACTGAGTAGAATTTTCTGGTAGGATGCAACCTGACAGGGTTAATGTTCCCACTACATGCAGTGGGCTGCTTAACCTCTTTTCAACAGTTATGCCCATTAAATTTTGAAGACAAGTATTCTAGGAATGGAATGAGTAGTATTTGACTTGTGCAATTTGTCCCTGGGGGTAATCTGTACATCTAGTTGAATCTGTTGTTTTTAGCATATTTAACTGACAAAAACATATCCATACTTAAGAAAGCAGGTGTGTTTTTCAGGCATTTGTGTTGATAATGCTTTACAAACTCAGTTCTTAGGGATGTTCTACACCTTGTTTGGGTAAATTTTACCAAAATCTTAAACTATGCAATGTAAGCATATAAAGTGTCAGATTTTGACACTTTGACTATTTTCTAAATATAAACTAGTACATAGCATTGTCTTTATTCATTTACTGTATATAACATGTTTCAAAGCAAAGCAAAGTATTCATTTTCAACCTGAAGAATGTCTCTGTCTGTATAAATGTACAGATTGTAAGCTGTCTAGACTATTACTAAAGATGGTTACACATACTCAGTATGCCCTGTATGTCTAGGTAAATATTATAAAAACAGCTATGTCTGGTATGTGAGAATAAAGGTGCTTTATCATCAGGTGCCATTGGCAGTTTGAGTCATGACGGACAGTGATCATAGTCTATTTCTATAGAGATCCTATTCTATTTCTTTGCATTAACAACTAGTACAGCAATTTGGAACACCCGTAGTAGTGGTCTAATCCTTCTCATAGGGAGGTGAAGATCGAGGTCTTTGGGGTTAGCTGGATGTCATAATGTTTATTTGTTCACAGGGGAACATGCAGCCCATCAAACACTGTAATTCCTAAATGACTGCTTGCAGAGAGATTTTCAGCTCCTAGAACACTATTGTTTCATATGTCTGACCCCATAGGCCAACCTGACTAACTAACGACAAAATAATAGACTCCAGTTTAAAGTAACGCTGACATAAGCAAAACATGGGAGAAAAAAGGGGAATTGGGACTTTAAATGAGACTCCTGACCAACAGAGTCTCCATCCCTGATGCATTAAAGCAAAACATTTGAATAAAAATAAAAACAAGTTGGGACTTTATATGAGGTGTGTTCAGCCAAAGGAGTAGAAAAGAATACATATTGAGAAAAACCAAAAGGATAATATTAAATTGTATGTTTATTGACCGTCAATAGACCAGGTGATAGTAAAACCAAAATGCTCAAATAAAACATGTGACCCATGGTAATGGGGTAAACATGAGTGAAACATAGGTAAATACACATGATCTAAGACACAGGTACAGAGTAATGCAATATTTTCCTGGTACACACAAATAAGTAGACTAGAATGAGGTCCTAAACAAGAAGATAAAATGACAGCTTGTATTGGATGGAATTGCCTGTATTAAACTCTACGCGTTTCGTGAAAACTTTCACTTCATCAGGAATAGGCATAATTCGGATGTCTAAAGAGAATATACATAAATGAGCAACAGTACATAAGGTAAACAGGTAAACCTCCCAAATCTAACCTTTATAAGCAAAACATGGCCACTGCTATTGTTAACATTTTCTTCTAAAAATTCCACTTGCTTGGCTCTGATGCAGACTCTCTTCGGGTCTAATCACTGGACCAGAACAACTATGCAGATAAGGACTTATGACTAGAGTTGAGCAGACACCTGGATGTCCGTGTTCGGCGGGTTCGGCAGAACTTGAAAAAAAAGTCCTGGTCCGTGTCCCGGACTTTTTCCGAACTTTACCCGGACACCGAACCCCATTGAAGTCAATGGGGACCCAAACTTTCAGGCACTAAAATGGCTCTAAAACACCAATGGAAAGGGCTAGAGTGCTGAAAATGGCAGCAAAACGTAGTTAAGAGCATGGCAAGTGCTCTGGAAACAAATGTGGATAGGGAAATAACTTAAACACAACAAAAAAAACAGAAAAATAAAAAAAAATTCTTCATCTGTGAAGGACGAGGCCCATATGGAGTAGGAGGGAGGTTGAGGTGGTGGTAGATGTGGCGGTGTAGGTGGAATCAGCGGTGGAGGAGGACGAGGTAGCCAACACTGCTTTTTTCAGTCATTTTAAATGAGGGTACACCCCAAAAGAGTGAGAAAGATCAAAAGTAGAACAATGGCTGGGTAAGGTCGGTATCCATCTCTATTCTGCACAAGGTACGGAAAAGTCCTGTGGGATCCATGCCTGGTTCATTTTAATGAACGTGAGATTGTCCACATTGTCTCTGGACAGGCGGCTGCGCTTGTCTGTGATAACGCCCCCAGCCGTGCTAAATACACGTTCAGATAATACACTGGCTGCAGGGCACGCCAGCACCTCCAAGGCGTAAAGGGCAAGCTCAGGCCATGTGCCCAATTTGGAGACCCAGAAGTTGAAGGGGGCAGACCCGTCATTCACTACATGTAGGCGTATGCACACATACTGCTCCACCATGTTGGTGAAATGCTGCCTCCTGCTAAGACGTTCCATATGAGCTGCTGGTGCTGCTGTTTGTTGTGGCGTGCTGACAAAGCTTTTCCACATTTCGGCCATGCTAACCCTGCCTTCTGAGGTGCTGGCGGTGCCCTGGTTGCGTTGGCGACCTCTTCCTCCTCCTCCTCCTCCTCCTCTGCCTTGGCCTTGTGCTTCCACTGTGGCCCCGCTGTCAGGTGGGAATGCCAGCAGCATCGGGTCTACCAGCGTGCGCTTGTACTCGCGCATCTTGCGATCGCGCTCCAGTGAGTGAATTAAGGACGGTACGTTGTCCTTGTAACGGGGATCCAGCAGCGTGGCCACCCAGTAATCAGCACAAGTTAGAATGTGGGCAACTCAGCGGTCATTGTGGAGACACTGCAGCATGTAATCGCTCATGTGTGCCAGGCTGCCCAGAGGCAACGAAAGGCTGTCCTCTGGCGAGGTGTATCGTCCATGTCCTCTGTATCCCCCCAGCCACGCACCAGTGATGGCCATGAGCTGGCCTGGGTGCCACCCTGCTGTGAACATGGTTCCATCTCCTCCTCCATCTCCTCCTCCTCATCCTCCTCATCCTCCAGAACTGTGCCCCTGCTGGACAATTGTGTGTGCAGGAACCCACCCTCGGAGCCCCTTGCGAATGACTGCCCTGAAAGCCTTGGAAATGTTACCTCTTCATCCTCCTCATCCTGTGCCACATCCTCTTCCATCATCGCCCGAATCGTTTTTTGAAGGAGGCATAGAAGTGGGATAGTTAAGCTGACAACGGCGTCATCGGCACTGGCCATGTTGGTGGAGTACTCAAAACAGCGCAACAAGGCACACAGGTCTCGCATGGAAGCCCAGTTATTGGTGGTGAAGTGGTGCTGTTCCGCAGAGCGACTCACGCGTGCGTGCTGCAGCTGAAGCTCCACTATGGCCTGCTGCTGCTCGCACAGTCTTTCCAGCATGTGCAAGGTGGGGTTCCACCTTGTGGGCACGTCACATATGAGGCGGTGAGCGGGAAGGCCGAAGTTACGCTGCAGCGTTGACAGGCGAGCAGCAGCAGGGTGAAAACGCCGAAAGTGCGCACAGACGGCCCGCACTTTCTGCAGCAGCTCTGACATATCGGGGTAATTTTTAAGGAACCTCTGCACCGCCAAATTCAGCACATGCGCCAGGCAAGGGATGTGCGTCAAACCGGCTAGGCCCAGAGCTGCTATGAGATTTCGCCCGTTATCGCACACCACCAGGCCGGGCTTGAGGCTCGCTGGCAGCAACCACTCATTTGTCTGCTGTTCCATGCTCCTCCACAACTCCTGCGCGGTATGTGGTTTTTCCCCCAAACAGGCAAGTTTTAAAACTGCCTGCTGTCGTTTACCCCTGGCTGTGCTGAAGTTGGTGGTGAAGGTGTTACGCTGACCGGATGAGGAGGCGGTAGAGGATGAGGAAGCGGAGTAGGAGGAGTTAGGAACAGGAGGCAAACTGAAGCGCCCTGCAATCCGCGGTGGTGGAAGGACGTGCGCCAAATTGCTATCCGCCTCAGGCCCATCTGCCACTGCATTTACCCAGTGTGCCGTTAGGGAGATATAACGCCCCTGACCGTGCTTACTGGTCCACGTATCGGTAGTTAGGTGGACCTTGGCACAGATGGTGTTGCGCAGTGCACACCTGATTTTTTCCCCCACTTGGTTGTGCAGGGAAGGGATGGCTTGCCTGGAAAAGTAGTGGCGGCTGGGCACGATGTACTGTGGGACAGCCACCGACATAAGGCTTTTAAAACTGTGCGTCTCCACCAGACGGAATGACAGCATTTCAAAGGCCAAGAATTTTGAAATGCTGGCATTCAGGGCCAGGGATCGCGGGTGGGTAGGGGGGTACTTCCTCTTCCTCTGAAGTGTTTGGGAGATGGAAAGCTGAACGCTTCCACGGGACATTGTGGAGATGGTTGGTGACCCAGGTGGTGGTGTTGCTGACAGATCGTCTGTTTGCGGGGTGGCAGGTGCCGGTATCACTACAGATGTGGATGGAGAGGCCGAGACTGCAGCAGAAGAGGAAGCAGGAGGAGCCAGAGACCTTTCTCGGTTTTGAAGGTGTCTACTCCACTGCAGCTCGTGCTTTGCACTTAGATGCCTGATCATGCAGGTTGTGCTCAGGTTGAGAAGGTTTATGCCTCGCTTCAGGCTCTGATTGCACAGGGTGCAAACCACTCGTGTCCTGTCATCAGCACATTTTCTGAAGAACTTCCACGCTAGAGAACTCCTTTGAGCTCGCTTTGGTGCGCTCGTTCCCTTGCTGCGTTGGGCAGTAGCAGGCATAGTGTCTAGGGCACTGCCGCTCCGCTTCTGCACCCTGCTCCCTCTTCTGCTGTGCTGGTGGCTCTGTGCGACCACCGCCTCTTCCTCCAAACTACTCAGGTCACCTGCATGACCTTCATTCCATGTGGGGTCAAGGACCTCATCGTCCTCCACATCATCTTCCACCCAGTCTTCACCCCTGCCCTCCTTGTCGGTCTCCACAATTCTGAATGCTGCAGCAGTTGGCACCTGCGTTTCGTCATCATCGGAGACGTGCTGCGATGGTCCTTCCATGTACTCATCTTGAGAAATAAGTGGTTGGGCATCGCTGCACTCAATCTCTTCCACTTCTGGGGCAGGGCTAGGTGGATGGCCCTGGGAAACCCTGCTGACAGAGTCATCAAAAAGAAGAAGAGACTGCTGCATGACTTGGGGCTCAGACTGCTTGCCTGATTTGGAAGGGGGTGAGGTGAAAGATGGTTGGACATTGGCTGCAGGTGCCAACTCTGACCTTTCTGCAGTAGACTTGGTGGGAGACAATGTGAAGGAACTGGAGGCACTGTCAGCAACCCAATCTACTATCGCCTCTACTTCTTCTGGCCTCATCACTTCTAGAGGCGTATGATGCCCTACCAAATACTGCTGCAGGTTCTGTCGCCTACTCACACTTGAGGAAGGTGTTTCACTTGTGCGTGTAGCTGGCACAGATCGCCACGTCCTCTCCTTGTAACAGGAGCTCTACCAGCAGCACCACGACCCCGGCCACGGCCCCTATTTGACGGTCTCCTCACATTTCTGTAATTTATGATCTTGCCCTAGAAAGGTGTTTATTGAATAGCAGAACAAAACAACAACAGTATCGCACGGGTGTATCTCACAGTCAAATATGCAAACTATGCCGCAATTAAATTTTTTTTACCCCAAAAGGGTGTATATTGAATAGCGGAATAGAAAAAAGGATAACGGTGTATCTCACACGTACAAACACAGACTAGGCCCCGATTAAAATTTTTTGTACCCTAAAGGGAGGATGAGGAAGAGGAGTAGGAGGAGTTCGGAAAAGGAGGCAAACTGAAGCGCCCTGCAATCCTTGGCGGTGGAAGGAGATGCGCCAAACAAATTTAAAAGGTGTATCTCACACGTACCGATACAGACTATGCCGTAATTTAATTTTTTACACTCCAAAAGGGTGTATATTGAATAGCGGAATAGGAAAAATTTTATAATACGGTGTATCTCACACGTACAAACACAGACTAGGCACCGATTACAATTTTTTGTACCCTAAAGGCAGGATGAGGAAGAGGAGTAGGAGGAGTTCGGAACAGGAGGCAAACTGAAGCGCCCTGCAATCCTCGGCGGTGGAAGGAGATGCGCCAAACAAATTTAAAAGGTGTATCTCACACGTACCGATACAGACTATGCCGTAATTTAATTTTTTACACTCCAAAAAGGGTGTATATTGAATAGCGGAATATGAAAAATTTTATAATACGGTGTATCTCACACGTACAAACACAGACTAGGCCCTGATTAAAAATTTTTGTATCCTAAAGGCAGGATGAGGAAGAGGAGTAGGAGGAGTTCGGAACAGGAGGCAAACTGAAGCGCCCTGCAATCCTCGGCAGTGGAAGGAGATGCGTCAAACAAATTTACAAAGGTGTATCTCACATGTACCGATACAGACTATGCCGTAATTTAATTTTTTACACTCAAACAGGTTGATTATTGAATAGCGGAATAGGGAAAATTTTACAAAACGGTGTATCTCACACGTACAAACACAGACTAGGCCCTGATTACAATTTTTTGTACCCTAAAGGCAGGATGAGGATGAGGAGTAGGAGGAGGTCCGAACAGGAGGCAAAATGAAGCACCCTGCAATCCTCGGCGGTATGAGATGCGCCCCAAAAATTGGAAAGGTGTATCTCACACGTACCAATACAGACTATCCCGCAATTTAATTGTTTTTACCCCAAGGGTGAAGATTGAATAGCGGAATAGAAAATATGATATCAAACGGTGTATGTATCTCACAAGTACAGACCCAGACTAGGCCCTGATTACTATTTTTTGTACCCCCAAAGGCAGGATGAGGAGTAGGAGGAGGTCCGAACAGGAGGCAAACTGAAGCACCCTGCAATCCTCGGCGGTATGAGATGCGCCCCAAAAATTGGAAAGGTTTATCTCACACGTACCGATACAGACTATCCCGCAATTTAGTTGTTTTTACCCCAAGGGTGTAGATTGAATAGCGGAATAGAAAATATGATATCAAAAGGTGTATGTATCTCACACGTGCAGACCCAGACTAGGCCCAAATTACAATTTTTTGTACCCCCAAAGGCAGGATGAGGAGTAGGAGGAGTTCGGAACAGGCAGGAGGCACACTGAAGCACCCTGCAATCCTCGGCAGTATGAGATGCGCCCCAAAAATTGGAAAGGTGTATCTCACACGTACCGATACAGACTATCCCGCAATTTAATTGTTTTTACCCCAAAGGTGTAGATTGAATGACGGAATAGAAAATATGATATCAAAAGGTGTATGTATCTCACACGTACAGACCCAGACTAGGCCCAGATTACTATTTTTTGTACCCCCAAAGGCAGGATGAGGAGTAGGAGGAGTTCAGAACAGGCAGGAGGCACACTGAAGCACCCTGCAATCCTCGGCGGTATGAGATGCGCCCCAAAAATTGGAAAGGTGTATCTCACACGTACCGATACAGACTATCCCGCAATTTAATTGTTTTTACCCCAAAGGTGTGGATTGAATAGCGGAATAGAAAATATGATATCAAAAGGTGTATGTATCTCACACGTACAAACCCAGACTAGGCCCAAATTACTATTTTTTGTACCCCCAAAGGCAGGATGAGGAGTAGGAGGAGTTCGGAACCGGCAGGAGGCACACTGAAGCACCCTGCAATCCTCGGCGGTATGAGATGCGCCCCAAAAATTGGAAACGTGTATCTCACACGTACCGATACAGACCATACCGCAATTTAATTGTTTTTACCCCAAGGGTGTAGATTGAATAGCGGAACAGAAAATATGATATCAAAAGGTGTATGTATCTCACACGTACAGACCCAGACTAGGCCCAAATTACTATTTTTTGTACCCCTAAAGGCAGGATGAGGAGTAGGAGGAGTTCGGAACAGGTAGGAGGCACACTGAAGCACCCTGCAATCCTCGGCAGTATGAGATGCGCCCCAAAATTTGGAAAGGTGTATCTCAGACGTACCAATACAGACTATCCCGCAATTTAATTGTTTTTACCCCAAGGGTGTAGATTGAATAGCGGAATAGAAAATATGATATAAAATTGGGGATTTTTCAATAGCACATGTGAACAGCAGTGTCTTATATCAGTCAGCTCTGCTGCAGGCTATGGAGGGAAAAAAAAAAGAAAATTCCCCTTTTAAGTTTGTAATTTTTAAATAGATTAGTACAGACTATGCCAGAATTTATTTTTTTTAACCCAAAAGGGTGTATATTGAATAGTGGAATAGAAAAAAGTGTATAAATTTTGAAATCACTCAATAATAGCACATGTGAACACAGCAGTGTATTATCACAGTCAGCAGCACTGAAGGAAAAAACGCTGCACACAACTGACTGATAAAAAAGATTTTTTTCTCCCTCCTCCTCAGCTGGCAAAAAGATTGTGTTCACACCACCCCACACACAGCAAAATCGAAGTGGACCACTGACCCTGCCTATTCTCCAGCCTCGCCCTAAAATGATCAATAAGATCGGTCACTGCCGGCACTGCAAACCCTCCACACAGCAAAATCGATTGTAGAACACTGACCCTGCCTATCTCCAGCCTGGCCCTAAAATGATCAATAAGATCGGTCACTGCCGGCACTGCAAACCGCCCCACACAGCAAAATCGATTGTAGAACACTGACCCTGCCTATCTCCAGCCTCGCCCTAAAATGCCCTAACAACTCGCCCTGCCTGCAGCACTCCGACCTGTCCCTGATTCTGAATTCTTTTCGGACACAATATAATTTATGCAGTCTGTCCCTAATCAGCAGCCAGCACGTATGATGTGTGCTCTGTCCCTGTACTACAGCAGAATGACGCAGCGGCGCTCGGTCTCAAACTTATAAAGACTTGGTCACATGCTTCAGATGGCCAATCACAGCTACTAATACATTTGTAGGCATGGCTGGGATGGCTTAAGGCACACCAGTTAAACGCTTGTTGATTGGCTGTTGAAAGCCCGCCATTAAAAGCGCGCCAATACATACAAACACGGAAATAAAATGACCGAACACGGATTTTAAACCCGAACATGCAGTAAAGTTTTCGGGTCTGTGTTCGGGTAACAAAAATTCAATTATTCAGTACGAACACGAATAATACAGTCCGTGTTCGCTCAACACTACTTGTGACTTTCAAGATATGTATACTTGTTCCAGGACAGTCATTCAGAAAGTGTTGAAGCAAAGAGGCAACTACATATTAACAGGCATCTCGCACTTTCAGGAAGAAATTAGCAATGGTAAACAAATTGTGCGAAAATGCCCAGGTTTGATTTGTGGGAAGTTCGTCAAATCCTGCTTGGGGAGCAAGGCACTGTCTGCCATAAACCACTTCAGCCCCGGAAGGTTTTACCCGCTTCCTGACCAGGCCCTATTTTGCGATTCGGCACGGCGTTAATTTAACGGACAATTGCGCAGTCATGTGGCGCTGTACCCAAACAAAATTTACATCCTTTTTTTCCCACAAATAGGTATTTAATTACCTGTGCGATTTTTATTTTTTGCGCTATAAACAAAAAAAGAGCGACAATTTTGAAAAAAAAAAAAAAAAACAATATTTTTCCATTCTGCTATATGACATTCCCAAAAAAAATTAAAAAATCAAAATTTTTTAACATTTTAGGCCAATTTGTTTTCTGCTACATATTTTTGGTAAAAAAAATCGCAATAAGTGTATTTTGATTGGTTTGCGCAAAAGTTATCGTGTCTACTAATTGCGGGAAAGATTTATGTCATTTTTATTGTTTTTTTTTTTTTTTTACTAATAATGGTGGCGATCAGCAATTCTTTGCGGGACTGCGACATTGCGGTGGACAGATCGGACACCTAACTGACTACCATAATCAGTGCTAAAAATATGCACTGTTACTGTAATAATGCCATTGACAGGGAAGGGGTTAACCCTGTGGGTGATCAAGGGGTTATACAGTGCCTTGCGAAAGTATTCGGCCCCCTTGAACTTTGCAAACTTTTGCCACATTTCAGGCTTCAAACATAAAGATATAAAACTGTAATTTTTTGTGAAGAATCAACAACAAGTGGGACACAATCATGAAGTGGAACGAAATTTATTGGATATTTCAAACTTTTTTAACAAATAAATAACTGAAAAATTGGGCGTGCAAAATTATTCAGCCCCCTTAAGTTAATACTTTGTAGCGCCACCTTTTGCTGCGATTACAGCTGTTAGTCGCTTGGGGTATGTCTCTATCAGTTTTGCACATCGAGAGACTGAAATTTTTGCCCATTCCTCCTTGCAAAACAGCTCGAGCTCAGTGAGGTTGGATGGAGAGCGTTTGTGAACAGCAGTTTTCAGTTCTTTCCACAGATTCTCAATTGGATTCAGGTCTGGACTTTGACTTGGCCATTCTAACACCTGGATATGTTTATTTGTGAACCATTCCATTGTAGATTTTGCTTTATGTTTTGGATCCTTGTCTCGTTGGAAGACAAATCTCTGTCCCAGTCTCAGGTCTTTTGCAGACTCCATCAGGTTTTCTTCCAGAATGGTCCTGTATTTGGCTCCATTCATCTTCCCATAACTTTTAACCATCTTCCCTGTCCCTGCTGAAGAAAAGCAGGCCCAAACCATGATGCTGCCACCACCATGTTTGACAGTGTTCAGGCATGTTCAGGGTGATGAGCTGTGTTGCTTTTACGCCAAACATAATGTTTTGCACTGTTGCCAAAATGTTCGATTTTGGTTTCATCTGACCAGAGCACCTTCTTCCACATGTTTGGTGTGTCTCCCAGGTGGCTTGTGGCAAACTTTAAATGACACTTTTTATGGATATCTTTAAGAAATGGCTTTCTTCTTGCCACTCTTCCATAAAGGCCAGATTTGTGCAGTATACGACTGATTGTTGTCCTATGGACAGAGTCTCCCACCTCAGCTGTAGATCTCTGCCGTTCATCCAGAGTGATCATGGGCCTCTTGGCTGCATCTCTGATCAGTCTTCTCCTTGTATGAGAAAGTTTAAAGGGACGGCCAGGTCTTCGTAGATTTGCAGTGGTCTGATACTGCTTCCATTTCAATATTATCGCTTGCACAGTGCTCCTTGGGATGTTTAAAGCTTGGGAAATCTTTTTGTATCCAAATCCGGCTTTAAACTTCTCCACAACAGTATCTCAGACCTGACTGGTGTGTTCCTTGTTCTTGATGATGCTCTCTGCGCTTTAAACGGACCTCTGAGACTATCACAGTGCAGGTGCATTTATACAGAGACTTGATTACACACAGGTGGATTCTATTTATCATCATTAGTCATTTAGGTCAACATTGGATCATTCAGAGATCCTCACTGAACTTCTGGAGAGAGTTTGCTGCACTGAAAGTAAAGGGGCTGAATAATTTTGCATGCCCAATTTTTCAGTTTTTTATTTGTTAAAGTTTGAAATATCCAATGAATTTTGTTACACTTCATGATTGTGTCCCACTTGTTGTTGATTCTTCACAAAAAAATTACAGTTTTATATCTTTATGTTTGAAGCCTGAAATGTGGCAAAAGGTTGCAAAGTTCAACGGGGCCGAATACTTTCGCAAGGCACTGTATGTGAACCTAGGGGAGTGATTCTAACTGTATGGGGGTTGGGCTTTTGAAATGACCATAGAGACATGTGATCCTATATAGCAGGATCACATGGGCTCTATGATCATCCCATGGAGAAGGACAGTCGGCTGTGTTTACAGCAGCCAACCGTCCTTCTCTCTCAGCGGGGAATGATCGTGGGTGTCAGGCGGCAATCGGAGCCCGCTGTATCGGATTCCCCGTCACACGCTTGTCCCCTAGACTCCCAAGAGTGTACGGCGATTTGCCTGGGAGTGGCTGCCTGCCACAGTACATCTACGGTGGGCGATTGTAAACCGGTTAAGGGACATTTACCAAAGCAAAAAAACTACCATACAGATAGGGGAGGGTCTTTTTTTTTTGCAACTTTGAGAGTGACATGGAAAAACCAGCATTGTTTAAATCACATGCTTGGAAAATACCTTTTTCTACAATGCCAGGGATGCATATTCTGCCTTACATATGTTTGATGTGTAAGCATAAATTTGATTACATTCATTTTAAGAAAAAGGGCTTTTTAAGGGAAATTTTGACTGAGACACCTTGCTTTTTATCCAGAGTTAGTAGGTGTTAACTAGGTGTTAAATTAGCAGCAACAAAAGCTAAAGGAAAGTTTATTCTTAAAAAAACAAAAACAAAACAAAAGCTAAAGCCCTTAACTACTTTAACTGGCAATTGCGTCATCACACAACACTGTATGCAAATTAATGAATCTATATTATTTTTTCCCACAAATAGAGCTTTCTTTTGGTGTTTTTTTTATCACCACTGGGTTTTTTATTTTTTTCTATATAAATGAAAAAAGACCAAAAATCTTGAAAAAATACATTTCTACTTTCTGATATAAAACATATCCAAAAAAAGCAAATTTCTTTATAAATTTACACAAAACATACTTTGCTACATGTAGAAAACTTTTTGATCTGGCGCCAAAAAAAGCAACCTATGGCTATGTCTGTATTTTACACTGCTTAAGGGTATAATTGATGCTAATTGACTGCAAATTAATGCAACAACTAGGTAAATGGCAAAAAAGAGAAAATCAGCGCAAAAAATATTCTCTATGTATAGTGGATATAGGATGATCCGACTTGCGGTGCGACTTGCGCTGTGAGAATCTTGAGGGGGAACTCCACGCGGGTCTGGTATGGATTTAGAGGGTAGTCCCATGCCGTGAAACCCCAAAATCCATACCAGACCCTTATCCGAGCATGCAGCCCGGCATGCCAGGAAAGGGGAGGGGACGAGCGAGCGGCCCCACCCCCCTGGACCATACCAGGCCACACGCCCTCAACATGGGGGGTGTGGGTTCTTTGGGGCAGGGGCGGCTCTGCACCCCCCACCCAAAAGCACCTTGCCCCCATGTTGATGAGAACAAGGGCCTCTTCCTGACAACCCTGACCGGTGGTTGCGGGGGTCTGCGGGCAGGGGGCTTATCGGAATCTGGAAGCCCCCTTTAACAAGGGGGCCCCCAGGTCCTGAACCCCCTCCCTATGTGAATGAGTATGGAGTACATTGTACCTCTACCCATTCACCCCATAAAAGGCAGTGTATGTAAATAATGACAGGAGACGTTTTGAAAAGTTTATTAAAAATCTTCATCTGGTCTTCTCCGCTCTGGTCTTCTCCTCTCTGCTCTTCTGCCCTCTGCTTTTTTTCTTTTGGCTCTGGTCTTCTTCCTCCGCTCTTTTTCTTCTTCTTCCTCTGGTCTTCTTCTTCCTCCGGTCCTCCTCCGACGATGTCTCCGGTGATTTTGCCGGTCTCCGGTCTATGCAGCTTATTATATAGCCATTAGGGGTGTGGCCCCCCCAGTGATGCCGTCATCTGTGACATAAGGGGGCGGGGCCTCCTGATGGGGGACATGTGCATGGGGCCTAATGAGCTCTACAGGAATTGTTGAGTGTACAAATCTGTGCACACTGGCAGGACACACACAAAACACTTATGCATTGTAGTCTCTATAAACTTCCTGTCCTAGGGTCACAATCTCCATAAATACAGGAGAATGAGTAATAATTGTCATCCTATGACAGGAAATGTGTCACTGGAAGGATTTCCAGGCACAAATAACAGAAAAGAACCTTAAGGCTCCTATCACATCTTGGCGTCCCAGATCATGGGCAGATTCACCGCTTTTCTGCCCGTGATCCCGAGTCATGGCAAATTGAGGGACGCCTGTGTGATCCCCGCCACTTCCAATGGCACCCCAATCATGCTGAGTATTGTGAGTGACTGAGTACTGCTAAGTATTGTGAGGGACTGAGTACTGCTAAGTATTGTGAGTGACTGAGTGCTGCGGAGTATTGTGAGGGACTGAGTGCTGCTGAGTATTGTGGGTGACTGAGGGTGAGAAAAAAGTTGGTATTGGCGCTACCTGTTGTAAAAGGAATAGCACTAGATCATATCGGTGTATATAAATAGTGACCATAAAATGTAAGAACCAAATAATATTAAAGTGCAAGTGCCAAGTAACATGATCTATATTGGGCTGGAAATATATGAATGCCCACAAAGTGCTCAGTGCTGTAAATAAACGTGCGACGTATCAAATATAAGTGCAGATCTATTTATTAAAGTGCAATATTGTGCAAAAATATAATCAAAATAAGAGTATTGTCCAAAAATGATATCAAGGTAAACAATCTAAACACTGAAAGTGCTGAAAGCAGTGCTGGTGTAAAGAAAAGGGTGGTGGATGAACTGGAGTAAGTGACAAAGTGCTTGTACCTGTGAAACCACCAGGTAACGCAATCACCCTTTCTATTACCCCTCAAATTGGGGTATGGAATGCAGGCAGGAATGATCTCTCCTCTCATGCAGCAAGTATGCAAAAACTTCGGGGTTCAGTCTTTGATAGCTGGGCAACCCTTATGAGGATCCTCCGGTAGTGGGTCCTTTCTGGGTGCTCAAAAAGAAAGAAAACCCCATGGTGTAGTAAATAATGCAGACTAAAGGCAAGTATAATCACACTCACAGTTAAGACTGATCAGTTCAGCTTCGATTCGGACGCTGGGATTCTTCCGCGTTCCACGGCTCCTCAATGCAAAAACCGGAAGTGACGTTGACTTATGAAGCCCCTCCCTACGCGTTTTATCATTGGACGTCTACTGGAGCAGCTTCAACACACATTTTTGCACAATATTGCACTTTAATAAATAGATCTGCACTTATATTTGATACGTCACACGTTAATTTACAGCACTGAGCACTTTGTGGGCATTCATATATTTCCAGCCCACTTTAATATTATTTGGTTTTTACATTTTATGGTCACTATTTATATACAATGATAGGATCTAGTGCTATTCCTTTTACAACAGGTAGCGCCAATACCAACTTTTTTCTCACCCTCATTTACACTTGACCCCTTCTGTTAGGGGTTGGTTGGTGGCAGCTTCACACCTGTATACAAATAGATTTCTTATATACTCCTTAGCGCTGGTCATTCAATTTTTTCATTGTGGGTGACTGAATGCTGTGGCGTAGCTGAGTGCTACAGAGTAACAGAGTACTGCTGAGTGCTGCTAAGCAACTGCTGCGGGGTAACTGAGTGCTGCGGAATACCTGAGTGAGTCATTACTTGAGTATTGGGAGTACCTAAGTGGAGTAATTGTGTAGTGTTGAATACTGCTGAGCAACTGTATGTGACTAAGGAGTAACTGTGTGCTGAGAAATTAGAGTCAGGAAGCTAGTTAAAAGTTAATCGGAGAGAGTTAAATTCCCAATCCCCATTTCAGTAGTCGGTACAATGCCCGGCGGGTGTGGAGATGCGACTCAGTGTACATCTTGTGGCATGTATGCGTTCCTCGATCAGGCGATGGCCAAAAAGATAGAGGGGCTTTTAAACTAGGTTATGGGGGGGGGTGGGGTAAGGTCCAGATGTAGAATTAGCCAGTGGGGAGCAAGGTTCCGTGGGCATTATTGGGGGCATTAGCGGTAGGGTAACCAGAAATCCAAAACCCAAGGTAGATAGGCTGAAAAAACGAAAGTGCAGCCTCATACCATCTAACAATGATACAGTATGCAACCGGGCAAAATTACGAGGTTTGTATACCAATGCTAGATGTCTGGCCAACAAGATGGGAGAACTGGAGCTGGTAATGTATGAGGAGGATTTCGATTTTGTGGGAATCTTGGAGACTTGGTTTGACAGCTCTCATGATTGGTTGGCAAACATCCAGGGGTATTCCCTTTATCATAGAGATAGAGAGGGCAAAAAAGGAGGAGGGGAATGTCTATATATCAATAACAATCTGAAAGTAAATATAAGGGATGATATAACTAATGGGGCTAGGGAGGAGGTGGAAACCCTACGGGTAGAGCTTCAAAGGGAAGGTACTATGGGGTTAATAATATTGGGTGTATGCTATAGGCCCCCCCCCCAACCAGAGGGAGGAGGGGAGGCGGACCTCCGATCACAGCTTGGAAAGGGGGGACTTCAATTATCCAGATATAGACTGGGCAGAAGGAACCGTGCATTCATCTAAGGCTTGGCAGTTCCTAAATGTGTTGCAGGACAATTTCAAGGGTCACATGGTGAACACACCGACAAGAAACAATGCGTTACTAGACCTACTGATTATTAACAATACAGACCTGATCAAGGATACAGAAATATGGGGCAACTTAGGAAACAGTGACCATAGGTCAATTAGTTTCAGTATAAATCATAGAAATAGGAAACACAAGGGTAATACAAGGACACTGAATTTCAAAAGAGCCAATTTCCCTAAACTGCGCTAGACAATATAAAATGGCATAAAATCCTAGGAACAAAGAACACGGAGGAACATAAGAACATACTAAATAAAGGTATTGGCCAGTGCATTCCAACGAGAAATAGGTTTAAAAGAGCTAAAATAAACCCTGGATGGCTAAACTCCAAAGTAAAAACAACTAAAGAGAAGGCCTTCAAAAAATACAAGGCTGTGCCCTATTGGGGGGTGGGGGAGCTTTAGTGAAATATCAGGAGTCTAAACAGACCCCTGATGTCTCACATTTGAGATAGAGAAAGCGTCTGTCCCTTTCTCTTCTGCCTCAGCTACGCTAGATCCACAAGTGTCAGCAAAAAGGCAGTACTGCTCAGCAGGTGCCTGGGCCCCCCTTTTGAACTGTTGAGGCCCAGACCCAGTACAGGAGGGCTGGCTGTACTGCCTTATCAGCGGCCCTGGGTCTAAGGGTTACTGTGGGTGTTTCTGAGCCTTCATGTGGTTGGTGAAAGGAGAGTATTGGAATTCTGCTCTAACCCATCACAATCCATTCCTCTCTGCAATGAATGAATGCTGTTCAGTAGGAAGTATAACTCGTCAAACCATCACATGGACAAGAAATGTGCTCTTTTAGCTATAGATGGCACACAAATATAAGACTGATCACATCATCATGGTTTTTCTGCTCTGATCTCATTCTTTTTAACAGAGAAACAGCAAATTGTCTTTGTTGAAGGCATGATTTGTAATGTGTTTATAGTTTTTGCACACACAACACACACACAAAACTCTATTTAGTCTCACACAAATCTCATACCTGCCAACTGTCCCATTTTTGCAGGGACAGTCCCAGGAAACAGGACCCTGTCCCGGGTAATTTAGTTTGTCCCGGCTATCTGTAAATGCGGGCAGCCCCGAAAAAAAATTGGTTGAGGGCCGAAATCAACATAAACATAGGATTTATGAGTGCAAGGCTGCGCTTACAAAAATATTAGTATGCATTAAAACTTGGAAAAGCATATAGTGAAAAAAACAGTTTAAATTTCAATTTCAGCCTTAAGGGAGGGCAAATGTAAGTGTTTTCAATGAGCATGTGTCACTTATGATATAATTCATTATATGTGCACCTCCCTTTTCAATTTCCTGTAATTCTCTCTTTATTGAGTAGACCCCATAATCTGATGACAAGTAGGCGGAGATTATTTATGCGGAGTGGGCGGAGCTTCAGGGAAGTGGGTGTTGTAAATAATTGATAGCTGTGCTGCAAAGTGTCCCTGGAAATTTTTTTCAAATGTTGGCAACTATGAAATCTTTGGTTGTTGTAAAGTGTATGCGTCGTCACCAAACACACCAAAATTATTGTGAGCAGAAATGTGCATTCCTTCTACACAAAATGTGAATGCAAGGAATCACCACCATACTAGAATCATTGCAGTCTTAGCGCCGACAGAACGCAAATATGCAGCCTTGGATTTACTGGATTGTACCGGGGTGATTCCTGCAGCTAGAGTCATCACACCAGTACAGTTGTTTAGAGCCTATGGTCAGCTTTCTTGTAATGACAACCGATGCAGCTGAGCAGCCGCTCAGCTGTCATTACAAGGACCGGGAGACCCCAGCGACCAGCTGGCACATCCGGCGGCTGATCAAAGACCCGGACAAAGCTGAATTGGGCTCTGATCGGGTCTCCGATGTAAAAACTCAGAAGTGCAGAGGAGGGGTTTGGGGTCTTTTAGAACCAAGATCCCTCCATAAAGAACACCTGTCACTGTCTATTACTGTCACAAGAGATGTTTACATTCCTTGTGACAGCAATAAAAGTGATCAAAACATTTTTTTTTAAAGGAACAGTGTAAAAAAAATAAAATAAAATAAATAACAAAAAAAAATTTAAAGTGCTCCGTCCCTCCATGCTTGCACTCAGAAGCGAAACGCATACGTAGGTCGCGCCCGCATATGTAAACAGTGTTCAAACATAGCCGCGATTGTAAGAGCGAGAGCAATAATTCTAGCACAAGAGTCGCCTATGGATATTTTTAAGCACAGTAGTTTGTTGCCATTTCAAAAGTGTGTGCAATTTTAAAGAATGACATGTTAGGTATCTATTTACTTTGCGTAACATCATCTTTCACATTATGCAAAAAAATTGGGCTAACTTTACTGTTTTGTTTTTTTTTTTTAATTCATGAAAGTGTATTTCTTCCCAAAAAATTGTATTTGAAAGACCATTGCGCAAATACCGTGTGACATAAAATATTGCAATTGTATTCTCTAGGTTCTCTGCTTAAAAAAATATATATGATGTTTGGGGGATCTAGTGAAGAATACTGATTTTAACTTGTAGGAAACAAATGTCAGAAAAAAGGCTTAGGCTCCAAGGAGTTATATTAATGGTGTAAAATTGCACCACAATCACAAGGTTTTACCCCCCAACTGCTCCCCCTTAAGCTGAAAGGGCAGTGGCTGGGATTGAACACCTCCCACAACTGCTATACTCTGCTTCATGGCTGTGGTGGGAACTATACCTCCTGTTGTGTTTGGTGGCCATTACTGCCTGCCAGACACAACCAATTCTAGTGAATGAAGCCTCACTGCATGTTTGCAGTACATTACTGCAGCATTTAGGGGGTTAAAATAGGTCATGAGGAGGTGATACAACTCTCTCTCAACTCTCAAATCTCAACTTCTCACCATCTGTCAAATGCTCTCTGAAGAGTGATCCGAATGCAGATTACCCTTCAGTCTGCAAAGCATGCGCAAATGTATCATTCCTGTCTTGCAGCATGCCAAAGAATAATGGCTTATTGCTGACTACAGAGGAAGGGCTTTGGGAGGTTGTTATGAAGGTGTTTCCTTCATATGTAAATTAATTAGATCACAGAGAGCAGGGATCTGGGAGGGCGGGATCTGAGGGGTTGGGACTATCCCTGTTCACACTGGCCGGCATATTTAGCTGGGCAGGACTGAATTCTAATTGTGATCCATTCAATTCTGCCCTGCAGCAGCCCAGCTAGCTTTCAGAACAAGCGTGTATGTGTATGAAGGGGTTTCCGATTTGATTTTGAATAATGCTGTGATCTGTGAGGTGGGACTTGGGAGGTTTGGACTCTTCCTGTAGGTGTAACTGGGCGGGATTGAATGCTAATTAGGATGTATTCAGTTCTGCCCACCATCAGAGCTGTGAGAGAAGTTACATCATTTGCAGAGTCTCAAAGACTACAGAGAGGTGTGTCTTAGGCTAGAGATGCAGCAGGAAGTGGCTTTGCAAGGGTCTTAGTCTACAATAAACTATACAGAGTGTGATATGATACAAAGACACAACTAAACCCAGAAAATCAGGGGATCTGCAAGCAACAGAGCAACATGGTATAGAGGTATGATCTATGCTCGAATTGATCATTTCATTCAGTTCTTGTGAAAAGAAAGTTAGTTTAGCTTTAAAGAGGACCTTTACTCTAAAATCCTCAAGTGCATCATACTAATCTTTCTCCTTCTTAGGGCTGGTACAGGTGGGCCAAATATTGCCTGGTATCAGCTGGTTCAACAGAAACTGGCTGTCATTCAGCCAGGGCCTACAGCAGCCTGTCCAGCTTCTGTCGGGCGGGCATGCTGAAAAAAACAGCAGACGACCGCTATCTAATCAGCACTCATAGCCAATGGCTGCAAACTCTGACCACTGTCCTGGTGGGGGGCAGTGCCTCTGTCAGAACACAGTAGCACAGTGGGGAAGATCGCTGTACTAACATTTGTGTTTGTACAGTGATCTGTCAGGTTTTTTTTCGTACAGCCCAAAAAACATGTAGTCTGTACCCCACATTACCCACAAACAGGAACCTATTTTTGTTTGTTGTTTTTTTTCTATGTTGTTGGATCAGTCCACCCTTTACCTCCATTCTTATCTAGGTGAGAATTACGTCAGGCCCACTCCAGTAACCCCCTTGGATATCTATGTCAGGTCGGCTTACACACTGTGAATGAAATAGAGCTGGCCAAAGGAGACTGGCTGCCTGAACCCAGAAATGACAGCCTGCTCCCAAAAATGCCAGGAAAGAAGATAGTGGCTTAAGACCCAGTGTATGGCAGCTGAGAGGTGGATCACAGGAAGACAACACTGGATTCGCTGGTCAGATTAGCATGTGAACTCAGAATGTTCCAGCAAAGCAGGTAAATAGGAGTTAAAGACAAAATAAACCCCAGAGAGTGAAGTTCCCTTTTATTATGTTACTGCAAAGTTATTTGTTTCATTTTTAATGCATTTAGTCTTTTTCTATGACAGCTTTTCTCATTTTGGATCTCTTCTTCCTTTCAAGCATCTTGGAGTTGTTACACATGTAGAGCTTGGAACATAACAGTTACTACAGCCAGGTGCATCTCGCAGTGTAGCTTGGCAGAACTCACTAAAGAGCTGGATGTACTTTCCCCTGAATTATCTCCAGTCAAGGGTGTCTCTCACTCCTGGGGCAACAAGGTTAGCATTACCGAGGTCCACCAGGACATCAAAACACCATCTTGATTTTGCGGGTGGCCAGATTCAGTCCATCAGACACACACAAGAATATCTTGTTCTTACAACTGCTTATTTTAACTGAACACTTGATTTCCCAAACAAAGTCCTTTTTGGAGGATTATTTAAATATTTAATAAGAGTATAGGCTGTTTCTAAACTTAATGGTAAAGGAGCCCATACAATCTCTAATAGATACATTTGTACATTTTCCTGCTTTCTTTTTGAAATATTTTGAGTCAACTTTACTTGTATTTTATAAAGTTTATACATTTTTACACTGTATTTTTTATATATTTTTAACTATTTATGTAAAATCTTTATCATCATTTAATACGAGGTTTATCCATGTCATGGATGTCACACAGTATTTTATAAAGAGCGATCCAGTAGACACTCTTTGTGGGGCAATAGAGAGCCAGGGAGGAGGAGAAGAGTCATTTACCTGACTCATCCAAATTGATCTTCAGCTACTTAGCTGTAAACAAGTTTTTTTCAGCAAAGCAGTTGTGATTAGCCTAGTAAACATAAAAAATAATCCTACAGTTCTATTACAAATATAAAATATTCACAGCGTTTCATACTCCATATTCTAAAACGTGTTTTTTTTTTTTTTTAATATCTTTAATCCTGAACATAATAAATGCATAAATAAGTTAAATATATACAAAAATACTCTACATTCTCTTTAAGTTATCTATTATGATTTTAAGTAGCATGCTTCATATTGAATTGTGTAATGGCAACCTTAAAGCGTAACTCTACTTTTGTTCAGAAAAAAGCATTCCTCTCTGGGTGATCTCTGTACATTACAAGGATTTTAACAAACTTTGTTGCAGATTCCTACCTTTGGTTATTTTAAAGAAATTATTGTTTGCTCCTCTGTGCCTCTCTGTGCTGAGTGAGTCAAATTGGAGCGGTTTAATAATTATCTATCAGCTGTGGCAACTGCTGGGCTCTAATGAGGGAAGCTGCTGGGCCTGCATCCCTTTAGACGTGTTCCTATTGGGAGTATCTCACCAAAAATGACATTTTTGTTGCAGGGCAGGGGAAGCCTGAAATCTGACTTGGAACTTAGGCAGACTTCTGGGAAAATTGGTGAGCCAATCACACAAGAAGGAAATGATGATTCTGTGGTGTGGTCAGTTCACATTCTGTGTACAGAACAGCTCCAGGTAGCCATATTGTATTGCATTTTCAGAAAATTACAACAGCTGCAAATTGAAAAGGAAAGGTAATTTTTAATAGCATTCAATTGCAATATGATTTGTGTCGCAATTGTTTACGTTATATTGTTTTTTCTTTATTTGTTTTTTTTTCCCCCACAAAAGTGGAGTTACCCTTTAACAAAAATCCAGCCTTCTTTGTAGAAGTAGCCACATGTTGTAAATGACAGAACAATTTTACCAATTGCACTCAGTATAACTCAGCCATAGGGACAAATGTGTTTGCTTAGAGCAGGGATCCTCAAACTACGGCCCTCCAGCTATTGCGGACCTACACATCCCATGAGGCATTGTAAAACTCTGACTTTCACAGACATGACTAGGCATGATGGGAATTGTAGTTCCTGAACAACTGGAGGGCCATAGTTTGAGGACCCCTGGCTTAGAGGAATGGTCACCTTCAACCATATGTCTAATACGCTGCACATTGGTCATATATCTAATACATACAAACCTTCTGTTTTTTGTTTAGACCACACGCACAATGTTCATTTTCTTCATATGAATAAAGAAGGCATGGATATTACGTTTTCTGATACTAATTACTAAGCATTGTTCCCCTACAGCCCCACAGGCTGTGCCGCTGACTCGCTGACAGGTTTCATAACTACATCAGAGAAAAGACAGACAATGCTTAAGGGGTAGGACTGAGGCACACAAACACACTATTTTTTTATAATTTGTAACAGAAATTGACCAGGGGGCTGTTTCCCAACACATCTGTTTATATACTGTATACCAACTCTCAGGGAAGTTTATTTGTTTTTGTATTTGTAAATTAATGCAATTTGTTGCATCTTTTTTGCTTCTGTTGAATAATTTATGTTTTTTAATAACACAACAACAATGTAAAAGGAGCAATGTCAAAGTGTGATAGCCAAGCTCAGTTCTTACTGTTACACTATAGCTCCTTAAGGTTAGATTCAAACTGCTGCTGTGTATTGGCGCATATGTGTTAACATGCATTATGACTCAAGTTAAATGCATTCTCTTTTTTTAAAGGTACATTTTTATTGTTTGAACATGCAGAAAGAGAAACCGTTGTACAATAAAGAGCACAAAACAACTGAACTCATGTCTGTACAATATAGCACTCTAGTACAAATTAAAATCGTCAGTTATATATCTAGAGAAATATCAATCTTGCTATCATATAACTCAGACAACAATGAGTAAAACCAGTGCCAGTACAAGGTCATTCGGTGCCCAGGGTGAAGATGCCAAATGGTGCTCCTCCTCGTCCTCCCAGGTGGAGTAGCAGACGAGGTGGTTAATAGTGATGCGCTCAATGCGCCTCACCAAAATATGTAACATTTGGGTTTAATAGCGGTACACGGTCAAATGAAATATGGGGAATTGTCCCTGTATCTGTGTGAGAAAAAGATGCTCCCATTGATAGTGTCACTGGAAGTAAAATGTCCCTTTGTCTGTTATGACACTAATAGGAAAAATGTCCCTACACCAGTGGTGTGAGTCTAGAGTCCCCCTACTGTCTTACATAAGGGTCTCAACTGCCCCCTTCTTAAATCAGAGTTCTTCCCCCTTGCATTAGTTCTCCCATTTTTATTAGTTTCTCCAGAGCCCCCCTTACATCAGGGTCATCAGAGTTCCCCAGTTACAGCAAAGTCACCCCTTTCAAAAGTGTTCCCAATCCCCCCCCTTACATTAGGGTCCATAGAGTCCTCCTCACTTAAATCAGGATCCCCATAGCCCCCCCCCCTTCCTACATAAGGGTCACCAGTGTCACCATCCCTTACATTAGGATTTCTAGGCACCTTCCCCTCCCTAAATCAAGGTGCCCAGAGTAACCGGTGGCGGTGGGCGGAGCGTGAATGATGCCAGCCGGCAAATTTTCATTGTCACCTCTGCTTGCTGTGCAACCTGTACTGTTGCTGAGGCTGATCAGCAAGTCCGCAGCACCAGAGACCCCACCCTGAATTTGTGCAGGATGCTTGGGGCGGGAGAACCCCCACCGCCCACCTGCCAGCCATTTTCTACGCCTCTGGTAGCAGAGGCAGGGCACTGGATGCTGTGACAGCGAGCTGATGTGGTGGAGAGTTTCCTGCATGTAACTGCAGCTAGAAATCTGGCGCCCCCCTTCCAACCCCAAAAGACTCCACCCAGGGCAAGTGCCCCTCCAAACTTACACCCCCCACCATGTCCCGCCCATAAAACTTAAGTCTTGCAGCCTACATCAGCACATTCTTGTAGATATATGTGAACAAAATATTAATCTGGTGGGATCATATCTTAGGAGTTCAGCCAGGGGGACCAAAGGGCATCCTCTAGATTCATTTAGCTTAGAGTCAGTCAGGAGTGAGCAAAGGACAGAAGGCAGTATTAGAGTCAGCAGCAACAGTAGTTCCATAACGTCAATTGGGGGGTTTGTGCAGGAAAACCTCAGACCAAGCAGGAATAAAAATAATCCCCATCCAATATCAACTTCCACAAAACTAAGAGGGGTATATGCAAATGCCAGGAGCCTAGCGAATAAAATGGATGAGTTGGAAATGTTAGTACATGAGGAGGACATAGACCTTGTGGGAATAACGGACATGACTGGCTGGCCAATATCCAAGGGTATTCGGTGTACCGGAAGGACAGAGTAGGAAAAAGAGGGGGAGGGGTATGTCTCTATGTCAAGAATAATGTAAGGCTGATAGAGAGGAGTAATATTATGTAAGGGATGAGTATGGAGTTAGAATCCGTGTGGGTAGAACTCCATAGGGAACAAGTAAAGGGAAAAGTAATTGTGGGGGTTTGCTATAGGCCACCCAACCAAAGGGAGGAGGTAGAGCTGGAATTTATATCCCTGTTGTGTAAAGTGGCAAACTGGGATCAGTCATCATATTGGGGGACTTCAGTTATTCCGACATTGACTGGGAAGAGGGGACTACACAATCACAGAAGGCCCGTCTCTTCATGGAAACCTTACAGGACAACTACATATGTCTCAGTTGGTGGATTCTCCTACTAGAAAAAATGCAGTGCTGGATCTATTGATCACTAATGACCCAGACCTAATCTCGGAGGTAGGAGTCCAGGACAACCTGGGCTTTAGCGATGACAGGATGATCACATTTAGCGTAAAAAACAATATAACAAGGCAAGAAGGGAACATAAGAACCCTAAACTTCAGAAGGGCAAATTTTACCAAATTGTGCTCAATGATGGAAAGGGTAAACTGGGACCAAACCTTAGGAACACTGACCACAGAGGAAAAATGTGAATGCTTTAGGAACATATTAAACAAATGCATCTCGCAGTGCATTCCTATGGGAAATAAATTTAGAGGAGACAAAGCCAAACCTGGCTGGCTAAACCGTAATGTTAAAAAACTTATTAGGGGTAAAAAATGGCCTTCAAGAAATATAAATCAGAGGGCACAGTATCGGCTTTCGAGCAATACAAGGAGGCAAATAAGAAAAGTAAATATGAAATCAAAATGGCTAAAATCAACTTTGAGAGACAAATAGCGGAGGATAGTAAAAAGAACCCAAAGAAATTCTTTAAATATATCAACAGCAAAAAAACTAGGGCAGAGCATATTGCACACATAATTAACGATGATGGGAGGATGGTTACAGAGGACACTGAAAAAGCAACCATGCTGAATGCTTTTTTCTCGTCAGTATTTACACAGGAAATGGAGGGGTACACTGACCATGTCTGTATGGTTAGTAGTAATACACAGGACTTGCCGCTATGGCTAACAGAGGGTGAAATCAGGGAAAGGCTGGATAAAATTAACATAAATAAATCACCAGGCCCGGATGGCGTACATCCGAGAGTATTCAAAGAACTTAGTAAGACTAGATCTAGACCACTGTTCCTGATCTTTGCTGACAGTATTATGACAGGAAATGTACCAGGGGATTGGAGGAAAGCTAACGTGATACCGATATTCAAAAAAGGGCAGAGGCATGTCCCGGGAAATTATAGGCCTGTCAGTCTCACATCGTTAGTATGTAAACTTCTAGAGGGAATGATAAGGGACTATATCGTAGAGTTTGCTAAAGACAACAACATCATCAGCAGTAATCAGCACGGGTTTACAAAAGGGAGTTCCTGTCAAACCAATCTGTTAACATTCTACGAGGAGGTGAGCTGTGAGCTAGATAGGGGGAGACCAGTGGATGTGCTGTACCTGGATTTCGCGTTTTGAAGGCGTTTGATACAGTTCCCCACAAGCGCTTAATTTATAAAATAAGGTCTGCAGGCATCGACCGCAAGGTTTGCTCTTTGATACGGAACTGGCTAAAAGGGCGTATCCAAAGGGTGGTAATAAATAGCGCATACTCAGTTTAACGCTCCTGCGTTTTTGTAGTAGGCTGGATTTGCAGCTGCAGAATCTCCACTCAGTAGTCATGTAGAGATATGTTGAATAACCAGATCCAACTCTCCAGACTCATCACTGTGGGCCTGTCAGCTTCAGCATACAGATATACACACTCAATAAGATGTTCCTGGAGTGATAGGATGTATATGATAGTATGAAGATGATGTTCTGAAGGGACAGGTGTGAACAGTGACAGAGATGGTAAGCACTTGATAGAAATGTTCAGGAGAGTATTAGATGGTATTAGGTAGAATGCAGGTAGGTTAGTAATCGAGTATGGTAACAGGTGGTAAGGACAGCAGATGACAAATACAGGATAGACTAACCCAGTGCAAGGATAGATGGTAGTATCTCAAGAGCTAGCAATCTATGTAACAGTGCAGATGATAGAATTAGTATGCATAGATAGTAACAGTCCTTAATGTGCAGAGGTAGATAGTGTAAGTAAGGTTATGGAGGATTCCCCTGTGGGGTACTTATCACTAGTAAGGTTAGTAGTAGAAGGGTCCAGTAGTGAGGGAGTGATCCAGTAGCGAGATACAGGGATCAGTAGCGAGGTTCCGGTCTGTTTCCAAGTAAAAGAGAATAGCTGGAGGTTCCGGTAGCAAGACAAGCTTGTAAGCATGTGGACACACAGGCAGGTTGAACTACCAACGTGAGAGAGAATGCCGGCGGTTGAAATAGCCGCTCTTCGGTGCTCGGCGATGACGTCATCCGTCTTAAAGGTGTATGCGTACCACCTAATTAGAAAGGTGGGACTCATATTTGAAAAAAAAATGGAAAATGAGGGTACCAGAGGTACCAGATTCTTACAGTACCCCCCCCCCCCCCTTAAGGCCGGCTCCGGAAGGCCTATAGCACTGGTTTCTCCGGGTATTTCGAGTGAAACCTTCGTATAAGCCTAGGTGCGTGAACATCAGTGGTATCTAACCAGGTGTCGTCTTGGGGTCCATAGTTCTTCCATCTTATGAGATACTGGAGTCTTCCTCTGTGGATACGAGAATCCAAAATCTCCTTAATCTCATATTCTTCTCCGCCTTCAACTTGTACTGGAGGTGGAGGCAAGATGGTAGGCCTTATTCCTTGATTAGGAACATGGGGTTTCAGTAGCGACACATGGAAGATGGGATGGATCTTGAGATCTGCTGGTAAGGTGAGCTGTACTGCAGCTTTTCCAATAAGTTTCTTAATTGGGAAGGGTCCCAGAAATAAAGGTCCAAGCTTTTTGCTAGGGATCTTTAATCTTAAATTTCTTGTCGATAGCCAAACGAGGTCCCCAATAGCATACTGAGGAGAAGGTCTTCTACGTAGGTCGTAGTACCTTTTTTGTTGGCTGTGAGCGTGTGAGATAGTGGTATTAAGTAAACCCAGAGAGTCCTTTATTTGGGTAAGATAGTCTGAGGCTACTGGGTTACTTGATGGTAGGATGCGTGGTGGAAGAAGTGTGGGATGAAACCCATAGTTCAAGTAGAACGGACTTTGCTTAGTAGTACTGTGGGTTGCGTTGTTATAAGTAAATTCCGCCAGAGGGAGAAGGTCCACCCAATCATCCTGTAGGTATGATGTGTAGCAACGCAGATATTGTTCTATACACTGGTTGACTCTTTCAGTCTGTCCGTTGGTCTGAGGGTGGTAGGGAGAAGTGAGCTTTCGCTCAATCCGTAATATTTGACAAAGAGCTTGCCAAAATTTGGAGATGAACTGTGAACCACGGTCGGATAAAAGAGTCTTTGGAATTCCGTGTAACTTGAACACATGTTTCATCAGTAGTTCCGCTGTTTGTTTAGATGAATGTAGTCTACGGATAGCGATGAAATGTGCCATCTTTGTCAGGTGGTCCACTGACACTAGAATGGTATTAAATCCTTTAGAAGGTGGTAGTTCTACTATAAAGTCTAAGGACACAACTTCCCATGGAACCTGGGGTATTGGTAGACTGCAGAGTAGACCAAATGGTTTTGTAGTGTCAATTTTGGACCTTGCACAGATGTCACATGAAGATACAAATTTTTGTACAGACGTCTTCATATCAGGCCACCAAAACTGCCTAGTAAGCAAATTAAGGGTTTTCGTCATACCCATATGTCCTGCCATGGGCACATCATGTGATAACTCCAAGATCTTGGTGCGCATAGTAGGGGGTATGTAGAGTTTGTCGTTGTAGTAGAGGAAGCCTTCTGCATCAGTACTTAGTTGAGGTGGAGGTGAATCCAATCCTATACTGTGCAAAATCTCTTCCTTCAGGGAACGAACAACCCCAATAATACGTTCATAGGGTATTATAGGAATAGAAGGGATTTCAGCGCAGTTATCTTCGGTTAATCGTGATAGCGCATCCGCTTTTTTATTTTTGTCTGCAGGCGTGTAGGTCACTAAGAAGTTGAATCTTAGGAAGAATAATGACCATCGTACCTGCCGGTGGGAGAGAGTTTTGTTAGTCTGGAGGTATTGAAGGTTTTTATGATCTGTATATATGAGTATTGGTAACCGGGTACCCTCAAGTAGATGTCGCCAATTCTCCAGTGCCAGTTTTATGGCAAGCAACTCCTTTTCACCCACTGGGTAATTCACCTCTGGGCTGCTTAATGATTTTGAAAAGAAAGCAACTGGGTGGAGTGGTGAAGTATTTGTTGGTCGTTGGGAGAGAACTGCTCCTACTGCCATATTTGACGCATCTACCTCCAGAATATATTGGAGGGATGGGTCTGGATGGCGTAGTATGGGAGCAGAAGTAAAGCTTGATTTTAACAAGCAGAAAGCTTGATTTGCTTCTTCTGACCATTTGAATGGTTTCTTTATACTCGTCAGTTGTGTGAGAGGTCTCACAATGGCAGAAAAGTTCTTGATGAACTTCCTATAGAAGTTTGAAAATCCAAGGAATCGCTGTAATGCCTTACGAGTTGTTGGTATAGGCCAGTCCAGAATACAGGATATCTTGCTCATATCCATCTTAATTCCGGTTTTGGATATGATGTATCCTAGGAATAATATTTCTTCTTTATGAAATAGGCATTTTTTTAATTTCACATATAGATTGTGTGCGAGTAATCTGGATAACACAAGTCTTACATGTTTTATATGTTCAGAGAGAGATCGAGAATAGATAAGTATATCGTCCAGATATACTACAACACAGACATCAAGTAAGTCTCTAAAGATGTCGTTTATGAACCTTTGGAAAGCTGCGGGAGCATTACACAACCCGAATGGCATCACAAGATATTCGAATAATCCGTATCTGGTTCTGAATGCTGTTTTCCTCTCATCTCCGTCACGGATTCGGATTAGGTTGTATGCCCCTTTCAGGTCTAATTTAGAGAAGTAAGTAGCCCCACGCACTTGTTCAATGAGTTCAGGGATGAGCGGTAAAGGATAGCGATCCTTTATTGTAATCGTATTTAATTGCCTATAATCGATAATAGGCCTAAGACTTGAATCCTTATTGCGGACAAAAAAAAGTCCTGCAGCTGTGGAGGAAGTAGAGGGTCTGATGAACCCTTTTGTCAAATTCTCATCCAAGTATTCCTTGAGGTGAGAAAGTTCATCCTGTGAAAGAGGATACACATGACCGAAAGGCAATTTGCTGTTAGGGAGTAGATCGATAGTGCAATCATAATCCCTATGGGGAGGCAACATTTGAGCATTTTTTTCAAGGAATACTTCGGACAGATCCTGATAGCATAGTGGTGCAATCTCATCTGACACCACAGACAGGATCTTTCCATAAGATGGGAGGTTACACGTAATCTCACAATAGTGAGAAGGGAAAGACAAAGTCCGTCTTTTCCAATCTATGATTGGTTGATGTGTGTGTAACCAGGGGAGTCCCAAAATAATAGAAAAATGGGGTGAAGATAGTATATCAAAAGTGGTGGTCTCCATATGAGACTCGTTAGTAGTGACGAGGAGTGCTTGTGTCTGGTTGGTGATTGGACCAGAAGATAGTAGAATACCGTTAATGAAACTAACAGAAACAGGTTTAGGTTTTGAAATAATAGGTATTTTATTTAAGGTAACAAAACATGTATCAATATAGTTTCCACAAGATCCGGTGTCGATCATAGCCTTGGTGGTAATCCTAGTCTGGTCCCACTGTAATGTCAAATGAACAAAGAGATAGGGGTTAGAAAAGGAAGTCGTTAATCCTCCTAGCAAGACATGTGAACACTCACCCTCTTTTTTGCGGACAAGGGGACAGACGCTTATTAAATGATCCGGGGATGCGCAGTACATGCAGAGGTTTCTGGATCTTCTTCTGGCTCGTTCAGTAGTTGATAAAGGTGGGCGTATGGTTCCTACCTCCAAGGGAGTAGGGTCAACGGCCGAAATCCGAGAAGGACTAGACAATGGCATTCCCATTTTCTCAGCCTTTCTTTCACGCAGTCGCCTGTCGATGTTGATACTGAGTTTTATTAAGGCATCCAAGGTGCCAGGTAAATCCGCTCGGGCGAGCTCGTCTTTAACAGCTTCTGACAACCCGAGTCTGAATTGAGTTCGCAGAGATGTATCATTCCACCCTGAATCAAGGGTCCATCTTTTGAACTCAGCTACAAAGTCTTCTACAGGTCTTCTTCCTTGTTTTAAAGCCCTCAATTGAATATCAGCAGTACTCTGCCTGTTGGGGTCATCATATAAACTAGCGAGTTCCGCTAGGAATAAAGAATAGGAGTTGAGAAGCTGATCATTTTTCTCAAAGAGAGAGTCTGCCAAGGCCCGTGGATCACCCGTTAAGTATGAGATAACGGTACAGACTTTAATTTGATCAGTAGGGTATGTACCAGGTTTTAACAAAAAAAGCAATTGACATGCGTTTTTGAATTCACAAAATTTTTTCCGATCACCTGTAAACACTAGAGGAGGGTTTATTTTAGGTTCAGGGGGTTGAGCAGCAGTGAGCCGTGAAAGACGGGTTACCTGCTGTATCAGAGTCTGATTTTCTTCTTTTACTTCAGTAAGAGCAAGCATTAATGCATTTACTTGTTGTGTTAATTGTGTCACTTGAGTGGGTAATTCTGCTGAATCCATTTTTTAGGTTCGTTCAATCTGTAACGCTCCTGCGTTTTTGTAGTAGGCTGGATTTGCAGCTGCAGAATCTCCACTCAGTAGTCATGTAGAGATGTGTTGAATAACCAGATCCAACTCTCCAGACTCATCACTGTGGGCCTGTCAGCTTCAGCATACAGATATACACACTCAATAAGATGTTCCTGGAGTGATAGGATGTATATGATAGTATGAAGATGATGTGCTGAAGGGACAGGTGTGAACAGTGACAGAGATGGTAAGCACTTGATAGAAATGTTCAGGAGAGTATTAGATGGTATTAGGTAGAATGCAGGTAGGTTAGTAATCGAGTATGGTAACAGGTGGTAAGGACAGCAGATGACAAATACAGGATAGACTAACCCAGTGCAAGGATAGATGGTAGTAGACTCAAGAGCTAGCAATCTATGTAACAGTGCAGATGATAGAATTAGTATGCATAGATAGTAACAGTCCTTAATGTGCAGAGGTAGATAGTGTAAGTAAGGTTATGGAGGATTCCCCTGTGGGGTACTTATCACTAGTAAGGTTAGTAGTAGAAGGGTCCAGTAGTGAGGGAGTGATCCAGTAGCGAGATACAGGGATCAGTAGCGAGGTTCCGGTCTGTTTCCAAGTAAAAGAAAATAGCTGGAGGTTCCGGTAGCAAGACAAGCTTGTAAGCATGTGGACACACAGGCAGGTTGAACGAACAACGTGAGAGAGAACGCCGGCGGTTGAAATAGCCGCTCTGCGGCGCTCGGCGATGACGTCATCCGTCTTAAAGGTGTATGCGTACCACCTAATTAGAAAGGTGGGACGCATATTTGAAAAGAAAATGGAAAATGAGGGTACCAGAGGTACCAGAATCTTACACTCAGACTGGTCTGAGGTGGTAAGTGGGGTCCCCCAAGGCTCAGTCCTGGGACCAACCCTGTTCAATTTATTCATAAACAGCATTGAGGACGGGATCAGTAGTTCTATATCAGTTTTTGCAGATGACACAAAATTGGGCAGGGCAATAACTGCACGGCATGAAGCAGATATCTTACAGAATGACCTGGACAAAATAACAGAGTGGGCAACAACATGGCAAATGAGGTTTAATGTGGAGACGTGTAAGGTTTTGCACTTGGGGACTAAAAACATAAAAGCACAATACACTTTAGGGGGGGAACCTTTGGGGGAATCAAAAATGGAGAAAGATCTGGGAGTCTGGGAGGATAGACTAAGCAATAGCATGCAATGTCAAGCGGCAGCTGCCAAAGCCGGCAGAATATTAGCATGCATAAAGAAAGGGATGTATTCCAGAGATAAAACTATAATCCTACCACTTTATAAAACTCTGGTCAGACGCATCTGGAGTATTCTGTCCAGTTCTGGTCGCCAGTCCTCAGCAGGGATGTGTTGGAGCTGGAGAGAGTCCAGAGAAGGGCAACTAAACTGATTAGGGGATTGGAGGACCTTAATTATGAAGAGAGTCTGCAATCACTTAATTTATTCTCCCTGGAGAAGAGACGCCTGAGATGGGACATGATAGCAATTTATAAATACCTCAATGGTGATCTCAGCATAGAAAAAAGCTATTCAGTCGAAAGGATTGCATGAGGACTCGAGGGCATACAATGCGATTAGAGGAGAAGCGTTTTAACCTCAGGCAACTCAGGGGGTTCTTTACTGTTAGGGCCACAGGATTGTGGAATTCTCTACCACAAGAGGTGGTTTCTGCGGGAAGTATGGTTGCTTTCAAAAGACTCTTGGACGTACATCTCAAGGATCAGAACATTAAGGGGTATGAGAGATGATTACGGCCACACACACCTACACAGGTTGAACTGGATGGATTATTGTCTTTATTTAACCTCAACTACTATGTAATTTGTTAGCTTATACATAGGAATTACCAGGTTTATAAGACCAAGGCAATGAGTTAAAGTGGGAGGGGTTTGGGATTTCCATTGCATTGCTATCAATTTCATAGCATAGAAAAACAATAAGCAAAGGAGGAGTTTCAGCACACCACATTAGTGCATTACCCTGCCTAATGATGTGCTGCAAAACATGCAAGGTTTGTTGGGGTGCCATTGATGAAATAAATGCCACTCTAGTGCACCAAAGTGAATAATGTGCAATTTCTTGTGTTGTAGTAATGTTAGAAAATGCTAAGGCTAGAAAACGTGTGAACCTTGCTTTAAAAGACTCCCATCTAAACAAAATAAATGTTTTTAATTCTTTATTTTAGATTTTATGCACACAGAAAAAAGAAAACAAAAAAAATACAGTACATCCGACACAGTTTTAGTTTCTAATTACAGAGCTATTTGGTAAAACCAATCACAAACTGTTTCTGAATTTCAAGTGATTGTAAAGGCTTGTTTTTTATTTTAATCAAATAACTAACATGTCATACTTACCTCCTCACTGTAATGGTTACAGGCTGGTAACATGAGCATTAGCTGATTTCCAAGAGCAGATACACCAATTCATCTTTAAATCCCTTACTTTAGGATCCTTAGAATTTAGCCAGATATAAGCTGTGCCGAAGCCTGACCTTTCCAGGACATCTAAGACATGCAGATTAGATAGAATGGACACTTATACTATGACTGCTCCTTTGTTTTCATTTTTCTATTTGTGTATGTAGCACTGTCCCCTTAAGGACTGCTGGATTTTCACACTTTTGTGTCCCCGTAGGTTATCGTTAGCAACTTTGGCATTCACAGTCTATTACTTTACTTCTTGGCTCAGTGAATAATCAGTCCAGTGGTATGTTGTTGTTTTGTTTTTATTTTATAAATTAGGGATGGGAGAAGGGAATAGTGGGATACTCCAGATTAACTATGCACAAAGTTTGGAGGACAGTTATCTGTTTATACCGTCAGGCTGTTGATTCACCTTGCCACTTAGGTGGGTTTAGGATTAGGTCTCTTTCCAGATGACTTGATGAACTAAATATATCTTCAGGACACTCTCCTAGTATCCTCTTTCTGGACCACTGACACCCGTCCACTGACTATCCTACTCCAGGGTGGCCCCCCTCAGGTCAGGCCCCTTGACATGATCCCCTGTATTCACAATACTGTTTTTCCAGGGTCTCCAGTGTCTCGCCCTCTGTCAGCTTTCCTTGACCTCTGGGTTAAGCTCCGTTCCTCTTGCCCTCAGGACGACCTTTCTGATGCCACGTGCCACTGCTACAGAGGAGGAAGCAGCCGCCACCCTCCATCCGGGACTCTGCTCACCAGCCAGAGACCCCGCAGCACATGTGCTCCTGGGTTTTATACAGTATCCCAGAATGCACCGAGACAGCCTGTCCCTGCCAATCACCAGGACTGTATCAAAGCATATGTATTTCATTGGTCAGGTCAGGCACTGTCCAACATGCCTCCCTATTGGACCAGTGTGAAACACTCTCTAGACTCAAAGAATCACATACTGAGCACACTGAGCAGACCTAACTCACAGATCCTGCTCTCTGCTAGACAGAAAGCAAGATAGATTTCCCTGCTGCTCCTCTGGTTGGCAGACAGAGCCAAAAACTATACTCTCTCACTAGCACCTACCTAGGAGGGTGCTACATGTATGATTGTTGTGTGCATACTAAATCCATATTCTACCTACCCCTTAATGGATAACAATGATTGTAATCCACAGCCCAAACTTCCGACTTTCCATTTGCTGAGGATTTACATCAATTCCAGCCATGGTAGATTTGAACTGACATGTGTCGTACGTCAATAGAATAGAACTATTTGTCATTTTAAATTTGCAAAAGTGGATAACCTGCTTGCCAACCGCGCATATGTTGCTCCTCAGGAGCGAGCATGCCGCTGGAGGTGCACGCACGCGGCAATTCTCGAGAGGGGAAGCTGCTCTACGGGGCCTTGATCGCCGCCAGGCATCCGCAATCACTCCCCAGGAAGACTGACAGTTGTTCTGTCAGTTATCATCACAGTGCTCCTGTGTTCCTCCTATTTGGGAACACAGGTCCCTGTGTTGATCCAATAAGCCCACCCGCCTCACAGTTAGAAAGCACCCCCTAGGCTCACATTTAACCCTTTTATCGCCCCTGGGTTAACCCCCTCTCTGCCAGTGTCATTATTACAGTAACAGTGCATATTTTCAGCACTGATTGCTGTAGTAATGTCACTGGCCCCCCCAAAAGTGTAAAAAATGTCAGTTAGGAGTCCAATCTGTCCGCTGCAGTTTCGCAGTCACGCTAGAAATCGCTCATCGGAACCATAACTAGTAAAAAAAAAAAACTAAATAAAAATGACATAAATCTGACCCTAGTTTGTAAACCCAATAACTTTTGCGCAAACCAATCAAAAATACGCTTATTGGGATTTTTGTTTTACCAAAAATATCTAGCAGAATACAAATTGGGCTAAAATTATGAAAAAATTAGATTTTTACATTTTTTTTGTTGGGAATGTTATATAGCAGTGAAGTGAAAAATATTGTTTTTTTTTTTTTTTTTTAGAATTGTTGGGCTTTTTGGTTTATAGTGCAAAAAATAAAAATCGTAAAGGTGATCAAATACCACCAAAAGAAAGTTCTATTTGTGGGGGAAAAAAAAAGGACAGCAATTTTATTTTGGTACAATGTCGCACGACTGCGCAATTGTCTTTTAAAATAATGCAGTACCAAATCACAAAAAATGGCCTGGTCATTAAGGGGGTAAAACCTTCTGGTCCAGAAGTGGTTAAAGTGTTTATCATTTTTCAGTAAGTTTGGTATCATGTAGACAATTTTCTCATGTTTTTTTATTCCATAAGAGATTGTGGCAAACAGTTACGCACGCCCTCAGCCAAGTTTTGTGCCAAACGGCCTGTGTAAGGAAGCCGGTATTCCTCTGCAGTTGCTGGTTGATCTTTGCCTTTCCAGTGTGTTTGTTCATGTGTTCCCTTTGCCTCACTGGATTCCTGTTACCAACTGGACCTGTCTTCTGCCTACCTCTTTACCTGACCCAACCTTGTCTAACGGATCTTCTCACGGCTCTCCTGTGTATGACCCCGGCTAACCTCCTGACTACACTTATTCTGATTTCCACCTGGCACCTGACCTTGGCTTTGAACCAAATTCTCTCCTGTTCTCTGCTCTACTGAAGACCAGCTGCTTCCCATGCTTCCCACCTGCTTCAGAACACCATTTCAGTGCATCAGCTGTATACTGGGCATTCCTCTGACAAGCATCTTAGTCAGATCTGTCATCCCTGCAAACATTAGAGCAGGCGACACATGCTACTTTGGGCCTAAAGAATCAGAAGGTTACATAGTCTATGTGAAGCAATTTCAATGTACCAAGTGTCAGATATGGCTGGTGTGACAAAGAAGTAGGGACTCGAACATCCCTGAACACACAAACAAATGGGATGCTCGGTGGGAAGTTCGCCCACCGATAAGCGCCCCATAATGCACTGCACTCTTGCAGTGCATTGATTGCTGATGATTTGCCAAAGCATGCACCTGACCTGTATGCTTTGGCCAATCACAGCACAATGTACTGTAAGAACTATGATTAGCCAAAGGAAGAGTGCATTGTGCCAGTCATGGCTCAGGGGCTAAGTCCACGCCCCACATTATATAAGGCTACTGCTTACACAGCAGCCGTGTGTAGTGTGTGACAATGGAGATTCGGCAGGTAGTTAGAGGATAGTGTGTTCAGTAAGTTTAGTGCAGTCAGTGTAGTGAACAGGCATACTCGACTTTTAAAATGTATAGATATGTTGTAGTCCTGGGTCCCCTCTCGGTGCTTCCCAAGTTTGGTGTCCCTTGTTCGTGAGCAGTGCCATGTCAAGCTGACCAAGATTTCCCATAGATGCCAATGTTAAAGACAGGGAGCAGTGCCATGTCAAGCTGACCAATATTTCCCATAGACACCAATGTTTAAGACAAGGAGCAGTGCCATGTCAAGCTGACCAATATTTCCCATAGACACCAATGTTTAAGACAAGGAGCAGTGACATGTCAAGCTGACCAATATTTCCTATAGACACCAATGTTAGACAGGGAGCAGTGCCATGTCAAGCTGGCCAATATTTCCCATAGATGCTCATAGTAAAGACAGGGAGCAGTGCCATATCAAGCTGACCAAGATTTCCCATAGATGCCAATGGGCACTAAAAAGTTGTAAATTTGTCTGGGCAGGAAAGGGGTGAAAGTGCCCTGTATTTAAGTGGTTAATGGGAACCCTGTGACAGAATTTAAAATAAAACAGCGTGGGGTCCCCCCAAAATCTTTACCAGACACTTTGGGTCTGGTATAGATTTTAGGGAAACTCCACACCAAAATTAAAAAAAAAAAAAAAACGGGGTTCATACCAGACCCTTATCTGAGCATGCAGCCTGGCAGGTCAGGAAATGGGGGGGAATGAGCAAGCCCCCCCCCCCGAAACAGGCCACTTGCCTCTTCCCGACAACCCTGGTTTGTGGGGGTCTGCGATTGTGGAGCTTATCGGAATCTGAGAGCCCCCTTTAAGGGGGCCCCAAGATCCCGCCCCCCCATGTGAATGGGTACGGCACATCGTACCTGTACCCTATTACCAAAAAAGTGCAAAAAAGTAAAAACCACAGGAAACAGTTTTTGACAAGTCCTTTATTAAAAAGAAAAAAATTGTGTCCCTTGATGTAAATCCATCGTCAATCATGACGTCCGCCAAACCGAAGAATTGCAAAAAACTCTTTGCCTCCTAAGAGGCTATTCTCCATATGCCCGATCTTCAGCTTTGACACAACTGGTAGGTGGGTAGCATGTCAGCATGTAGCCTGGCAGGTCAGGAAAGGGTGGGGGGAGAGCGTGTGTGTCCCCTCCTGAACCATACCAGGCCACATGCGCTCAACATGGGGGGGTGGGTGCTTTGGGGCAGGGGGGGCACCGCAAAGCACTTTGTCCCCATGTTGATGAAGGGCCTGGTATGGACTGAGGGGGGGGGGCCCTTCGCCGTTTTTTTTTTCATTTTTTTTATCTGTATTGCTGGGAGCCGACAATACATTACAGTCTCAAGCAAGTTAAAACAACATTTTTTCTTTTAGAAATGTCAGTATTGCTGCAGCAGATGCGCCATTTTATGTCAGTATTGCTGCAGCAGATGCGCCATTTTACAGGCACATTAAGGGGACCCCCCAGGCACCATATTTAAAGGAATTTTTCGTTTTATTTTTTCACTTTAAGCATCATTAAAATCACTACTACTTTAAAAATGATTGTTTAAAAAAAAATGTTTGCATTGATACATGTCCCCTAGGGCTGTACCCAGGTCCCCATACACTTTTTATGGCAATAACGTGCATATAAACGTTTAAAATGAGGACTTTTGATTTTTTATGTTCGTGTCCCATCGACTTTAATAGAGTTTGCATGTTCGCTAGAACTTTTTCCTTGTTCGAGATGTTCTGGTGCAAACCGAACAGGGGGGTGTTTAGCCCATCCCTACAAAGAAGATACAACCAGAGCAACATACAAAACCTAATTGCAATACAGGTGATGCATAAAAGACTGAGCAATGTGAAATCAACAATTGGGTAGACCAGAACAAGGTGACCAAATCCATAGGTAGAGTGCCGACTCCAAGAGTTATTGTAACCTACCTGTTGGGGGAGCCTGAAGCATTGAGGAAGGCCTCTCTTACAGCTCTAGCTCTGGAGTCCCTGGTAAAGTGACAGGGAACGGCAGAGCTTAGAGTGGCACGAGTGCCTGGAAAGTCTCTCACAGGCAGGTGCTAGCATGCATCTGAAACGCAGGGATAACAGGACCGGACATGCTGGCTGAGGAACAGGAGCCAGTGAACGATGCAGATAGGCTGGTGCAGATGCATGATAGGCACAAGGCAGAGTCGGACAGTCCGGGTCAGCAAATAGCAAGCAGATCAGGTTCAGACGGCAGGCTGGAGAGTAGTCAGGAGACAGGCCAGGGTCAGTAATAGTGGATGAGCAGAAGGAGCAGTCACAAGCCTATTCCAGAGACAAGCCAGGGGTCGGTACAGGCAGCGTTCAGGCAGAGTCAGAGGCAGGATCAGGTCGGGAACAGAAGCCCAATAGGAACTGATAACAGGAACCTAATAGACCAAACGACACTGACACACTGCACTAGTGAAGTTTAAATAGCCCTTCCGGCGCCAATGCGAGCTCACATATGCACACCCATTAGCGCACCCGCTAACTGTAAGAAGAAAGAAAGAAAGAAAGAAAGAAAGAAAGAAAGAAAGAAAGGAAAATATGGGGGGTTAATCCAGGGAGGGAGGGGAGGGAAGGAGGAAGGGAGCAGAGAATAGTCAGGTAAGGGGGACTGGGAGGAAGGGAAGGAGGGGAAGATGCCAGTATTTACTATATTAGGTCACCAGGAAGTGTCACATACTCCAAATTCTCTTCCACAGACAACTTACTTTTGTATGGTTCTGTTTGTTGCAAGTTTTTTTTTCTACCTTGAGATCCTGCCAGTAACAGTACTTCCTTGCAATTAGCATTAACAGCACTTCCCGTTGCAGGCTGATAACACTATGTCTTCCTCACCAGCAGTGTTGTCAGCCTGCTCTGTATGCTCCTTCCATTGGCTATTGGGCTGCATATAAGGTCTAACAGATAGGCAGCCAATGTCCAACTCATGTAGCTTAAATGGCAGGCCGACAATGCTGCTGGTAGATGTTAGGGGGACGCTTAGTGTTCTAAGCCTGCAACAGAAAGTCCTGTTACTAGCAGGATCTCCAGGTAAGAAACTGCAACAGATTCACAAAAACAATTTGGTTAAGAAAACTGTATGGAATTTAAAGCGTAGTTAAGCCCCCCTCCAAAAATTAAATGTGTAGCTGCTGACTTTTATTATTAGGACACTTACTTGAAAACCCCAGCTGATGATTCTATCGGCTGTCAGTTGGTGCCACCACCATTGCCAGTAAAGGGACCCTTCACAGCTGGTTCCCTACTGCGCATGCGCGTAGCACGCTGCGCTCTCTTACTTGCCCGGCAGCAGAGGAAGGATTATGGAGGAGGAGAGGGGCTAACTGCTGACTTACTTAACCGCAGCAAGGTTCTATGAAAGTGGGGACAGGGTACCTGTCAAAAACAGGTACCCCCCCCCCCACGAAAGGTGCCAAATCTGGCACCGGAGGGGGGGGGAATCAGATAAGCGTAAGTTCCACTTTTGGGTGGAACTCCGCTTTAAACAAGCCACGTGAAATGATTTACCTATACCATAGGTCGGCAACCGCGGCTCTGGAATTGCATGCGGCTCTTTTACACCTTTGCCGCGGCTCCAGGGCGGATGAGGGGAGGAGGCGCACTGTTCGTCACGCAGAGCCGCCGATTGGCGGCCTTCTGGGTGTCATCGGTGCGCATAGCAATGCACCCCGACACTCCCCCACTGTGGCGCTGTCCTGGTTGTGATTGGTCCAGGCTGGACCAATCATAGAGGACATCCCGGGTGACATCGCGTGGGGGGCGGTGCGTGCATTAGTCATGCACCTTTGCGACGTTACCTTCCCGCCCGACGTCAGAGAAGAGGGCAGCGGCGTGAATGCAGGTCGAGGAAGAAGAAGACGTCCGACCGAGACCCAACTCCCATCAGCAGCACACCAGGCACGGTGACGGCAGGTAAGTGAAGTGATGCTTTGAAGGGGGCACGCACGCACGCTGGTCTCTGCATTGAAAGGGGGCATGTACGCTGGTCACTGCTTTGAAAGGGGCATGTATGCTGGTCACTACCATTGAAAGGGGCATGTATGCTGGTCACTACATTGAATGGGGCATGTATGCTGGTCACTGCATTAAAAGGGGCATGTACGCTGGTCACTGCATTAAAAGGGGCATGCACGCTGGTCACTACATTGAAAGGGGCATGTACGCTGGTCACTACATTGAAAGGGGCATGTATGCTGGTCACTGCATTGAAAGGGGCATGTACGCTGGTCACTGCATTGAAAGGGGGCATGTACGCTGGTCATTACCATTAAAAGGGGCATGTATGCTGGTCACTACATTGAAAGGGGCATGTACGCTGGTCATTACATTGAAAGGGGGCATGTACGCTGGTCACTGCATTGAAAGGGGCATGTATGCTGGTCACTACATTTGAAGGGGGCATGTACGCTGGTCACTGCTTTGAAAGGGGGAATATATGCAGTGTTATATTTGTTTTAAATGTCGCAATGGTTTTGCGGCTCCCAGTTTTTTTTTCCCTTCGGAAATGGGTCCAAGTGGCTCTTTTTGTCTTAAAGGTTGCAGACCCTGACCTATACCAATAGCTTTCACTCATATATACAGTATATTGCCAACAGTTCCCAGTGATTATTGCCAATACATTTTTACAACTAGTTGATATAGTTAATATCACCTTGCACAAAGTCATTGCCCCAGTAAATATGAGGCTCAATTCAGTCTGATATACAGTATGTGTATATACAGTATGTGTAATACAGCTGTACATAATTTTTCATCTTGGTCTTTTAACCATGCAAAACTATAATTATTTCTGTTAAAACTTGGCTTGTTATTATAAGTGGATACCTCCCTTCCACACATTAATTGCTATTGTAAAGCCATCTGCTTGCTTACCTTGTAATGCTGGAAGTATCTGGATTAAAGATGAAAGCTAAGGAATTAGGAGGATATGTGGAAGAAGTAGGATTAAAAATGAAAATAATAATTGTAAATTCAGTCAACTTAAAGTACAATTACATCAGTAAAACACATGTATAATTTACCCAATATGCCTGCCATGATTTTACGTCTTTATACTAGTTACAGCAGGTCTCTCCCAAGTTTTATGAATCATAAAATGTCATTCTCTGTTGATTTCTCATATGATACAAACAGCTACACTTAGTACTATGCCTCATCACAAGCCTTAGTCATTTTGTCATGCATTCAGGGGGTAATGGTGTAGACCCAGGGTCCTCAATAGGCGGACTCCGGGCCGCGTTCGGACCCAGATGCGCCTAAATCTGGACCGTAGCAGCTGTCCCCCCCCTGCATGCACCCAGCCACCCCAGCTGCTGTTGAAGTCACAGCAGCAGTGGCGTACCAACAGACGGTGGGGGGGTGGCCCGCCCCAGGTGCCACACACTGGGGGGGGGGGTGTCAGCCAGTGTCCTGCCCAGTGTTCTGCCCGGTGTTCTGTCAGATCCCGCATCTCAGTGTGAAGGCAGCTGCAGTGGCAGCTCCTCCAGTTTGCGCTGCTTGGGGGTGGGGTGGGAAGAAGGAGAGTGCCCGAGTGTGTGTGCTGGATAGGAGGGGGATGGGGCAGCTGCATATAGAGGAATTGATCTTTCTCTATCCCTCCTGCAGCTGCCAAATGCCTGCAGAAGGGAGTGGAGGAGAATCAGGCATTCAGCAGCTGCAGGATGAATAGGGAAAGATCAATTCCTTTATATACAGCTTCCCCATCCCCCTCCTATACAACTTCTTTTGCTGGCCCCCCAGGGCTCTCCAGCCCCCCCCCCCACAGTGCTCTTAACCCCCCCCCAGTGATCTTAACCCCCCTCAATGTTCTTAACCCCCCCCCCCGTGCTGGAGCCCACCTGAAGATTCTCAAGTGGGCACCTTGCTATACTGTACAAGCATTGCAGCCAGGGTCTCAGATCAATAAAGCTCAAATATAAAGTGCAAATGTAAATTAAAATAATATAATAATAATTAAAATAAGAAATAATGAGCAGACCTCTACTCAGATTCAGTATCACCAGGCAGTGAAAGAAAGGCCTCAATGTACAGTCACTGAACCCATTGGATATTCCCCGAACATAGCGCTAGATCTCCACAGCAGTAAATAACAGCCAAATCTTGTAAATTGTTCTGGCCTTTTACATGGTCAGTTTGTAAGCTCTTTGTAAGAAATACATGGGTAACTTAGGTACAACCAAGAGGGACATGTACCAAAGTAAAAAAAAAAACGTAAAACAATAATTGTTCAGTGGGGAGTGGCTCTTTTAATGCAGGTTAAAAGGCAGCATTGATTCTTTAAAAAACATGCTTGGGGGATGCCTTAAACCTGCATGTGAAGCCGTGGGTAATTGCTTAATTTGCCCACCCCCTATACCAGTCATGATATGATAAGCATGTGTACAAGGGATGTATTCCAAAGTTGAAATGTTTTGGAAGATAATTCTTATTTTGATGTGGTAAAGAAATATACCATTTTGCTAACACAGGAACAGACGGAAAGGTCATTTTTATCCTTCCAAGTAGATAACCATATATGTTATAAATTAGGTCAGTATAAAAAAATTTGAGGAAGAATTAGGTCAGTCATTACCAGAGCAGTCTTTGGATGAAGAAAAAAAAATGTCTTTGCTTTGATTTCAGTGTATATAAATCCTAATGGCGTGCAGTGCTTACAATTATGGAAAGAATAATGAACAGGAAAAAGTTGATCGTTTAATTATTAGATCCTATTTATCATATCTGTATCACCTATGAACTTACTGATCAAGAACTATTAATAAGAAAATATTCTATTATGATCATAAAAAAGCATTTGGAATTTAGATGTATAGCATAAATGCCAGTTTAACAACTATAGTAAATGCCCTAACATCTTTAGTCCCAGAGCTTTTTCCTCCTTTTCTGCCCTTTAGTAAACTTGTGCTTTGTAGGATTGCATGATTGAGCAGTCAATCATCTAGTACCAGCTCTTTCACATGAAGGATAGTCAGACACATGCTCAATCTAGGTAGGTAACTTTTGTGAGCACAAAGGTCGGAGAGTGAAGGGAAGTTGAGTATAAGCAACCATGGGCCTAGCTTTACATTGAACGTGTTGCTTAAGGCTGGATTCACATATATGCAGTACAGGGCACCGTATGTGATTTGAATAGGAATCGCACGCATTCCTATTTAAAACACATGTGATGTCTGTGTGGTGCAATTTAAGCCATCCATTTGTACAGCTCAAATCGCACCAAATCTGCACAAAAAAGGTGCAGGACCTTTTTTCTTTCCCACACTGGAATCAGATCTCATGGGTGTATACATCCATGCAATCCCATTCTGCCAATTGCACTGCATTTTGCGAACCATTTTAGGGCGTCGATAACTAAACATTGACTCCCCCTGCGACTTCACGTGAATGCGGTGTGTTTTAAGTGCAGAAGAGGAAATGCACGGGATTCACTGAATTTCCTGCACCACATATACGGTATGTGAACCGAGTCTTGCCTGGAATGGGTATGAAGGCAAAGCTGAATTAGCTCTGCCCTAGGTAAAGTGATTCTAAATAATTTTTTTTTTAAATAACAAAACATGTTGTACAATATATAGCCTAATAAGGCTGCATCTTTATTTTTCCTTTATTTTGCACTGGTTCTTGCACTAGTTTGTATTCTTCCTATTTACTGTCTAAGGGCTCTTTCACACGGGCGTTAAGTTTTTTTTGTCCGATCAGGTCCTTTTTTTTTTTTTTGAAACGGACACGGATGACACTTGTGTCATCCGGTCCGTCTGTCCGTTTTTCATCCCATCCATTTGCGGATGAAAAACGGACATAATGTATCTCTATGTAAATACGGATGTCAGCGGATGACACCACTGACATCCGTTTTTGCGTCCGTTCCGAACGGAAGAAAAAATAGGTTTCTCTTCCGTTCCAAAAAACTGAACTGAACGGAAAGGACGAAAAACGGATGTCAGCGGATGATCATCCGCTGACATCCGTATTTACATAGAGATACATTATGTCCGTTTTTCATCCGCAAACGGATGGGATGAAAAACGGACATACGGAACGCCCGTGTGAAAGAGCCCTTACATGCAATATCTTGAAATTACAATAGACTTTTATGTGATACTGGACCCTGCTTACTTATGTTACTGATGCAAAATATTACATACATAGTTACATAGTAGGTAGTCCATCTAGTTCAACCTGTGTAGATGTGTGTGTGTGTCAGTGTCGATAATCATTTCCCATATCATTGTATGCTGTGTTCTTTAAGATACACATCCAAAAGTATTTTAAAAATATCAATACTTTTCACTGGCACCACCAATTGTGGAAAAGAGTTCCACATTCTTACTGCCTTGACAGTGAAAAAACCCCTGCGCAGCTTAAGGGTAAACCGCTTCTTCTCCAATCTCATTGTGTGGCCCCGTGTCCTCTTACACTCCCTCTAAGTGAATAGCTTTTTTCCTATGCTGGGTTCAACATTGAGGTATTTGTAAAATGCTATCATGTCCCCTCTCAAACGTCTCTTCTCCAGCGAGAATAAATTTAGTGCTTGTAGTTGCTCCTTGTAATTGAGGTCCTTCAATCCCCTTATTCATTTTCTTGCCCTTCTTTGGACTTTCTCCAGCTCCAGCACATTCCTTCTGAGGACTGGTGACCAGAACTGGACAGAATGCTCCAGATGTGGCCGGACCAGAGTTTTATAAAGTGGCATGATTATAGTTTTATCTCTGGAGTATATCCCCTTATTTATGCATGCTAATATTCTGCCAGCTTTGATAGCTGCAGCTTGACATGCTATATTAAGGAATGTTATATGATTTGTGATGTGGCTAGGTAAGCACCCAGACTACTACAGAGCCATATTGTTGTCATAGATGCAGTATATGGTTTAGCATTGTCCTGCCTGGATAAGAGCATATGTTGCTCAAAAACCTGGGTATATCTTTCAACATTTATGGCACCTTTCCAGATGTGCAAGCTGTCCATTCCACATGCACTAATGAACCTCCATACCATCAGAGATGCAGGCTTTAAAAATCGAGCACTGATTAACAAGCCGGAAAGGTCCCTCTGCTCTTTAGTTCAGAAGATGTGGCACCCATGGTTGCCATGAAGTAAGTCAAATTTCATTTTGACTCACCAACGAATACTTTTCCATGTTGGAATAGGCCATTTTAAAAAAGCTATGGCCCAGAGAAGATGGCAGCATTTTGGATCATGTTCAGATATGGCTTCTTCTTTGTATGATAGAGCTTAACTTGCATTTTTGGATGGCACAACAAACTGTGTTCATATCAGTGATTTCTGGAAGAATTCCTGTGCCCATACAGTGAAGTATATCACAGAATTATGCTTTTAATGCAGTGCCATCTGAGGTCCCAAAAATCACGAGCATCCAATATTGCATTTCGGCCCTGTCCCTTGTGCGGAGATTTCTCCAGATTCTTAGATCTTTTGCTCATAATATGCACTGTAGATAATTTAAAGTCTTTGCTGTTTTACATCTAGGAACATTATTCTGAAATTTTTCAACAATTTTTCAACAGCTTTTTGCAATTGGTGAACCTCTGTCCATCTTTACTTCTGAGACACTCTGACTCACTAAGGTGCTCTTTTTATACCCAATCATGTTACTGACTTGTTGCCAATTAACCTAATAAGTTGCAAAATGATCCTCCAGCTCTTCCTTGTTAGTATCGCTTACTTTTTTAGCTTTTTGTTGCCCTGTCCAAACTTTACCCATTTGATATGTTTTCTATTTTCGACTGTGAATAAAATATGGGTTTATGACATTTGCAAATCATTGCATTCTGTTTTTATGTAGATTTTATTTTTTATTTTTGTTAAGTCAATATTACTAATAATATTATTTAACAGGATTTATATGGTGCCAAGTTGCCAACAGCTTGAGCATCACTTTTAAAACTAAAGAATACAGAAAACATACAGTAAACTTACAATACAGTTCAAGGGTTCAAAAGGGTTGGAGGACCCTGCTCATGTGAGTTTACAACCTAACTGGGAGGGTCAAGTGATATAACAGGTAATAATTGTTTGGGGATGAGTTGACGGAGAAAGTAAAGATTCAGCTGTTAGGTATAACCATGATAGGCTTCCCTGGAGAAACTCGTTTTCAGGGATCATCTAAAGACAGATAGAGTAGGGGATACCAAAAGAGATTGAGGTAGGGATTTCCATAGGAAGGGGGAAGCTGTGCAGAAGACATTAAGGTGAGCATGGGAGGAGGTGATGGGATAGCTAGAGAGTAGGAGGCCCTGGGAGGTGTGAAGTGGATGGCTTGGGTGATATTTTGAGATTCGGTGTTGTACAGTAGCTTGGGGGAGAGTTGTGCAAGACTCTGTATGTAATTGTTAGAATTTTGAATTTCATTCACTGGGTGAGCAGAAGAGGCCAGTGGAGGGATTGGCAGTGAGAAGTAGTGGATACAGAGCAGTTGGTGAGGAGGATGAGCCTGTCAAAACCATTCATTATAGACTGTAAAGGGTATAAAGCCTTAAGGTTTTTTACCTTAATGCATTCTATGGAAATTCAATAAATTACAAGGCTACAAGGCTAAGATGTACTCCATCTTTCACAATGGCCACCTATCACAGCAGCACTATAACATATTTGTGTGGTGCACTTTCTTTGGCCTACACAAAACTGTCATTATTAATGATGTGAATCGGGTTCACTGCTACTGTGGGTTTGAGGTGAAGCTTGCAAGTTAAAGATTCACAATCTTGACAAATTAATATGCAGATTCATCCGAAATAATTTATGTGAAACTGTTATGCACTGTATGCCTTTGAACTTTCGGCTAGAAGCTTAGAAAGGACAATAAGGGGGGCTTTATACATGCCATTCCCCATACTATAAAAAAAGTAGGGAGCAGAGCAGCCATAGTGCCCATGTATTAGAAGCTGCTATCAGTAAAGAATAGGCAAAACTGACAAACTGCAAAAAATAAAGAAATAAAGTCCAACCTTCAGTATATACAGTCCAGCATTATTAAAGTGACACTAAATTCAATTTTTTTTATCAAATAAAATACATGCAATATGTCTAATAATAGGTAGAATGTATGTGCCTTTAATCTCTCTCTTCCTTTGTTTCATCTCTTTAGTCTATGTTTATTCTCCATGCACCTCTTGCATGTGTGAATGTAGCCACCCTTTCCTGCTCACCCCAAAATGGATTATACACCTTCATGCTCTATCGGATGGAACTGTAGAACACATAGAACAAAGCATGTGACCAGCAATAACGGCACTGTTTGCCTTAACCAGAAGCTGTGAAGTACATCAATGAAAAATGGGGAGTATGCACAGGCAAACAAAGAAGCCTGAAAACAACAGTAGGAAAAGAAAAAAAAAATCAGAGCCTTGGTATAGTTGATATTGTAGAACAACTCATGTGAAAAAAATGACTTTAGTGTAATTTTAAGTATGTAGATATGTAGCGCAGAAACGCAGGATGCAAACACAAGCAGATGGGACCTCCACATAAAGGAATATTTATGCCAAATACATTTAGGGGCTTATTTGAAAAGCAGTGGTATGGCTTCCATAACCACTCTTAAAAAAATAAGTGCCTTACAGTCACAGAGTATAAAACACATCAATAAATAACAATTCTATATTTAAAAAAAAATATATATATAGGAGAGAATATAGTCCTGTAAAAGTCCCATAATCGGCTCTCCTCCAAACATTGTGCTCTCTCGCCTCCAGTGAGCAGAGAGACTTTTATGGGATTTTGTTGGCTACTCACCATGGTACACTTCAGTGTGCTTAGCACAGTGCTGCATAATGAAGAGTGGCTAGAAATATTTGCTGTCCCCTGTAAATGACTCCTTTAGTGTAATCTACAGTTTAATTCACTTTAATCCACAGTAAGCAAATATTGTCTAAAATTGCTCAATACATTCTCTGATCATTTTCAAAGTGCTATAACCCAAAGCAACCAATTAAAAGTTATCTTTTCAAAGTATATGTACAACCAAAACTCTTTTTTTTTTTAGTTTGGAATGAGTTGGGAAGGGTTAAAACCCTTCTTAGTTTTTTTTATGTCTGTGTCCCAGTGGGGAAACAAACACAAAAGGAAACAAAAGGAAAAAATCTCTTCAAATTGAGTAATTCCAGGGAATGGGGAATTGTCCATTACTTTCTGTCTCTGTGATAATGGTATTCTGGACAAATGAGAAGGGGGGGGGGTCCCAATGGGCACACCAACCACAATAAAAACTTGACAGCAGGTAAAATCCTTATTTTTTTTATACCTGTGTCCCAGTGGGGAGACAAACGCAAAAGGAAACAGGAGGAAATCTCTCCAAATTGAGAGAAATTCCAGGGAATGGGGAATTGTTCATTACTTTCTATCTCTGTGATAATGGTATCCCGGACAAATGAGAAGGTCACAATGTTGACACAAACCACAATAAAAACTTGGCAGCAGGTTATTTAGCAGAACATTATCCAGAGCTAAAAAAAAAAAAAAAATCCCTTTACATATACTTTACATAGATATATGAACTAACGGCAGTAAACATATTTATGTTTACTGCCTTTATTTGTGTATTGCACTCTAATATGCATGGGGCTTTATGTAAAAATAGATGAAACAAATTCAATTTTGTTTATGTCCTCTCTTTTAACTAACTTTATTACTATTGCATGTCCTATTTTGTTAACTATAGTTAGTATGTTTGACTTTTATAGGGGGACAGCTCACAAACATCTGTCCACCAAGCTTTTGAATATTGTGTGCAACAAAAATGTGGAAACAATAATTCTTTGCACATATTGGAATTAGATCTGACCATTATAATTCATGCCTGCTAACAAAAAGGACTGTACTCCAAATGTGAGACATAGCAGAATGCAATAGCATGTCATACTTGATAATCAGTATAGAATATGGTGTACATCATATTCCCCTACATCTAAAGATTCTGGATATAAAAATATAGCTTTTTTAACTAACAATAAAAATTTATTTGCGCTAATTTTACTTATTTGCTGTTAGTCTGGCATTTTTTTGCAGTGTTCACACATGTCACTGTTACACTATATCCTTTGAAACATCCATAAAATTTGGCAAAAACACTTTTCAAGCACATATCATTGATTTTAGCTAGTGCAGCCAAAATATAAGCAAGAGGAGAGTTATAGTACAATATGAGAAAATAGATTAAAGGATGAAAATAACATTTTCAAGATATGCTTGCTAATAGGAGTAAATGATGCATAGCTAACATTATACTGAAATAAGTGCAAATAAGGGGCTGATAGTTACAAAAAAATGAATAAATTCTGTTCTAATATTCTATATAGATTAACAATTTACAGTCCAACAAAGTGATACATTTGAAGATACCACTAATATAAAAAACATACTTACAAATTGTAACCATTTGGTCATTTACAAACAGTTCCATCTCAAAGGGGTTGTAAACCCCTCTTTTTAAAGAAAATAAAAATAACAAACATGTCTATACTTACCAGCTCTGTGCAATGCTTTTGCACAGAGCAGCCCCAATCCTCTTCTTCTGGGGTGCCCCGCTGGCGCTGCAGGCCCCTCCTCTTCAGCGGGTGTTCCCACAGTAAAGCCACTTTCCATGGGCTCCCGAGTCCCGCTGCTGCGTCCATTGACACAGACAGTGGGACTAAGCCCCACCCCCCATTCCCATGTAACTGAATATGATTTGCCAATGGCTCCTGCAGCTATCAATCTGTTAAATGAAGAGAGAGACAATGGCTGGAGCCGCTGTGCTCATGCACATCACTGGATCAGATCGAGCTCAGGTAAGAAAAAAAAGGGGGGGTCTGGGGGGAGCTGCAGCACAGAAGGTTTTTCACCTTCATGCACAGATTGCATGAAGGTGAAAAACCTTGAGGCTTTACAACCACTATAATTCACAGTAAGCAAAGATTGTCTAAAATTGCTCAATACATTCCCTTTTTTTAAACTAAAAACAATACTACATTTTGCACAGGACATACTCATTCTCATTTCTGTGCTCATGATTTTGTCTTAATGCTTTTCAGAGATGCTTGAGGTACAACTGAGATAAAAGTTGGAAGCTTTCAGCAATTCTCAGTGAAAGGCATTGAAATCCATGGGGAAGATTAAATGAAAGTGCTATATTGGGATTTTTTTGGGAATACAAGGATATCACTAGGATAGATCATGTGGTATTATAATATCACTAGGATAGATCGCTGTCTGGGTGCCAGAAAGCCAGACCACATGAAGATGCAAGTAAAATAAAGCAGTTTATTAGAGCAAAAACAATAAATGCACAGCAAGAGTAAGGAGAGAAATCAGGAACAGGCGGGGTCAAGTCCAGAGCGGGTAGTCATCTAAGCCGAGATCGAGTATAGAAGCGGTTTGTCATCCAAGCCAAGGTTGAGTCCAGAAGCGGGTAGTCTGCCGATGCCGAGTCATCTGCCAATGCCAAGTCATCTGCCGATGTGGAATCGAGAGCCAGGAAAGTCGTCAGCCAAGCCAGGTCATGAACAGAGGAACACAGAGAACAGAAGAGTGCTAGTAGTGATGCACCTTGGAGCAAAAACACAAGGGCAAAGGACTGCAAGCCAACAGGGGATATATATATATATATATATATATATATATATATATATACAGTATATATATATAAATATATAGTCAGGTGTGCAACATCATTACTGAGCAACGCCCAGGCAGCAGGCAAGTGATGATGCAAACAGAGTTTATAAAAGACAGCAGTCTGCACATGTCCAAGATGACTGCCAACATGAAGTTTGGGATCCCTGGTGACTTAGCCCACAGGCACACTACCTCATATACCTCACAGTGCCACCCTGACTAGCTCTACTGGCAGTGGAGATGGTATACTCTTAGAGCCTTAATGTTTATTTCTCATGTGTACTATGATAGGCATATGGTCTTAATGTTTGCTCAAATACTCTTGATGGGACATGTGTTGCCTTTATCTTGATACTGTTGCCTTTCCAGCACTTGTTGAGGTTGCCGAGTGTGGATCTGTGTGCCTGGCTGGCGGCATGCCCTTTCCTCCTTGCAGGCAGGGTGTGCGGATCGGGCATGTGCGCTTGGCCTGGGTGGCGCTGATTGCGGCCGTGGGGATGGGGCTGTCCCGCCCCGCTCCTGTGGTGCCCGGGGTCCGAGCGACGCAGAATACACTCCCTTTTTGGAGTCTCGGCACGTCATGAAGGTCCCTTTATTATTCTAAATTGTTTTACACCTAACGTTCTTGTTCACCTGTTATACAAATTTGTTAGGAGTCAAGTTTTGAGTTTTTTATTGCATATTTTACGGCTCCTCAAGTGAACACCTTTTGATGCATGCTTTACAGTACTGTATATAACCTTTATTTTATTCAAGATTGCCGTTGGGCTGGGGGGAGAGGACTGGGGACCTACCCCTTGGCTCTGTCCGACCACTACCCCACATAGGAAAACACTCAATCATATGCCTCATTGCTTGTGATGCGTCTTAGCACTATTTTGTTGCTTCCCTTTAGCAAATTAAGGCCTCTCATTGTGAGATAACCTCTTTCTCTTTCACTCTTTCTCTTCATTCCCTTTCTTTGATCTCCCTATTTTCTTATCCACTATCTTCATCTTCTCTCTTCCTACCTACATTCTCTTCATACCCCCCTCCTCATACTTACCCTACCTCCCTATCCCTCCTCCCCACCTCCTACCCCCCCCCCCCACCCCCTTCTCAACAAATGGATGACATCAGGATCCTCTCGATTAATGCTAAGGGACTTAACGTTCCAGAAAAGAGGCGCATTTTATTAAACTACTTAAAACGCTCTATAATTGATATCGCCTTTGTTCAGGAGACACATTTCAGAGATGACAGGCTTCCATTACTTAAGAACCGGTCTCTTCCCCTGGCCTATCATTCTTCCAGCCCAGAGGCTAAATCAAAGGGCGTCTCTATTATTTTTTTCCAATAAGGTACTATGGACCTGCGCACGTATTCTAAATGACCCTAACGGCCGATTTCTGTTCCTAAAGGGAAATATTGATGACATCAGAACTTTGGCCACCTTTTACACCCCCAACAGCCAGCAGGATGCGTTTATTACTAGAGGCATGGAGAAACTTTTAGAGTTCTCTGAAGGTAAATTAATTGTTGGAGGAGATTTTAATACTCCCCTGATCCCCTCAAAGGACAAATCTCTGGGATTCTCCTCTATCCCCCCTAGGGTTCGAAAACGTATTGCGAAGTCCCGCCACAGATCACAATTGATAGATGTATGGCGCCTGTTGCATCCCAGGGAACAGACTATTCTTTCTACTCCTCGCCTCACCGACTATACTCCCATCCCATATAGACTATTTCTTAATCCCACGCAGTCATTTACACGCGATCCGTGACACTTCCATAGGTTCTATTACTTGGTCCGACCATGCCCCTGTTATACTTTCCTTTGCACTGACCGATGTCCGATTGTCCAAAACCCGGATGTGGAGACTAAATAAAACCCTGCTCCAAGATGAGACTGTTCTGACAGATGTCACCACAGAACTAGACCATTTCTTTCAAAATAATACCATTGTAGATACCGACCCCGGAATCATTTGGGAGGCACACAAAGCAGTGATACGTGGGGTACCTATTAAACATGGCTCTAGAATAAAAAAAAAAAAAACATACGACACAGCTAAACTCTTTATTATAGACTTTACACACATCCTAAACATGCTCCCACACCCTCATCAGAAAACAAACTTATGACTCTCCGTAGGTAAATCAATGAACCTTTACTTTACAAAGCTAAGGCGGCCATGTAAATTAGTGGTAAAATATCTTATGAGTCAGGGAACAAGTGTGGTGAACTGCTAGCTAGATCTCTCAGAGAGCAAACCCTGGCCACATACGATCCTCAGATCATTTCCTGCACAGGTCAAAAGGCTACGTTACCTAGACATATTACACAGGAATTTAAATCCTACTATGCCTCGCTCTATAATTTAAGAGCCCCGATCCCCCAACAGACCCAAATAGAGGAGTACCTGTTCTCCTCCTGAATGCTCCAGTTATCCAATATTGACAGCAAATCCTTAGAAGATCCCATTACCCTAGCTGAACTGAAAAAGGCAGTAGCTGGTTCTAAAGCCCCGGGACCGGAGTTTACCCTCCAATATTATAAAACACTCTTACCATCTTTTGGACAGTTTATGGTTGACATGTTTAATACATGGGGCTCTGGAGCACCTATCCACAAGGAGACCTTACAGACTCACATCTCGGTCATCCCCAAGGAGGGAAAAGATCCCACCTCCTGTAGCAGCTATCGACCGATTTCATTGTTGAACTTCGATCTTAAACTGTTCACCAAGATACTTGCAACTAGGTTCCAACGACATTTGCTGCAACTGATCCACTTGGACCAAGTTGGATTCGTGCCTACACGTGAGGCCCGGGATAACACAACCAAGGGTCCTCAAATTTTTACATATAGCTAATAAAACCCACACGCCTTGTATCCTCCAAAGCACTGATGCCGAGAAGGCCTTTAATCGAGTAAACTGGAATGTTATGTTTGCAGTGCTTCGACACATGGAGTAGGCGACACCATGCTAAACTGGATCTCACAGATCTACTCTACCCCCATGACCAGAGTTAGGGTGAATTATGTCTTATCAGAACACTTCACAATCATGAACAGACAAGACAGGGGTGCCCCTTATCACCCCTTCTCTTTGCTTTATCACTGGAACTGTTTTTATGTAGAATACACCTTCATCAAGATATTTCGGGCATCACTGTTGGACCGACCCAGCAGAAAATTTCTGCATACACAGATGACATGTTATTCTCTCTCACGAATCCTATAATCTCCCTACCAAATCTCCTTTATGAGTTTGAGGTCTATGGCGCTCTATCCTATCTAAAAATCAATTTTACTAAATCTGAAGCTATGGGTGTAGGTGTACCAGACCCCCTCCTGGAACAGCTGCAATTGAACTTTAAATTGAAATGGATGCACACCGTACCCTCATCCCATCTAAATTTTCTAAATTTTAAATAACATTTACTATACTCACGTGCATTGGATTATTTTTCTCCTCAAAGCTTCCTTTTTTAAATTGTCCCCTGGTCACGCCATTATATTCCTGTTCTCTCTGTGCCCCATATGTGGCTAGGATTTATGGAGTCCTGACTCCTGTGTGAGTTTCCACAACATGTGTGCTCCCACTTTGTATTACAACTGTACGTTCAGCCGTCTGGAAGAAAACTGAACATACAGCCAGCAAGAGAGGGATACAGAGCCACTGTCAATCACAGCTGTGGAGGAGAGAACGGTAATTTAGTGGCAAAGCCAGGAAACAATTGTAGATTTTTAAAAAATCAAATGCATGCGAACTATGTTATTTTTTTTTTCAAATTCTTCTTTATTAAAGACAAGAAAGAATACAAGTAACATACACATTTTCAAACATAGCTGTGTTGAAGCGTACAGAATCAAAATATATCAAACAAGTGAGAAAGGTGAATACAATGCACCAATAAGACAATGTCAGGCAGAAAAAGTAAATAGACAACAGATCTACTTTTAGCATGAAAGGACATGGAAAAAAACTAAGATCATCAGATACTCAGTGAAACTACAGTAGATGTACAGATAATGGAGAACATCGTGTATCAGAGCAATGCCAAACAGCAGTTAACGTGGGCTGGAAATCAACCCAGAGCAAACTTTTCTCACTATGAAACCCAAAAAAGGAAAGGGGCTTACAACACATTGGGAAAAGATACGGAACACAAAGGGGAAGGAGAAGAAGCGAGAGGGAAAGGAAGGAATACCTAGAGAGGGGGACAGAAAGAATCAGGGGTGGGGACAGAAGGAGACAGTATCCACCGGCAGGTAAAGCCGGCCGAGCACCCGTCGCAGAGCCCTAAGGGCAAGAGGTGGGGTAGAACAGGCAAAAAGAGAAAAGGAGAAAAAACGTCCAATGGATCCCGTGCCAGTGCCAGTGCGGTCAGTGGGACTCCAGCAGCGCTCTGCCCTCGTCCGACAGGACAAACAGATTCCAGCAGCCCCATGTAGTCATGTGGAGTTCCCTCCTGCCCTGCGAGGTCAGCACCAGGTCCTTAAAGTCGTTAATCTGCTTGATTTTAGACAGCCAAAGCCGCGTGGACGGCGGAGCGGTGGATTTCCAGCATGCGCCTATGCAGGAATTATGTTATTTTTATTTTTTTATCTGATTTTGAAAAACAAAAACATTTTTCACTTTAAGCCCGTGGGTGGGCCAGTTTTAGCGCAGTGTAAAACTAATAAGCAGCTCCTGCTGCTGTGCTCAACTGATTTCCAGTGCTGTAGCCTATTGACTCACCACTCCGATTCCTTTTCTAGGTAAAATCCAAGCATTGTTCAAAATCTTGTGAGCCCTGGTCATCATGGCTCCAACCCCTGCCCTCGACTTACAGAAGAATGCTGCAGAAAAGGGCGCTATGTGGTTACATGGTGCCATTTACTGCAGCACTTAGGATCTAATGACCACCAAAGGAAGAAGAAAGAAAAGAGGACTTGTGACACCAGACTCGACTAAAGACAATGGGCAGCTATAGAGATTTTTTTCTCTAACTGCTCCTGGAGTGCTCCATGGGGCATGTGAGAAGGGAAGCAAACGGGGTTGGTAAGCCCAGAGTTGGGCTTTTAACCTGGATGGGTCATCGTGCAACAGCTCCCCATAGTCCCATACAATTCCTTGGCTCCTGATTTTTAAAACGAAACCCCGGCCAAACCTTTTTTTTTTTAGTTTTACAGAAAGGGTTTAAAAGACAAAAGTGGAGAGAAACATCAAAAATAGAATTACAGACTTGCCCACCATATCAGAATAACAAATTCATGTTTGGCTTCTTCAATAAAATAGCGTAACTTCTAAAAATGATTCAAATCAGACAAAAGAATATAAAATGGGAATAAGATAGAAAGAGGCATGCTACTTTATGCATTGTAAAATGCAAAATGAACATACTGCTGATAAATAAGGGTAATTGCAGTAATGCTTTGACCATATGATCTCAATAACTAAAGAAAAGTTACTCCATTGCCTGCTCCCCTGCAATTACCTTCTATATAACTCCCCTTCTAAGAATTAGGGATGCAAAATCTATTTGTTTTTCTATATTTACTTGCATAACAGCAGAATAAAGCAATAACACAGTATAAATCCAATACCAAAAATGTAATATATTGCAGCTTACCAATCATTAGCTGCGGTGTCTGCATTCCTTTTCTTTTTTATTTTTTTCCTCTGTTTTCACCTAGTGGCCTGGCCAGTAACACACCTCCTGTATTAGAGTGTCCCCATTCTGGATGATGGAAAACAGGGGGCACAGCAGACAGTATCATTGTCAGTCTGGGGGAGGGGAGTGTTAGATGTGCTAGCAGTTTTATATAACAAACTGAAGTCAAACTCCAGCTAACACTTTATAATCAGTTACAGCTTAATCACATCTAAGAATTAGTAATATAATTAATGTTTGTTTTTCGGTTTAACACTGCTTTAACCACTTCAGCTCTGGAAGGTTTTACCCCCTTAATGACCAGGCCATTTTTTGTGATTCAGCACTGCGTTATTTTAATGAAAAATTGCACGGGCGTGCAATGCTGTACCTAAATACAATTGATGTCCTTTGTTGTCCTACAAATAGAGCTTTCTTTTGGTGGTATTTGATCACCTTTGTGGTTTTTAGATTTTGCGCTATAAACAAAAAAGAGCAACAATTTTGAAAACAACACAATATTTTTTACTTTCTGCTATAAAACATTCCCAATAAAAAAAATTAAAATAAAAAACAAATTTTTTATCAGTTTAGGCCAATTTGTATTCTGCTACATATTTTTGGTAAAAAAAAAATCCCAAAAAGCGTATTTTAATTGGTTTGCTCAAAAGTTAAAGCGTTTACAAACTATGGGATAGATTTTTGTACTTTGTATTTATTTTTTTTGTTTTTATTAGTAATGGCAGCGATCAGCGATTTTTAGCGGGACTGCGACATTGCGGTGGACAGAACGGACCCCTAACCGACATTTTTGACACTTTTTGGGGACCAGTGACATTAATAGAGTAGTCAGTGCTAAATAATATGCACTGTTACTGTATAAATGACACTGGCAGGAAAGGGGTTAACACTGGGGGTGATCAAAGGGTTAAATGTATGCCTGTCAGTGCTTACTGACTGGGGGGGGGGGGGGGGCTCTGTGACAGGCACAGAGAGATCGGGGTTTCAGCTTAGCTGAAACTCCTGATCTCTTACTGCCTGTGTGACAGAAGACTCGCCTGCTTTTTCATAAGCGGGTCTTCTGTCAGTGTCTCTGAAGTTTGCGAGAGGCCGGCGGCAATCGAGCCTGCTCCTCTTACGGTCTGACCTCCTCTGTGTCTAATCACAGAGGGAGAGCAGTCTCGGCTGCTGAGACTGCGTGCACATAATCACGTAGATCTACGTGATTATGCCCAGCCGAGCCGCCCTGCGGCAGTAAATCTGCGAGAGGCGGTCAGCAAGTGGTTAAATTGATTACCTTCTTCTCTCACTTTCATTTTATCTCCTCTTCTATTTTTCTCCCGCACTCTTTTACATTTTTTCACCTCATCTCTCGTTCTATCCTTTTCCTCTCTCTCTCTCTTTTTGATTCTCACTTTTATGTCTCTTCCTTTCCTTTTCTTTCTCTTTTGATCCTCTTTGCTGTCTCTCTCTCTCTCTTCCTTTTTCTTTGTTCTCATTGTGTTGCTTTTAGATCACTAACTAAATCAGCATCTATTTCTCCTACTGTATGGAGGAAATTTTTTCCTTTTGTAATCTCCCCTCTACTGAAGACATCTTTGACTTTCAAGAATGTGATCTGACAGATGTTAGCATGATGGCTTAATAAGGACACAGCTGAGATATTTTCACTGAAGCCATTTTAATTCCCTTATAATTTGCTAAGCTCATAAAGGGATTAGATATTGTCTTTTATTAATTTTACATTTGTTTAGGATTTCAATTGACTGGTATAGTTATCTCTGAAGATTTTTCAATAGTGTGTGCTGTATTTCACAGTGGAGTATTTTATTTTATCTGGAAAACTGTGTTTAGTTTCTCTGTTTCTCAAAAACAGTTAGACTGATTTAAGAGATGAGCTGGGAATCCTAAAGTAGATACAACTCTAACAAAAAAAAAAAAATTCCTGTTCCTTTAAAGCAGGATATACAGCATAGTGCTAGTGTGGTGTAATTTGTCCCACTCTATGCTGTAAATTATCTGGTTGATCCTGTCTGTTCCTGTTTCCCCCTTAGTGTGCTGACGACTGTAATCATGGCTGCTGATACATAATACCGTGGTCAGTTTACGTGCTTCCATCATTCCACAGTCTCTCCCTCTCCCCTCCCTGCCTGTATGCTCAGGAGTCTGTGTGTCAGCCATCTGTTCCCCACCGCTCCCCTCCCGCTGATATGGTTGTAAAATCACTAATCCCAAATCCTGGGAGCCCCTCTGTTAAAAAAAGATATACTGTGCAGTATATGTGTGTAGCAGGTTTTCCAGACATTGGGCCTGATGTGGGTTTGCCATTGTTACCGGTGATACCTTCAGCCCATTTAAACTGAATACACAAGTGTGAGATTGGAGATAATGACCATTCCGGCATCTTTGGTTTGTTTTGTTTATTTGATAATGGGGATGGGAGAAGGGAATGAGTGGGATACTCCTCTGGCTCAACTAGGTACAAATGGGACACTTTGCAGAAAAAATGCCTTTCAGCGCGGTCTTGACGCCGGCTGGATGCCGACCAACGCTTGTTGGCGCTTGAAAAAAGCTGACTTGCTGAACTGTACTTGAACTTGACTTTTGACACTCTGGTTAGCTCAACAAGTCCTGGACTATACTGCAAACTGACTCTTGACACTCTGGTTAGCTCAAAAGTTCTATATACAGCTCCCTCCAGTCCTTCCTGACTGAGGTAGCTCTCTATAACTGCTTGTGCTGCTGCAACTCTCAACACTGTACACTGACACTGCACGCTGTACACTTTAGCTCTTCAGGGCCCAACCGCTGGCGCCCCCTTTACACTTCAGGCTCCTCTCACTAGGCACCCCCTCTATACTTCAGGGTCCTCTCACTAGGCACTCCCTCTACACTTCAGGGTCCTCTCACTAGGCACCCCCTCTACACTTCAGGGTCCTCTCACTAGGCACCCACTCTACACTTCAGGGTCAACACTGGCACCCTCTTTACCGCTAGCTAGCTCCTGGAACCCTTGGACCTTCACCGGAGCGGTCCCCTCTCAGCTAGGCAGACCCCCAGGGGTAGTTTGCAGTACTCACGAACTGCTTTGCTGAAACTAGACCCCCCTCTACTCCGCTGGTCCTCGGCACACCGGATCCTCTCTGCAGCTTAGCTCAGCTCTCTGTCCCCTTAGTCAAGCCACCTGGGACACCCGATCCTTCTGACAGGAGGAGAGACAGCCGTACTCTCCCTCCTGGGACTCTGCTTCCCACCAAAGACGCTGTGTCATGCACTCCCCTCAAACCTATACCCACTCCCAGAATCCTGTATGGCAGAATTTGTCTTTCTGGGGTAGATACAGGTCTGAATGTGCCATTGATTGGGTTTCCTCCACTGCCCAATGCGAGCCCTCTCAGGAGCACAGTGGGGAGACTCTCCAGTCTCAATAGCCACACCTGGGAGACATGACAGCCCAGCTTAAAATCATGGCCCTGCTGTTAGGCAGCCAGGGCCCACTATACTTTACCTAGCACCTACCTTGTAGGGTGCTATATCTGTTTTAAAAATTATGCAGCAAAATACCTTATCTAAGAGTGCCGCTGTGCAATCACGTGTCCTGTCGGCTGAGGTCAATGGGGAATCTCAGCCCCTCCCACTGTAGTCCTCAGATCGGGGAAAGAGAGCACTGGGAGGTCACGTGAGCGCACAGCAGTGCTCTGAAATAAGGTATTTCGCTGCATAATTGTTAAAAACACAGATACTGCACAGTATTTCTTTCTGTAACAGAGAGGATTCCAGGATTTGTGATTAGTGACTTTACAACCACTTTAAGGCTAGGTTCACACTGCTGTGATATGATTTTGATCCAACTTTCAGTATGAATATGTAGTGCTACTTGGATGCAAATTTGATGAGGTTTGTATATCCTATGGGGCCAAAATTGCACTGGAATCACACCAAAGTGCCACATAAACCTTTTTCAAAATGTATTGATTTCAACAGGCACCACTGAAAACAATGTGATTTCCCCTGTCATGTGATTCTGTGCAACTGTAGTCGCTCACTAGTGTGAACCAGGCCTCAATCAATAAATTGTAGCTATGTTTGTTTTGAATACCTGATCATGCACAGATGACAAAATAAGCAAGAATGCTTTTCATATGATTGGATAATTGAAAAATATATTGAAGAGGCTCGGCTTCTTTAATTAATCAGCCTCAGGATCAATATTTTGTGTGATGCAAATGGTGGCGCCTCTTCATATGTATTCTCCCAACCTGTTTAACAATACACAACAAAAAATAAATTAACAACCAAATAGAAAAAAGAGGGCAAAACCAGCAGCACACGTACTAAGGTTTAAATACATCCCATATACCAATAAAAATGAGTGAAGTGGGTGCTAAATTTTGTTACTGGTGGCAACAAATGCAATTTACAAATAAAAAACTATACATGCAATGGTTTCTCAATAATTGCCTATATAGGGACCAGACAAGTCCAAAACAATGCAAAGCAGATAATAACGTGTGCCAATTCCACTTAGTGCCTTTTCCAATTCTCTTTTAATTTACCACGTTCCTATAAGTGTGATGATGTGCTGTTAACTAGCCCTGCTGGGTTCACACTTAGTTCAGACACAGCTCACAGCAGGGGTCTGGTGTGTCCCTGTTCTTCGTTTCAGGGACAAATCAGGGCCAAATTTGTGCCTGAATTTGGACCTGAAATGGAACCAAAGATGCACAGGACCCCTGTGCAATTCACTCAGCAGGCACCGCAGAGATGTGTGAACCGGCTGTATTGAGAACTGCCTACATTCTCCTGTCATGTGAATTGGATGCGGGGAAATCAGCATCCAATTCATATTAGTGTTAACCCAGCCTAAATCAGTGAACAGTTGCTCTTCCCACAGCCAAGATGTACACTTACTAGAAGCAAGTTGCAGACAAGCAGTCTAAACCTTATGGTTCCTCCCACTGGGTCTCCTCCACCTTTCAAATTCCCAGCTCTTTGGTCACCATATGATATCTGAAGCAAGTGTTAGACCCGGGGTCTATACACTGTAATTCTTGACACTGATTCTCCTCCACCTCATTAATATCCCAGCTCTTTGGTCATCATAGGGTTCCCACTCCAACATTTATGGGATTAATGAAATGCCAGAGAGTGTAATATAGTGTAGTAGGTTTTATTACATAAAACAACCATTAAAAACATACAGGTGCTACTCACATGTCCCAAAGGCATCCGCAACACTATATTACACTCTCTGGCATTTCTTTAAACCCATATACAGTGGGTACGGAAAGTATTCAGACCTCCTTAAATGTTTCACTCTTTGTTATATTGCAGCCATTTGCTAAAATCATTTAAGTTCATTCTTCTTCCTCATGAATGTACACATAGCACCCCATACTGACAGAAAAACACAGAATTGTTGACATTGTTGCAGATTTATTAAAAAAGAAAAACTGAAATATCACATGGTCCTAAGTATTCAGACCCTTTGCTCAGTATTTAGTAGAAGCCCCCTTTTGATCTAATACAGCCAGGAGTCTTTTTGGGAAAGATGCAACAAGTCTTTCACACCTGGATTTGGGGATCCTCTGCCATTCCTCCTTGCAGATCCTCTCCAGTTCTGTCAGGTTGGATGGTAAACGTTGGTGGACAGCCATTTTTAGGTCTCTCCAGAGATCCTCAATTGGGTTTAAGTCAGGGCTCTGGCTGGGCCATTCAAGAACAGTCACGGAGTTGTTGTGAAGCCACTCCTTCGTTATTTTAGCTGCGTGCTTAGGGTCATTGTCTTGTTGGAAGGTAAAAGTTCTATTTTGGTCTCATCAGACCAGAGAATCTTATTTCTCACCATCTTGGAGTCCTTCAGGTGTTTTTTAGCAAACTCCATGCGGGCTTTCATGTGTCTTACACTGAGGAGAGGCTTCCGTCGGGCCACTCTGCCATAAAGCCCCGACTGGTGGAGGGCTGCAGTGATGGTTGACTTTCTACAACTTTCTCCCATCTCCTGACTGCATCTCTGGAGCTCAGCCACAGTGATCTTTGGGTTCTTCTTTACCTCGCTCACAAAGGCTCTTCCCCCCGATAGCTCAGTTTGGCCGAAAAGGCCAGCTCTAGGAAGGGTTCTGGTCGTCCCAAACGTCTTCCATTTGAGGATTATGGAGGCCACTGTGCTCTTAGGAACCTTAAGTGCAGCAGAAATCTTTTTGTAACCTTGGCCAGATCTGTGCCTTGCCACAATTCTGTCTCTGAGCTCTTCAGGCAGTTCCTGTTGAATAACAGAGTTTGTCCATTCTTCTGAAACTTAGTTGAGTATTCTAGTCGGATATGGGGTGTATACATACCTTCAAGTATTAAATGTCCTTCTGAGTCTGGTGAGAGGACTGTTGTGACTGTGGCAACCACGAGATATTCACTGCCTATTTGTGGCTCTATCCATTGATGTTTAAGCCATGATCTTCAAGTGAAACTCAGTCTTGGCTGTGGGAACAGTGCCTGTTAACTGATTGACTAATTACCAGCACATCACTCTTATCAGCACATGGTGAATTCAAAGAGGATTGGAAAAAGCACTAAGCAGAATTGGCACACGTGTTATCATCTGCTATGCATTGTTTTGGACTTGTCTGGACCCTGTAGAAACAATTATTGAGAATACATTGCATGTATGTTTTTTTTTTTGTTGTAAATTGCATTTGTAGCCACCAGTGACAAAACATAGTGCCCACTTCACTCGTTTTTAATCAATATTCTGTGGTTAGGCCCACAACAGGAGATACAGGGGGAAATCAACTAAAACTGGTACACTCAGAATCTGGTGCAGCTGTGCATTGTAGCCAATCAGCTTTTAACTTATAAAAATAATACCTGAAACTGATTGGTTACTATGCAGAGATGCACCAGATTTTGCACACTTCAGATTTAGTAAAAATCCCCCACAGCATTTGTGTGGTTCAAAATGGTATTCTGTGTAAAGTAAATTTTACATATACTTCTAATAGGTAAAAATTCTGCTTTTTGAATTTCCAGAACCTCTATTGGTCAATATGTAAAGTAGCAATGTGCACATTTGACCATGATTTTGAAGTGGAAGCCTTGGCCAGCCAGGGGATATCAAGATAAGGACCTTTGTAGGGCATATTTAAAAGTAAAAATAATTTATACAAATGAATAACTGCCAAAATATAGAGAGAAAGAATTTCCAGGCAAAAAATGATTAAATTCTCTCCAGGCAGCATAAAACTGTACAGAAAATCTTCCACAAACACTGGCATCTGCTTTTGGAGGATGGATCGATTTCTGGATATGTTACAAACATACCATAAATTATATATAGAAAACTTAATCTCTGAAGGATAAATTGGAGAAAAGTTATTATGAATAAGCAAAAAAAGAGTTCAAGTTGTAGAGTAAAGAAAAACATATTTATGTCCTGCAATACTTGTCGTTATCTAAAATGGAACTTCCGCTAGTAGTAGAAAAGCTAAGTTTTCCAATCATACTGTATGTCTCATACATCAGCAATAAATTTTAAATTGTTGTTTAAATGATTGTTCTGTGCTCACCTGCCATTGCCTATATTTCCCACTTCTGAGTGTTTGACATACACTATATTACCAAAAGGAATTGGGATGCCTGTCTTTACATGCACATGAACTCACCTGAACCAGTCTTAGTCCATAGGGTACAATATTGAATTGGCCCACCCTTTGCAGCTATAACAGCTTCAGTTCTTCTGGGAAGGCTGTCCACAAGGTTTTAGGAGTGTGTCTATGGGAATTATTGACCATTCTTCCAAAAGCACATTTGTGAGGTCAGACACTGATGTGGTTGAGAAGGCCTACAGTCTCTGCTCTAATTCATACCAAAGGTGTTCTATCAGGTTGAGGTCAGGACTTTGTGCAGGTCAGTCAATTTCCTCCACCCCAAACTCGCTCATCCATGTCTTTATGGACCTTGCTTTGTGCACTGGTCCAAATCATTTGGTGCAGGGGGGATTACGGTGTGGGGTTGTTTTACAGGGGTTGGGCTTGGCCCCTTAGTTCCAGTGAAGGGAACTCTTAGGGCGTCAGCATACCAAGATATTTTAGATCATTTCATGCTCCCAACTTTCTGGGAATATTTGGGGATCATGTTCCAAAATGACTGCGCATTTACGTCGTAATACCAATAATCAATTACACCATTGAACAGGGCAGGTGAGTATAACATGTTTAATATTTTATTTGAACAAAATTGACTTTAGAAAAGCTTTAAAATAACAGGATTTTGTTCACACATTATTGGATAATTTAGGTCAACACAACATTCACTAAGCTAAGCCAATTTAGCTAAAAAATCACTTTGCAAAGAGAAGATTCACTAAGCTTAAAGAATGAGGCGAATCTGTGTTCACTGAACTCTGAATGCAGTCATTTTTTTCTTCTTAAACATGATTGGGTATTCTTTGGAACTTTTTAACCTAATTTACTAAGATAAGTGAATTTTCACTTTGAAAAGTTGATTTTCAGTTTGAAACTGAACATGCATAAACCTTTAGTAACTCAACCCCATTATCAGTGAGATCACTTATTATTAATTATTTTTCTTTTCTTAAAGTGGAATAAAACTGCATCTGAGCACCAAGAACCGAAAATGCTATATAATTAAATTTTAATATTCAAGGTAAACTCCCCCATTCATCCATGTTCCCGTGATTTATTTAGTTGAGAAATCACTTTGAAAAACATTTAAGGGTAGATGACTCATGTAGCATTTACTTCCTGGGATCAATCTGCCATTAGCTCAGGCATGCAGGCAAGAGGTTGTGCTTAGCTGAGAAAACCCCTCCTACTCTCCTCCCTTCCTGGAGACTCCTGGGATGTATGACATAATTTGCCTAGGTGTGGAAACCAGGAAGTAACAAAGTTTAAAACAATGAAATCATTTTTCTAATGCTAGCAGCATAAGGTTTAAAAATTGTCAATATTAATTGAGAGAGTGAAGTTACACTTTAAAGTAAAGTTGGCATCCATTCCCAAATAATGTATATGTTTTTTTTTTCTGGAAAAAACACTGAACAATATCATGACAAGATGATAAATGTATTAGCTCCCCAAGCATAAAATAATGTAATATACAGTAGATAGGCTCTGGTTTGAATTGAAAGGGTTTTTTGAATGTCTTAACCACTTGCCGACCGCTCACGTTGAGGGTACTGCGGCAAAGTGGCTCGTTATTGTCCAGCGACGTAGACCTAAGTCGCTGGACAACGCCCCCTCTCGGTGGCGCGTGCGCACCGCCGGAGGCTAGCTCCCGCTGTATTCAGACACAGCGGGAGTCGGGCCAGGGGAGGAGTGGCGGTGATCACCGCCGCTCTTCCTCAATCATCTGGGATCGAGTGTGGAAATCCGCCCACTTGTGTAAACAAAGTGGGCGGATCTCCTATGTGACAGACATTCACAGATTACAAGATTCAGCATAGCTGAACCTGCGATCTGTGTCTCTGTCACACGTCCCCTCCCACCACACACGTCAGTAAGCATAAGGCATACATTTAGCCCCTTGATCACCAATAAAGTTAACCCCTTCCCTGCCAGTGTCATTATTACAGTAACAGTGCATGTTTATAGCACTGATTACTGTAGTCATTTCACTGGTACCCCCAAAAGTGTCAAAAATGTCAGTTAGGGGTCCAAACTGTACGCCGCAATGTCGCAGTCCTGCAAAAAAAATCGCAGATCGCCGCCAAAAAATAAACAATAAAAATGACAAATCTTTCCAGTAGTTAGTAAACGCGATAACTTTTGCGCAAACCAATCAAAATACGCTTATTGTGATTTTTTTTACCAAAAATATGTAGCAGAAAACAAATTGGCCTAAAATGTTAAAAAATTTTGATTTTTAAATTTTTTTTGGGAATGTTATTTATCAGAATGTAAAAAATATTGTTTTTTTTTTTTTCAAAAGTGTCGCTCTTTTTTTCAAAAATTAAAAATCGCACAGGTGATCAAATACCACCAAAAGAAAGCTCTATTTGTGGGGGAAAAAGGACATACATTTAATTTGGGTACAGTGTCGCATGACCACGCAATTGTCCGTTAAAGTAACGCAGTGCCAAATCGCAAAATATAGCCTGGTCAGGAATGGGGTAAAATCTTCCGGTCTTAAAGCGGTTAAAAATACGCTCATTGAGGATTTTTTTGTCAAAGACATGTAGCTTAATACATTTTGGCCTAAATATATGACAAAAATTGAATATATTGGATATTTTTTAACTGTCAGAGTTAAGTATAAGTAGAAAATATCAATTTTTTCGCAAAATTTTCGCTCTTTTTTTATTAATATTGCAAAAAATGAAAAGCGCAGAGGTAATCAAATACCACCAAAAGGAAGCTCTGTTTGTGGGAAAAAAGGACGTAAATTTCGTTTGGGTACAGGGTTTGCATGACTGCACAATTGTCAGTTAAAGTCGCGCAGTGCCAAGTTGCAAAAAGTGGCATTCATTTTATGCAGGCATATCCATAGTGCAAGTTATCCCACTGTATAGAATCCTCTTATTGTCAGTAAACTGGTGTCCGAGAAAAACCTAAAAGCACCACAAGTAAAAAATAAAATGAAGCCAGAATGAAGGACATTTATGAATGCAGTTGCATTCTTGTTCCAAGTGCTGCACTATGTGAATGAGTGCAAACCATTCTCAGTTCAAATTCTCCCCTTTTCCCGCTAAATGTTTGTGAGTGCAGCAACACTACTTCCTGTTTTCCGAGGGTCTGCAACCATTGTTTGTCTTTTTTTTGCACTTTTGTTGCAAGTGTTATAAACTAGAATGTGGCTGAACACCCCCCTGTTCGGTTCACACCAGAACTCCTGAAATGTAAAAAGTTCAGGCCCGAGTTGAGAAGGCTATTAATGTCTATAGGACCCGAACTTGAAAAATCAAGTCCCTATTTTCAAAGCTTATATGCAAGGTATTGGCCATATAAAGGGTATGGGAGCCCAGGTTCTGGCCTGGGGGACATGTCTCAATGCAAAACATTTTTTTTTAAAAGAGATTTTACAGGAGCAGTGATTTTAATGATGCCTAAAATGAAACATTAAAAATGAAAAATTCCTTTAAATATAGGTCCCCTTAGTCTGCCTGTAAAGTGGTGCTTCTGTACCATGTATAGAACCTGCTGCAGCAAAACTTGCATTTATAAAGAAAAAAAGAAATGACATTTAAATTGTTGGCAATTTGCCAGGCCCTTTGACCTGGTATGGTTTTTAAGTGGAACCCTTTGCCAAAATTGAAAAAAAAATGGTGGAGAGTCCCCCCCAAGATCCATATCAGACCCTTATCTGAGCATTCAGCCTGGCAGGTCAGGAATGGGGGGGACAAGCGAGTACCCCCTCTCCTGAACCACACTAAGCCATATGCTCTTAACATGGGGGGTTGCTTTGGGGCGGGGTTGCTGCCCCCCGCCACAAAGCACCTTGTCCCCTTGTTAAATTGTTTAAGGTCCTGTTCCCATTTAATCATGGAGTCCGTTTTGGTGAAAGTGAGTTTGTCCTGTAGGATGTTGGAGAACAAGACGATACCTTTGGGTTTGCGATCGGGTGTAAGATAGAATTCCCATGCTTTGGGGTGGGACTCAAAAGTGGAGGTTTGGTGCTTTTCGATAGGGAATGCAGTATTCGCATGTAAGAGAATTGCATATAAATGGATAGTTGATATTTAGCTGTCAGATCTTTTAGGGTAGTTGTGGATCTGCTTTCTGACATGTCTTCTAAGAGAAGGATGCATTCGGATCTCAGGTCTTTTGTTGATAATTGAGGGGTTAACACTTCGAAAATTTGAATGATAGAGGATATCGAGTAAGAAGTAAGGAAAGGTAGTTTTTGTTTATTGAGGTGTCGCCATGCTAGCGTCGAGGCCTGTGTGCGGAGTTGTACATTTTTGTTTCATGAGGAGGACATCTGTGTTACACGAGGAGGACCTCAATGAAAAATACTTTTTAAATGATTTTCTGTTATCTTTTTATTCTTAGGAAAATTGCAGTAAGTTGGAAAACCTGTGACAATGTGATGGTTCAACAGTATTATGTTTTATAGGTAAAATATATATTTTAACTATCTTAATTCGGTCTTTAACAGATTTGTAAACTGTGGAATATTAACAACAGTTGCAACTGATGCGACTTTATTGATAAAAAGGCTCCAATGTACTTTGTCCAATCATCAACTTTCTATGTTAGAGAAGGAAAAGATGGTTCAGAAAAGTGTGGTCAAGGGGTTTACTGACGACAGAAAAAAAAATATTAATAAAAACATAGTCTGTAATTTGTATGAAAAGAAAACTACAAACAAAAGAAGGATATTGTAATGAACAAAATAAGGCAAGTAAACAAATCCGTCAAAACAGATCTTTAGACAACATGATGCCTCCACCATGTTGAAGCTCTGGTGAACTCCATGCCCAAGAGGGTTAAGGCAATGCTAGAAAATAATGGTGGCCACACAAAATATTGACACTTTTGGCCCAATTTGGACATTTTCACTTAGGGGTGTACTCACTTTTGTTGCCAGCACTTTAAAGAATTATGGCTGTGTGTATATTTATTTTGAGGGGACAGCAAATTTACACTGTTAGAGCCCATTCACACAGGGGCGACACGACTTGCCAGGGCGACCTGTGAAGTTGCGGTGCACAGCGTGCACCGCGACCTCGGCACGACATGCGCGGACTTCATATCATTGAAGTCAATGCAAGTCGCCTCCAGGTCGCCCCAAAGTAGTACAGGACCCTTTTTCTAAGTCGGAGCGACTTGTGTCGCTCCTATTAGAACGGGTCCTGTGCTAATCAATGTCAGGCGACCCACCGCGACTTGTCAGGCGACCAAGTCGCCTGACAAGTCGCGCTAGTGTGAATGGGGACTTATACAAGCTGTACACTCACTACTTTACATTGTAGCAAAGTGTAATTTTTTCAGAGTTGTCACATGAAAAGTTATAATAAAATATTTACAAAAATGTGAGGGGTGTACTCACTTTTGTGAGATTCTGTATATACAGTGCGGTCAGGGATATTACCTCCCTCACAAATTGAAGTTATAGCCGAGTCTATGGCCAGTGTCAACATCTGAATATCTGCGGATTTTTATGTGTATATATTTTTTTGTCCCCCCCTAACGGGAACATATCCAATGCTACCTGTGGAAGGTATATGGTATACCCCATTTTTTTTTCTTCTTCCTCTTTTCCCTTCCCATTTATATTTGATATAATGTGTAAATAAATTTATGTTTCACGTATTTGCTTATACATATGTGTGTGTGTGTTCTTTTTTCTTTATATACATACTAGACATCTGTGGAATATATGCTGACAGCAAAAAGCCCTGAAGAAGCGGGATATATATACCACGAAACATGTTAACACTTTCTGCATTAATAGCCATCATACCACGATTGATGTCATTCTGTGTGTAATATGTTATGGGCTCGACGTGGCCCTTGGTTCAGTCTGTCTGTGATTGTAATATTGGATGTGATGAATAATTAGTAAAAACATTTTTTTTTATTTTTTTCAAATATATTTGTGATGCATTTTTATGCTCTATAGGAGTCACCATCTACAAAGGCTAATTTTTTTTCTGCTAAGGATAATTCTTGCTTACAAACATTAAGAGGGCTGGTTTCTCCAAGCCTATCTCGCTTTAATCTCTTTACCATAATGATATGCTGTTTACTCCTACCACCATGATTGACTGTAGGCAAGACACACTTGTCTTTGTACTCCTCACCTTGTTGCCGCCACACACGCTTGACACCATCTGAACCAAATAAGTTTATCTTGGTCTCATCAGACCACAGGACATGGTTCCAGTAATCCATGTCCTTAGTCTGCTTGTCTTCAGCAAACTGTTTGGGGGCTTTCTTGTGCATCATCTTTAGAAGAGGCTTCCTTCTGGGACTACAGCCATGCAGACCAATTTGATGCAGTGTGCGGCGTATGGTCTGAGCACTGACAGGTTGACCCCCCCACCCCTTCAACCTCTGCAGCAATGCTGGCAGCACTCATATGTCTATTTCCTAAAGATAACCTCTGGATATGACGCTGAGCACGTGCACTCAACTTCTTTGGTCGACCATGGCGAGGCCTGTTCTGAGTGGAACCTGTCCTGTTAAATCACTGTATAGTCTTGGCCACCATGCTGAAGCTCAGTTTCAGGGTCTTTTAAATATTCTAATAGCCTAGGCCATCTTTATGTAGAGCAACAATTATTTTTTTCAGGTCCTCATCCTCAAGGTGCCATGTTGAACTTCCAGTGACCAGTATGAGAGAGTGAGAGCAATAACACCAAATTTAACACACCTGCTCCCCATTCACACCTGAGACCTTGTAACACTAACGAGTCACATGACACCGGGGAGGGATATTTTATAATTGGTCCCAATTTGGACATTTTCACTTAGGGGTGTACTCACTTTTGTTGCCAGCTGCTTAGACAATAATGGCTGTGTGTTGAGTTATTTTGAAGGGACAGCAAATTTACACTGTTATTCAAGCTGTACACTCACTACTTTACGTTGTAGCAAAGTGTAATTTCTTCAGTGTTGTAAAATGAAAAGATATAATAAAATATTTACAAAAATGTGAGGGGTGTACTCACTTTTGTGAGATACTGTCTGTAGAGTTGGTACCATGGCTTAACTAAACAGAGGTGTACAGCCATTAGATTGTTGAATAACAATTACATATACCAGTACCTAGTAACACTTAACAGCTGGCACCCTAACTGCTTAGCTCCATGAGAGACTGTAGAAGGAATTTCCAGTCTCCTACAACCAACATGTTATCAGCCTACTCAGCTTCTCACATGCACCAATTAAAAGACATCCAGTTGCCCAGAGCATGCAGATGCTTCTGTTTTTGCATTTTGGAAGGAAACTGGAGCCCCCAAAAGCAGTCAACATTAAAATAGAGTTAATATAAAAACCCTATACAGATAGTGTACTACATTGGGTTTGGGAATAAAATCTAAGACCCCAGGGCTGTAATGTGAGAATAATGTGAGAAAACTAAACACGTATTCATATACAAGTACAAACCCAAATCCAAAAAAGTTGGGACACTGTACAAATTGTGAGTAAAAAAGGAAAGGACTAATTTACAAATCTCATAAACTTATTTTTTATTCACAATATAATATAGATAACATATCAAATGTTGAAAGTGAGACATTTTGAAATGTCATGCCAAATATTGGCTCATTTTGGATTTCATGAGAGCTACACATTCCAAAAAAGTTGGGACAGATAGCAATAAGAGGCTGGAAAAGTTAAATGTAAATATAAGGAATAGCTAGAGGACCAATTTGCAAATTATTAGGTCAATTGGCAACATGATTGGGTAAAAAAAGAGCCTCTCAGAGTGGTAGTGTCTCTCAGAAGTCAAGATGGGCAGAGGGTCACCAATTCCCCCAATGCTGCGGCGAAAAATAGTGGAGCAATATCAGAAAGGAGTTTCTCAGAGAAAGATTTGAAAGAGTTTGGAGTTATCATCATCTACAGTGCATAATATCATCCGAAGATTCAGAGAATCTGGAACAATCTCTGTGTGTAAGGGTCAAGGCCAGAAAACCATACTGGATGCCCATGATCTTCAGGCCCTTAGACGGCACTGCATCACATACAGGAATGCTACTGTAATGGAAATCACAACATGGGCTCAGGAATACTTCCAGAAAATATTGTCGGTGAACACAATCCACCGTGCCATTCGCTGTGGCCATCTAAAACTCAATAGGCAAAAAAGGAGCCATATCTAAACATGATCCAGAAGCACAGGCGTTTTCTCTGGGCCAAGGCTCATTTAAAATGGTCTGTGGCAAAGTGGAAAACTGTTCTGTGGTCAGACAAATCAAAATTTGAAGTTCTTTTTGGAAAACTGGGACGCCATGTCATCCGGACTAAAGAGGACAACCCAAGTTGTTATCAGCACTCAGTTCAGAAGCCTGCATCTCTGATGGTATGGGGTTGCATGAGTGTGTGTGGCATGGGCAGCTTACACATTTGGAAAGGCACTATCAATGCTGAAAGTTATATCCAAGTTCTAGAACAACATATGCTCCCATCCAGATGTCGTCTCTTTCAGGGAAGACCTTGCGTTTTCCAACATGACAATGCCAGACCACATACTGAATCAATTACAACATCATGGCTGCGTCGAAGAAGGATCTTGGTACTGAAATGGCCAGCCTGCAGTCCAGATCTTTCACCCATAGAAAACATTTGGCGCATCATAAAGAGGAAGATGCGCAAAGAAGACCAAAGACAGTTAAGCAACAAGAAGCCTGTATTAGACAAGAATGGGACAAAATTCCTATTCCTAAACTTGAGAAACTTGTCTCCTCAGTCCCCAGATGTTTGCGGACTGTTATAAAAAGAAGAGGGGATGCCACACAGTGGTAAACATGGCCTTTTCCCAACTTTTTTGATATGTGTTGATGCCATGAAATTTAAAATCAACGTATTTTTCCCTTAAAATGATACATTTGTGAAGAAAAACCCCCGTAGAAATGGGAGGGACTTTAAAGGTAACCATAAAAATCTCTCATGAGAAAGATTCAATTTGAATAAAACATACAATTTATTTGAAAAAGGTGAAATGTTGGAAAAACCATCAAAACAAGGTAAACAAGTATTTGACAATATGAATGGGCTTCCTAATACAATACAGTCACAGGTAAACAGCAGAGTCCAACGCGTTTCAAAATGTTGTCTAATACAGAAATCTTCCTCAGGGAATCTGCAAATATTCCTGAAAAGCATAACCACATGCAAAAAGTAAGTCCCAAAAGGAGGGCATAATCCAATACATATTTTATACAATTATCGTTTACATGAGTAATTTTGCAGTTGCGACAACATATTACCCCACATTGCCATGGAAATCTTTGCTGGTTTGCCATAAGTACCATCAAACCAGACCACAAATTGCCACCCCATGGGAAAGTAGAGAAACTGAGAATAGGGAATCAGAGAGAAAAAAGGGAGGAAAGACTTCCAGATGGAATACCACTTGTTAGGAGGTCACATACCTGCAGAATTTCGGAGCCCCATACACTTGTCCTAACGGGGATGTGCTAAATTCCCACAAGGTGAGAGCTAGAGTCAGGTGTGTTTAGTAATAGTCTTCACCTAGAAATAATGATTGATTGTCAGGGAACCTCGGATGTATATTTCAACATGCCCTATACACAAGAATGTTCAGATCAATTCACCTGTTGTGATGATTTATAAAATATATAAGTGTGTGAAAGAAGGGGAGTTTTTTCGAGGGATAAAAAAGGAAGGATTCCTGAAGAATTCCAAGTAGTTATCCTCTAGTGTGAATATCTCAAGGGCTTATTGAGTAGTTGGTCCTATTGGAAAAAAAGAATCGGAGCCATGAGTATGTCTAATGACCCTAATAGAAGGAGTAGCGGACTTATTTCAGTTGGGATACCTTACCTCAATATTATGGTGGACCGTCCATGGTGTCCTAACGACCTCAATGGATATGGTGTCCACAAGGATATACGAATATATTCCAGGATTTCTGGTATAAGTACCACTACTTGCCTAAGATGAATATAGAGATAATGTATTCATCTATATCAATATATACATAGATATAAGGTAAATAAATGTCCCCAATGAAGTAAAAGGTACCGTTTAGTGTGGAAAAAACGACAACCATTGAGTCACACTATCCATCAAGGCTGGCAGCGTTCAATCCTAGGGCTATTTGGTAAAGCCTCAATGGCGTCCACCACATATGTCCTAGTGATAAACAGAGAAAAAGAGAACCCCCTTAGGTATAATAAAGGCATAAATATAGCAGTCCAGGTCCCCTGAGGGGTACTTACTGTGGTGCAAAGAAGGCTTAGAGGAACACCAGTCCTATGGTGACTCGGAGAGATAACTCTCCGGACTGACTCTCGGCGTTTCCTTAAATGCTCATCAATGGCCCATGATCTCGCAGTAAATATCACGAGATCCGGTGAGATGTGTTGTGGTCGCGTTGTGATGTCGTAATTTCCGTCTACTTCCACCCCGGGAAATCCCGCGGGTTTTGACAGTGACATCACATCCGCTCTAGCTGCATATGCTGCAGAGCGTTCCACTGAGCCGACGCAAGTGAAAACTTCCGCCCTAACTTGCACACGGACATAGTTATATGTCCGCCCAAGATTGCGGCGGTCCACAGGCGCAGCAAAAACAAAAGCAAAATAACAAAAAAAAACAAAACAGTGGGACAAATAGATCATCTCAGAGATGAGACCTGGCTAAAAATCAGTAAATACCTCAAATATAAAAGCCAGTAACTGAACAGGTCCCTTGGTTTAAGGGGAACCTGGATATGGTGCCAATTTGGGAATAAGGAAAATCCCTATCAGATATCGCCCCAGGCACGGGTAGTGGCGTTTTGACCCTGGAGTTAACCAGGGGTTCAGACATGGAATTCCTGAAAGAATTGTAGCCAGGAATTATCCAACTGAAAACGCTTATTTCTCCAGATTTTTGGGGGCCACAAATGTGGATTGAGGTCCCCATTGGAGATATCTTACCCGTGCCGGGCTCTCAACCTGCGGGCAGCCTCCCCAAGGGGAACAAGATGTATAGCCATGCAATAATTATTGCATGGTTGTGGTTCCTATTCTGCTGATGGGCCTGCCCAGTGGAAGGAAGGAGAGGGAAAGAAAAAGAGGGGGGGGGGGAAGGGGGAGAAGAGGAAAAGGACAAGATTAGAAAAACAGGATATAGTAAAAAGGATCCCAGGGGGGTTTTTTTTGGAAAATCTCCCCATGATCTCCCTGTGTCAAAGGTAAATGTTAGTCGCATAATGCAATCACACAATTTGTTCAACAAAATATAAATTTCTATCATTATATAATGTATCACAGACATTGAAAATTAATATTTTTCAATGTCTGTGATACATTATATAATGATAGAAATGTATATTTTGTTGAACAAATTGTGTGATTGCATTATGCGACTAACATTTACCTTTGACACAGGGAGATCATGGGGAGATTTTCCAAAAAAAAAACCCCTGGGATCCTTTTTACTATATCCTGTTTTTCTAATCTTGTCCTTTTCCTCTTCTCCCCCTCCCCCCCCCCTCTTTTTCTTTCCCTCTCCTTCCTTCCACTGGGCAGGCCCACCAGCAGAATAGGAACCACAACCATGCAATAATTATTGCATGGCTATACATCTTGTTCCCCTTGGGGAGGCTGCCCGCAGGTTGAGAGCCCGGCACGGGTAAGATATCTCCAATGGGGACCTCAATCCACATTTGTGGCCCCCAAAAATCTGGAGAAATAAGCGTTTTCAGTTGGATAATTCCTGGTTACAATTCTTTCAGGAATTCCATGTCTGAACCCCTGGCTAACTCCAGGGTCAAAACGCCACTACCCGTGCCTGGGGCGATATCTGATAGGGATTTTCCTTATTCCCAAATTGGCACCATATCCAGGTTCCCCTTAAACCAAGGGACCTGTTCAGTTACTGGCTTTTATATTTGAGGTATTTACCGATTTTTAGCCAGGTCTCATCTCTGAGATGATCTATTTGTCCCACTGTTTTGATTTTTTTTGTTATTTTGCTTTTGTTTTTGCTGCGCCTGTGGACCGCCGCAATCTTGGGTGGACATATAACTATGTCCGTGTGCAAGTTAGGGCGGAAGTTTTCACTTGCGTCGGCTCAGTGGAACACTCCGCAGCATATGCAGCTAGAGCGGATGTGATGTCACCGTCAAAACCCGCGGGATTTCCCGGGGTGGAAGTAGACGGAAATGACGACATCACAACGCGACCACAACACATCTCACCGGATCTTGCGATATTTACTGCGAGATCATGGGCCATTGATGAGCATTTAAGGAAACGCAGAGAGTCAGTCCGGAGAGTTATCTCTCCGAGTCACCATAGGACTGGTGTTCCTCTAAGCCTTCTTTGCACCACAGTAAGTACCCCTCAGGGGACCTGGACTACTATATTTATGCCTTTATTATACCTAAGGGGGTTCTCTTTTTCTCTGTTTATCACTAGGACATATGTGGTGGACGCCATTGAGGCTTTACCAAATAGCCCTAGGATTGAACGCTGCCAGCCTTGATGGATAGTGTGACTCAATGGTTGTCGTTTTTTCCACACTAAACGGTACCTTTTACTTCATTGGGGACATTTATTTACCTTATATCTATGTATATATTGATATAGATGAATACATTATCTCTATATTCATCTTAGGCAAGTAGTGGTACTTATACCAGAAATCCTGGAATATATTCGTATATCCTTGTGGACACCATATCCATTGAGGTCGTTAGGACACCATGGACGGTCCACCATAATATTGAGGTAAGGTATCCCAACTGAAATAAGTCAGCTACTCCTTCTATTAGGGTCATTAGACATACTCATGGCTCCGATTATTTTTTCCCAATAGGACCAACTACTCAATAAGCCTTTGAGATATTCACACTAGAGGATAACTACTTGGAATTCTTCAGGAATCCTTCCTTTTTATCCCTCGAAAAAACTCCCCTTCTTTCACACACTTCTATATTTTATAAATCATCACAACAGGTGAATTGATCTGAACATTCTTGTGTATAGGGCATGTTGAAATATACATCCGAGGTTCCCTGACAATCAATCATTATTTCTAGGTGAAGACTATTACTAAACACACCTGACTCTAGCTCTCACCTTGTGGGAATTTAGCACATCCCCGTTAGGACAAGTGTATGGGGCTCCGAACTTCTGCAGGTATGTGAACTCCTAACAAGTGGTATTCCATCTGGAAGTCTTTCCTCCCTTTTTTCTCTCTGATTCCCTATTCTCAGTTTCTCTACTTTCCCATGGGGTGGCAATTTGTGGTCTGGTTTGATGGTACTTATGGCAAACCAGCAAAGATTTCCGTGGCAATGTGGGGTAATATGTTGTCGCAACTGCAAAATTACTCATGTAAACGATAATTGTATAAAATATGTATTGGATTATGCCCTCCTTTTGGGACTTACTTTTTGCATGTGGTTATGCTTTTCAGGAATATTTGCAGATTCCCTGAGCAAGATTTCTGTATTAGACAACATTTTGAAACGCGTTGGACTCTGCTGTTTACCTGTGACTGTATTGTATTAGGAAGCCCATTCATATTGTCAAATACTTGTTTACCTTGTTTTGATGGTTTTTCCAACATTTCACCTTTTTCAAATAAATTGTATGTTTTATTCAAATTGAATCTTACTCATGAGAGATTTTTATGGTTACCTTTAAAGTCCCACCCATTTCTACGGGGGTTTTTCTTAACAAACTTCAACGGGATTATGGTAACACACCACCTGGAAACTATCTACATATCTTTACACTTAAAATGATACATTTTCTCAGTTTAAACATTTGATATGTCATCTATGTTGTATTCTGAATAAAATATTGAAATTTGAAACTTCCACATCATTGCATTCTGTTTTTATTCACAATTTGTACAGTGTCCCAACTTTTTTGGAATCGGGTTTGTAGAAAAACAACTGTTTTGGTGAACACTATGTATGCACATATTTTTGTGCACTAAACCGCTGCAGTTGAAGTCGAACTTGATGGACAACATAACCTTATTTTAGTCCTAATTAACTATACTCAGGAAATTGGCAGGGTTACAATTTAATGTGTACCGTACAGATATATTTAAAATGCAAAACATGTTCCCATTCATTTTAATTAGCATGTCACAACTTTTTTCAAACTATTGTTTCAAGGAAGTAAAAGTAACTCCCTCCAAAAAGAGGGGAAATCCCCTATTGGAATTAGTTTTTACCTGCTTTGCCCTCTGAAAGCAGTACAGAAGAGGCTGACAGGTATTTAGGAGACATTTCTGCCACCTCCTGAATTTCTTTGTTTTAATACAGTTGAACAGGGTTTTTCAGTGGGAATACCACTCCACAGCTGCAAGCCTAGCATTCGGCTCCTGGTTGTGGCATGGCCTCATTCACGTGAATGGATTATATTTGGCGGCAGTACGACCTGCTGAATGGGACAATGCCTGCAGCATGAGTAGCATAAGAGTGGTTAAAATAAATAACAGAAAAATCAGCACAAGGGACATAACTTACAGTCACTAGTATGTGTCCCTTGTGCTGATTCTTATTCTGTTAGTAGAAATCTTCCTCCACCCATGCCTCTCTCTACCCCTTCTGCCATAATCTTCTGGTGTGGCAAGGGGTATTACAACTAAGGCAGGTCATAGATTATGCAAATTTAATCACTCGGGCGGAGCTACTGAGGCTGGTTTACTAAAGGCAAATAGACTGTGCACTGACGGATGGAGTACCTGCTGAATCACATAGTTAGGGACATTGGGTGAGAAGGTCGCCTCTGCGGGGAGGGCCCCCCTCTTACCACAATAAGTTAGATTTGTGGTTGCTCAAAATATGTGTTCTCAAAAGTGTCTAACTCTCTTTTCATTTTCAGGTTGTTTAGGACTAATAATGTTAGATAGTTAGTCAGGATGTTATGTCCACCCACCAGTGCAGAGTTTTACTTGGTGGGGGGTGCATTGCTTTAAATGCACCTAATATGTATCATAATTTGTACAGCAGAGATATTGATATATAGATTTTTTCACATAATTTATTTCATGTAAATTTGTTCTTTCCCACCTCCCCCTCTCCAGGTTTGTGGGATACTCCGTGGATTTTTCTGGTAGGAATTTTTTTAGGGGGTGGCTGCCCCAGAGCCAATGGTACATGGCTCCTTTTTGGTGGGGGGTGGATAGAGCACCCTCCTAGATAGGTGCTAGGCAAGTGAAATATAGTTTGCTCTGTCTGCATATCAGGGGAGCCTGATTATTAGTTATGCCTGTTGCATGTGTCCATGTGTGATTCATCTGGTCTGAAGGAGTGTCCCCACGGTGTCCAATAGGGAGGCCTGTTGGACAGTGGAGGAAACCCAGCCAGTGACACACAGGCTTTTTTAGCTGTCCCAGTGGGTTGGCACAGACAGTGGTGCATCCTGGGATAGGATATAAAAGCCAAGGTCACATATGGCAGAGGGTCTTTGGGTGGGAAGTCAGGTCCCAGAAGGAGGGTGACATTAGTCTCTCCTTCTGCTGCTGTGCATGGTGGTCACAGGCGGTCGGCCTTGTAAACCAGGAGTGTGGAGCTGAGCCAGGAGGTCCATGAAAGCTGACTGGTGGAGTTGGAGGCACGGCAACCTTGGGAAAAACAGTGTCTGTGAGTACCGGGAAGCTTGCTGGGGGTCTGCCCAGGAAGGGGACCACTCCAGTGGACGGGTGTCAGCACACACAGCATGTGAGAAAGGGGGTGCCAAGTTAGAACCCTGAAGAGTAATTCAAGCAGGAACATTTTATCTATCTTCACTTCAGTGGCTGGGTGAAGCAGCAGCCTTTCCGCATTCTATAGTCAGTTGTCCTCACCATTGTGAATAGTTGTCAGTTGGAGTATCTCACTCATCCCTTCTCCTATCCAAGTTCTCAAAAACCACAAAACCAACATCTCCTTGATTGATTATTGACTGAGCCAAGAACTTTCATTGCTGTTTATCTGCTGTCAGTTGCTAAGGGTAACCCAGGAGAATCCAGAAATCGTAATTCTCAGCAGTCCTTGAGGGGACAGTGCTACATTAGTTAACTTAAATTCTGGCGTTCCAGTTCGGCAGAGGTCACATGACTGAATGCCAAAGAATGTGATCACATGACCAGTAGCCAAGGATTCTTAGAGCAGTGGATTCTGCAGAGAAGGTAGGTATTTCAAAGCCATTGTGATTACTTTAAAAGTGCATTAAGTAGATTTATAACAATAGTACAGTTGCAATATTCACTGATTAACATTAGCAGGTCATTGATCATAGGTGATTTATTTTATGTGTTGCCTGAACTTGAACTTTAAATGTTAGCAGTAACATATTCATTATGAAAATTACTAACCGGAAATGAGGTATTGTTGTACAACAGTCCCAGAATGCCTGACCTCAACAGCTTCTATTTTGTGGCAAAACATGAGCATATAGTATACGTAGAACATGTGCTAAGGGATAAAGTAATCCCCCTTAATTCAGGTTGTTGGGCTGATCTCATGTCTGTGACTGATTTAATTATGAATAAGCTTACCACTAACAATTGCAAAAAGTTTCTCATGAGAAATTTTTATACTTCTTAATTGTATCTTTTTTTTGGACACATAACACACTGTATATATTGTAAAGTTTTACATGGTGTCTTAGTTCAGTTAATCATGCCTATCTGTTTTCACTGGAATCCATGTATAAAGTATGTACTCTATATCCCTATGTGACATGGGATTCAAACTGACATAATTAGTTTTTGTTCATACGTTTTAACAGTTCTTCACTATTAACATGACACTTGATCTGAATATTCCAACTTACGAGGTACAGGTTTGCTATAGCATTATTGATTTATTTTTTATTAGAAAAGCAATAGTATATTTTGGCATACATTTGTCAGCTCTGAATGTTAAGCTATTGGCCCGAAACATAGAAAACATTTGACTACTTATTTGGCATCTATGGGCTTTCTGTCTGCAATCCCATGCTAACAAGGAGCTAAACTCCTTGCTGATAGCCACAAGAGAATATTATATGCCAGTGCATTGATCAATAATATGACAGGTGGCAATGCAGCAGGCTTAGTGGTATCATGAGCTGGTAATATTAGTCATTTCATTATATACACTGAATTTAGTTTTCTACTTCTGGGTAGATATACATGATTTATTTTTAAATCCTGAAAGTCCATGCTATGACAGTTAAATGAAGTTCATGTATAAAATAAATACTGTATATCACTATGTTACTTGGATATCAAACCCACATCATTTGTCATTGTTTATATATTTTAACAATTCTTCCCTTTTAACATAACAGGTGTCTGAATTTTCCCACTTAACAGGTCTTATGGGTTTGCTATAGTATTACCGATTTTTGTGTGTGTTAATAAAGCAATAGTATACTTTGGCATACATTTGTCAGCTCTGAATGTTAAACTATTGGCTCAAAACATAGAAAACATTTGGCTACCTATTTGGCATGTATGGGCCTTCTGTCTACATTCCCATGCTAACAAGGAGCTAAACTCCTTGCTGATAGCCACAAGAGAATATTAAATGCCAGTGCATTGATCAATAACATGACAGGTGACAATGCAGCATGTTTAGTGTATCATGAGCTGGTAATATTAATCATTTCATTATATACACTCAATGTGTCTTTCTTCTTCAGGGTCATTTTTTATGTTGTTATCTCTGTATATGGGTCTTGATTGTGTAAAAAATACATTTACAATTTTCTAAGTGTATACTACGTCAGTTAGGCCCCTTTCACACTTGTGCGACTTGTCCTGTGATTTGGGACTGCAAAGTCGCATGACAAGTCGTACTCCATGATTTTCAATGAGTACCATTCATATCTGTATGACTTTAACCACTTCCCGCCCGCCCTATAGGCGATTGACGGCGGGAAAGTGGTTGCATTATCCTGACCGGAGGGGGGCATGCAGAGCGGCGATCAGTGATGCGGCGTGTCACACTGACACAACGCATCTCCGATCTTGGTAAAGAGCCTACTGACATAGGCTCTTTACCATGTGACCAGCTGTGTCAAATCAAGGCTGGTCACATAGTACACAGGAAGAGCCGTTGATCGGCTTTCCTCAGTACGTGCCTGACAGGCACGAGTAAAGGAGAGCTGATCTGCGGCTCTCCTGACAGGGGGGAGTCTGCACTGGTAATCAGATCATTGATTACCAGTGCAGACCCTCGGGGGGGGTGCCACTAGAAACACCAGGGATGCCCACCTGTGACGGAAGTGTAGGTAAGACAGAACGCACATGGAGAGCAGGAGTGCCAACAAAGCCTTTTATTGAAAGGTAGCGGGTATGTTCACAAAGAAAGGGCCAAACAAAGGTGCCCAGGGTCAGACCCAACGTGGGTAGGACAGAGTTGCAGATAAACGGGTTAGTCCGTAACAGGGGCTCCCAATAGAATGGGCAAAGTCCTGGCCAGCGAGGGATTGGGCCACACACAGATCAGGGCAAACAATGAGGTGACAAAGTTCAGGCAGAGTTCTGGTAGGCCCAGTGTTAATCCACTCACCAGCAGGCAGGTACAGGATGAATCCAAAATCCAGGTTGTAGGAAGGGACAGGGTAAATCCAAAATTCAGGTAGTAGGAAGGGACAGGGTAAATCCAAAATCCAGGTTGTAGGAAGGGACAGGGTAAATCCAAAATCCAGGTTGTAGGAAGGTTTGAAGAGGCCCGCAGGAACCAATAAGGGATTCTGTGTTCTCTGGCCGCAGCTCAGAGCCACACAGTCTTCCAAACAGCAGAGATGAACTACCCACAGGAGAGACTCTCACTCAGCTAAATATATTAGGACTTGTGTCCCAGCAGGTGGGCCAGGCAACTCCCAGCCTGGCGTCCAGTTGCCCCAGCAACCAGCCCCGCCCCCCTCTTTTTGAGCCCACACAAGGAATGTGTTCATTGTCCACAGTGAGCATGAAGGCGGAGAAGCAGACATTCAGGCACCTTGCTGGGGAGGGGAGAGGGACAGCACAGTGGGGGGGCAGGCAAAGGAGTGAGCAGCCAGGGGGGAGAAAAGAATCCCATGCTGGGGAAGATAGTAAAGTACTGGGGGTGCAGAAGAGAGGAAAAGAAGGGGGGGAAGTAGGGTCCGCGACAACCCCTCCCCCTTTTATTTTACAAGTGCCGACAGGGGGACCTCGGCAGGTCTCCTTGGAGGCACTTGTGGTAATAGGCTCACCTACTGAAGGTCCTGCTGCCGGGTATGGTGGGACAAGGGGATAAACACTGTAGACTCCCTGAGGAGGATTGGGCGCCATGGTGGTCAGCCAGTCACTGGGAGGTTGGGGTAGAGGTCCTTCCGCTGGGGCCAACTCTGGGTAGTTGACTGGGCGACTGTGGCTGGCGGATGTGGTGCGACGGTTCTGAGGGCAGCTGGCCTGAAGATGCCCAGGTTGGTTACACCTATAGCACCGGAATTTGCTCAATGTGGGGTCAGAGTCTAGTTCCTGTTTAAATTTCTCACGGTCCCAGGTCAGGGTGGTATTCTGGTCAGGGTTGGTAACACTCACCGGATCCAGGGCAGAAGGGGAGTCCCGTTGGGTTTTCTCGGCAGGCAGGCCGTGGCTGGCTTGGCTCCTGGTCACAGCTCCGACGTATTGGCACTGTAGCTCTCCTAAATCATTTCCAAGCAGAATGTCCGCAGGTAGTCCAGCCATGATTCCAATTTGGCAGCGCTTTTCCCCAAACCCATAGTCAAGGCGAACCGACGCCTTGGGGATGTGTTTCGTAGTACCACCTGCCATTTCAATAAAGAACCCGGGGCCTGGCTTGATGGCTTCTGGTTTTACCACGCGGGGATCAGCAATGGTGAGGAAGGCCCCAGTGTCCCGAAATCCCGTAGTTCTCTCTCCATCAATCAGGACCTCCTGCAGGTGGCGCTGCCTCTGCTCTGGGTAGGATGGGACAAGGGGATGAACACCGTAGACTCCCCGAGGAGGATTGGCAACAGTGGGGGTCAGCCAGTCACTGGGAGGTGGGGGTAGTGGTTCTTCCTCTGGGGTCAACTTTAGGTAGTTGACTGGGCGACTGTGGCTGGCAGACATGGTGCGACGGTACTGAGGGCAGCTGGCCTGAAGATGCCCGGGCTGGTTGCACCCATAGCACCGGCGGTCCAGAAATGGCCCAGAAGTACGAGGTCGGTAGGAAGGGGCTGTGGATGGTGTTGGGGCGACAGGGCGCTGGAGGAGTGGCAGGGGGTTGCTGGGAAGTGGTCTGCCTGTGTTCTGGGCTTTGGGCGGCTCGACTACCAGTCTCTTCCAATGGGGTTTAATGGCAAGGGCCTCGTCTGCCAGTGCAGCAGCCCGCTCAAGGGTGCCAGGGTCCCTCTCCTTCACCCACTCCCGCACCTCTGCTGGGCATTTGGCAAAGAATTGTTCCTTTAGAAAGGCCTGGACAACTTGTTCAATAGTAAAGGCCTGCTCCCCCTCCAGCCAGCGTCTGCAGGCCTGCGAGATTTTGTGCGCATACATCTTGAAGGAAGGCTCAGAATGACAGGAGAGGTCCCGGAATTTGATCCGGTGGGTTTCTGAAGTTACCGCGTAGTGTTCTAGTATAGTCTGTTTGATCCTACTGTAATCTCGATTCCACTGTGCGTTCATTGTCCGGTAGGCAGCAGCCGCACCCCCTTCCAGCAGGCCCACTAGGTGGCGTACCCAGTCTCCACGGGGCACCTCCAGCAGCTGACATAAGTGTTCGAAGTCCTGGAAGAACCCTTCCACATCCCCTGTAGCTTCACAAAATGGCTTGAAGTCTTTACGAGTCACCCTTGGCCGATCAGGCCCACCGACTCGTGGGCTGGGGAGAGGGTCATATCCCCTGAGGCCTCTCATGGTTTCTCGCTCATGAGCCCTTCGGATAGCCTCCCGCTTGTCATCCAAGGTGGCCCCGGGCCCCAGGATAGCCATCTCCTCTTCGTACCATGTGATCCAAGGGCTCCTGGGACTTGAGACGGTGGATGCACTCTGTTCATTCTCTGACGGCGGAGCATTCAAGCTTTCAGTTCTCTGAAGGCCGGCTTCCTCAATGGCGGTGACCAGCTCTTCTTTGGACAGGCCCCTGTAGGTAAGGCTTAACTCCCCAGCCTTTTCTTGCAAACTTGCCACAGTCCAATTTCTGTACTCCCCACCCCGCGTTGGGTCCAGTGTGAGGGGGCTGCTCTCCATCCTCTTCAGCGTTCTGATCCCGCCGCTGCCAACCAGTGTGACGGAAGTGTAGGTAAGACAGAACGCACATGGAGAGCAGGAGTGCCAACAAAGCCTTTTATTGAAAGGTAGCGGGTATGTTCACAAAGAAAGGGCCAAACAAAGGTGCCCAGGGTCAGACCCAACGTGGGTAGGACAGAGTTGCAGATAAACGGGTTAGTCCGTAACAGGGGCTCCCAATAGAATGGGCAAAGTCCTGGCCAGCGAGGGATTGGGCCACACACAGATCAGGGCAAACAATGAGGTGACAAAGTTCAGGCAGAGTTCTGGTAGGCCCAGTGTTAATCCACTCACCAGCAGGCAGGTACAGGATGAATCCAAAATCCAGGTTGTAGGAAGGGACAGGGTAAATCCAAAATTCAGGTTGTAGGAAGGGACAGGGTAAATCCAAAATCCAGGTTGTAGGAAGGGACAGGGTAAATCCAAAATCCAGGTTGTAGGAAGGTTTGAAGAGGCCCGCAGGAACCAATAAGGGATTCTGTGTTCTCTGGCCGCAGCTCAGAGCCACACAGTCTTCCAAACAGCAGAGATGAACTACCCACAGGAGAGACTCTCACTCAGCTAAATATATTAGGACTTGTGTCCCAGCAGGTGGGCCAGGCAACTCCCAGCCTGGCGTCCAGTTGCCCCAGCAACCAGCCCCGCCCCCCTCTTTTTGAGCCCACACAAGGAATGTGTTCATTGTCCACAGTGAGCATGAAGGCGGAGAAGCAGACATTCAGGCACCTTGCTGGGGAGGGGAGAGGGACAGCACAGTGGGGGGGCAGGCAAAGGAGTGAGCAGCCAGGGGGGAGAAAAGAATCCCATGCTGGGGAAGATAGTAAAGTACTGGGGGTGCAGAAGAGAGGAAAAGAAGGGGGGGGAAGTAGGGTCCGCGACACCACCGATGACCACAGGGATGCCCACCCATGACCCCAGGGATGCCCACTATGGCCACCAGGGATGGCAATCAGGGCTTTAGGGAGCCCACCAGTGCCCTCCCCATCAGTGCTGCCCGCCAGTGCCCTCGCCATCAGTGCTGCCCACCAGTGCCCATCATTGCCATCTATCAGTGCTGCCCACCAGTGCCCATTATGGCCCACCAGTGCTGCCTATCAGTGCCCATTAGTGCCGAACAGTGCCGCCCGTCAGTGTCGATCAGTGCCGCCTATCAGTGCCCATCAGTGCCCACCAGTGCCGCCTATCAGTGCCAATCAGTGCCGCCTATCAGTGCCCATCAGTGCCACCTATCAGTGCTCATCAATGCCGCCTATCAGTGCCCAGCAGTGCCCACCAATGCTGCATATCAGTGCTACCTATCAGTGCCGCATATCAGTGCCCATCAGTACCGCCTATCAGTGCCGCCTATCAGTGCGGTATATCAGTGCCACCCCATCCGTGCCTCCCCATCAGTGCCTGTCAGTGCAGCCTCATCAGTGCTCATCAGTGCAGGAAAAAACATATTTATTTACAAAATTATATAACATAAACAAAAAAAACGTTTTTTTTTTTCAAACTTTTCAGTCATTTTTTTATTTGTTTAGCAAAAAAGAAAAAACCTTGCGGTGATCAAATACCACCAAAAGAAAGCTCTATTTGTGTTGGGAAAAGGACATAAATTTAGTTTAGGTACAGTGTTGCATGACCGCGCAATTGTCATTCAAAATTCAACAGCGCTAAAAGCTGAAAATTGGCCTGGGCAGGAAGGGGTTGAAAGTGCCCTGTATTGAAGTGGTTAAGTCTCAATGACTTCAAAGTAGTCCCTGCACTACTTTGATCCGACTTTGATGCATTCTGAGGTCCATATACCTCAAGATTACACAGGCAAATCCACTCGAAATTGCGGCAAAATCACAGCAAAAAATCACTGAAAAATTGCGCGACTTTTGGGTCGCACAAGTGTGAAAGGGGGCCTTACTGAAAAGGTGTGGGCATTGTCCATAATAGCCAAACTGATAGTCCAATAGAGCAAATTTAGAAATGACATAAAAAGCTTAAACAGACCTTGTTTGTTCAGCCTGTAAATTGAATCAATTAGAAATTGCAACAATGCATGAAATCCTGAAGCAAATACACCAGTTAAAATTTCTCAAAAAGGCAAAACTATTGTGTATGTAAAAAAATAAAATAAAAAACAACTGAAAAATCAACACAAGGGATATAACTAACAACAAGTTCTGTGCCTTGTGCTAATTTTTCTGATGTTTTTTTTTTTTTCCAGGTACAGTTTTATAACTTGTGTAAATCACAAATTGTGGGTTTTATATAACCTTAATTAGCATTTCAGCCAAAATGTTTGTTTTGTTTTAGATAGAGTTGGAGGGTTTTTTAAATGCTGCGTGCGTAACTATGATAAAGCTTTTCCCTCACTTTCTGTTACAGTTAAGGAGTCTGTTGTTGGCACATACAACAAAAAAACACTTTTATTTGCCATTCATTGAGAGGCATAGCTCATTCAGGAAACCAGAGGGTTCTATTTTGCCACTTGAAGGAGGAGAACCCAAGGTATAACAAAAAAAATTATAAGGGCTTGGCCCACCTAATGGTTCAAATAGCACTTGAAAATAATCTGAAACAAGTAAAAAAACAAGAGAATCGCAACCTAGCGCAATAAAACCTTTTATTTGTTTCACGTAGCCACACAACATAAATGCACTCACATGATCTATGGGCGGCACAGAGGTGTAGAGACTGGTTAGCACTTTCACCTAGCAGCAAAAGGGTTGCTGGTTCTAATCCCAACCACAACGCTACCTGCCTGGAGTTTGCATGTTCTCCCTGTGCCTGTGTGGGTTTCCTCCGGGTACTCCAGTTTCCTCCCACACTCCAAAGACATGCTGGTAGGTTAATTGGCACATGTATGTATGAATGTGAGTTAGGGACCTTAGATTGTAAGCTCCTTCCTTGAGGGCAGGGACTGATATGAACATATAATGTATATGTAAAGAGCTGCATAAATTGACAGCGCTAAATAAGTACCTGAAATAAAAATACATTATCTCAAAACAGAAAAGCCAAGGAGTGTGTGAATAGCCTGGTCACATGACATGTATCTGAGACACATTTTCCTTTCTCAAACGTGCCACTTTTGCTTAAGAGACTAAATTTTGCATCTTGCAACCAAGAAGGATGTGCTCTTCTTTCATGGTTCCAGCTATGCTGCTTTTTTGTTGGTGTCTTTGTCTACGACCTTCCCCTTTCCCCAAGTATACTGCTTGTGCATGTATACGCTCTGCCGCTGAATGATAGTAAAATTCTTCTCTCATCTCCTACCATTCTTTTTTGTTAGGCCTGTTGCCTGAAGATCTGGAAATTAAGCAGGCTGGCCCTTTAGATTTATTTTCTTTTACCTAGCAACCTTCTTCTGCAAACCCGCTGGTTTCCAACACAACCCCCAAAGTGTAGTAACCCACAGCAACAGGACACCACTGTCTATAAGTCAGAACTGCAATCAGACACCACTGTCTATAAGTCAGAACTGAAATCAGACACCACTGTCTATAAGTCAGAACTGAAATCAGACACCACTGTCCATAAGTCAGAACTGCAATCTGACACCACTGTCTATAAGTCAGAACTGCAATCTGACACCACTGTCTATAAGTCAGAACTGCAATCAGACACACTCTCTATAAGTCAGAACTGCAATCATCTGACACCACTGTCTATAAGTCAGAACTGCAATCATCTGACACCACTGTCTATAAGTCAGAACTGCAATCAGACACCACTGTCTATAAGTCAGAACTGCAATCATCTGACACCACTGTCTATAAGTCAGAACTGCAATCTGACACCACTGTCTATAAGTCAGAACTGCAATCTGACACCGCTGTCTATAGGTCAGAACTGCAATCAGACACCGATGTCTATAAGTCAGAACTGCAATCTGACACCACTGTCTATAAGTCAGAACTGCAATCTGACACCACTGTCTATAAGTCAGAACTGCAATCTGACACCACTGTCTATAAGTCAGAACTGCAATCAGACACCACTGTCTATAAGTCAGAACTGCAATCTGACACCACTGTCTATAGGTCAGAACTGCAATGTGACACCACTGTCTTTAAAGCGGGGTTTCACTCATTTTTGTGTTTTTTAACTGGTTGCCGACCGCCGCACGACTATATACTGCGGCGGTCAGCCCCGGCCAGGCAGAGTGACGTATCGGTACGTCACTCGCCTGTCACTGACTTGCGAGCCTATCGCGGGTGGGCGCGCGCCCGCCGAGGCGCGTGCCCGCCGCGGCTCGTTCACAGACAAGTCAGTGCGTGTGACCGGCGGACTCGATGTCCGCCAGTCACACTGCGATCGCTCCTGTGAAGGGAGAAAGACAGAGCGGCTTGTGTAAACAAGCTGCCTGTCAGTTCTCCCTGTGTAAAAGTGAAGATCTGTCCATTCTACTATGTAGAACGGTTGATCTTTGCTTTTATACCAATAGGAATGTCCCTGCACAGTTAGAATCACGCCCCTAGGACACACTTAACCCCTCCCTGTCCAATAAAGTTAACCCCTTCCCTGCCAGTGTCATTTTTGCAGTAACAGTGCATATGTATAGCACTGATTACTGCAGTAATGTCACTGGTACCCCCAAAAGTGTCAAAAATGTCAGTCAAGGGTCCGATCTGTCCGCCGCAATGTCGCAGTACCGAAAGAAAATTTGCAGATCGCCGCCATTACGCGTTAAAAAAAAAAACACCAAAAATGACAAAAATCTTTCCCTTTGTTAGTAAACGCGATAACTTTTGCGCAAACCAATCAAAATACGCTTTTTGCGATTTTTTTTACCAAACATAGGTAGCATAAAACAAATTGGCCGAAAAATGTTAAAAAATTTTGATTTTTACTTTTTTTTGGGGGAATTTCATATAAAAAAATGTGAAAAATATTGTTATTTTTGCAAAATTTACGCTCTTTTTTTGTTTATAGCGCGTGATCAAAAAATCGCACAGGTGATCAAATACCACCAAAAGAAAGCTCTGTTTGTGGGAAAAAAAGGACGTCAAATTCGTTTAGGTACAGCGTCGCACGACCGCGCAATTGTCCGTTAAAGTCACGCAGTAAAAAGTCGCAAAAAAACCCCTGGTCCTTTAGCAGCCAAATCCTCCGGGGCTTAAGTGGTTAAAAGTCAGCAGCTACAAAAAGTGTAGCTGCTGACTTTTAATAAACACACACTCACCTGTCCCATGGTCCAGCGATGCGACCGCCCAAAGCCTCAATCCTCTCCCTTTCCTCTTGGCGCCACCGCCATCTCTAGTGTGGGCACCCAGCTGTTACAGCTTGCGGCCTCACAAAGGGGTGCGTATTGTGCATGCACGAGTCGCGATGCGCGTTGTGAATGGCTGGGCAATCTTCTGAGACCTGTGACATGTTCCTGAAGATTGCAGGGAGGGAGGGGGAGAGGAAAACTTCTGCTCGAGCCGCCTAGGCGACCCGAGCGGAAATGGGAGCAGGTACCTGTCAAATCTAGTTACCCCCTCCCCCCCTTAAGAAAAATGACATGCCAAATGTGGCATGTCAGGGGGTCAGCAGTATTTAAAGCGGACGTTCCACTTTTGGGTGGAACTCCGATTTAAGTCAGAACTGCAATCCGACCCCACTGTCTTTAAGTCAGAACTGCACAAGATTAAGGTTAAATATGTTTTTATTTAAATTTTTAAGAAAGAAAATAGTGTAATGAATACTTTCAGAAGTCAGTGTGTTACAAGTGAATATAAAAAAAAAAGAATCCTAGTACCAGTACAATCATAAAGGAAATGTCAAAGCATTAGAACATATGGAACGCTTCACAATTTTGCGCGTCATGCTTGCACAGGGGCCATGCTAATCTTCTCTGTATAGTCCCAATTTTAATATAGGTCCTGCCAAAGTGAGGACAGGATAGCACAAGATTACTTTGCTTGCTTTATGCACTGCATTTTGCTCCTTGTGCTGTATTATCAAACCATTGTCAGCTGGACAGAAAGTGGTTGGAAATGAAAAATGTTACGTGTCACCAGAAGAGGAACAGAGGGGAAATTGAGCTGATGTAGTAGCTACTGTCCCATGTTAGGCTGCAGTCACATCTGAGCGGGAGCATTTATAGGGGATTATGTAGCATTTTTTTCTGTGCTCTTTTAGGTGTATTAAAAAAGCTGATATCACCAAGCAACCAATATACTTATTTTCTCTTGACTATAGTGTAGATATTCACGCTCATATCATAAAGAGTAGGCATGTACATGGGAACTCATGAGACTCAAACCTGGTGACACAGGGATACACAATTATTCAGCCATGGTTTACAGCCATTTAACGTTATAAAGATACATGGCATGGTCTGTACTAGTCCATAGATACCTGACTGGGCAAGTATTTGTTAAAAGGCTTTATGATGTCTCTGGGTACTCTTAGGTTCCAAAAAAATGAATAAGTGAACAACCTTTACAGTTCAAGTTAAGAAACTTGTCCTGATACATGTGAGTGCTCCAATTTTGTCCCATTTCAAAAACAAATTGCCAAGCTAATTAGCCTCCACCTAACCACCACTAAAGAATTAAATTCTGTATGAAACTGTAGTAAGTGTTTTTCTGAAACAAATACAACACACTTTACAGAGTTGTCTGGGCTTAGCTTGAGTTAATCGCATGTTAATTCTTTTTTTCATGTATTTATTTACATTTACATCTACTATTGTCAGCATTAATTAAGAATTAAAAAAAACTGAAACCAAGTAGTTGAGGCACATTTTTAGTAGCCATGAGGCTTTTGGTCACAGCATGGTACAAAAAGGTAGAACATTGATCTGATCAGGTTACACCACCTGCCAACGAGACCTATAGAAGTGCATAGGGCCATGTTGCAACTGCAGCTAAAGGAAGCAGTTGCAATGCAGTGAAGAAGGATATCAATGTGAAATTTCTTATCAAAGAGGCATGTGAGAGGTGGCATATTCACCACGAGTCAGCAGCATTGCCCATATGAAAGGGGCCTAAGAATACTAGTAGCAACTGAGATAAAACAAGTATTCACATTAGGAAATATAAGCTGCTAATCTGCATTCTTGTTCCTGGCATTACTATAGAAAGTACTGAACTGGGAGAAGTTCCTACCTAAATATTCTATTTATTTGTATCGCTCAGATATACCCTTGCACTACATGGCTGTTGGTAAATTGAAAGGTGAGTCAGATTGTAACACATTTAGTAAGCTTTAGATAAGTCACAAACGATGTAGTGCAAGGACCGACCCAAACTTTTTATCTCTCATGGCTTTAACATACTCACCATAACTGAAACCTGGCTTCAAAATTTTGACTCAGCTGCTCCTGCTGCCATCTCCTATAGTGGCCTCCACTGAACTCACTCCCCCAGACCCAACAGACAGAAAGGAGGTGGAGTTGGGTTTCTTCTTTTCCCACAAAGTACCTTCCAAGTCCTTCCTATCCCTCCATCTCTATCCCTCTCTTCTTTCAAGATGCACTGTATTTTTCTGTTTTCTCCCATTTGCAGCAATTTATCGGCCTCCTGGACCAGTATCGTGCTTTTTTGGTGACTTCAACATCCTTGTTAATGTTAACATCCCAGCTACAGCTCAACTTCTCAACTTAAACTCTTTTTTGTGTTTTGACCTAACCCAATGGACACACTTCCACTCACTCCGATTGTAATACCCTCGACTTTGTTATCTCCCATCTCTGCACTCCTGGCAACCTCACCAACATCTCCTTTCCTCTCTCTGAACACAACTTTATCTGTTTCACTGTATCCTTGCCTCCAACCACCCATCCCTCCAAGCAGCAAATGATTACCTGTTGGAACCTTTGCCACTTTAACCCTTCACTTCTCTTTTCTGCTACTGACCACCTATATGACATAATCTCTCCCTTGTCCTCTCCTGACCTGGCCACCTCTGTTCACAAAAGTTCACTATCATCACTACACGCAGAATCAGACCCTGACCATTGCAACCCTGCAGGGCCGGACTGGGAATAAAATTCAGCCCTGGAAATAATTTCATAACAGCCCCATAGCATTATTATACCGGCCCAACAGCATGACGTCATTATTTTCTTGTTCATAAAAGGGAAAACCATGCATTTTAAAGCACATTTGAAGAGTGTATTATATATAGATAAGACAGATATGAAAGCACATATGGCTTTATATATATAAGCGCAAATTCTGGTTAAAAGTGGTAAAAGTGCGGATATGGTATAGGAGGTGGTCATAGGCTGTGTGGACATGGTAATGGATGACAAGTCAGAGGCTACGGACATGGTACCAGAGATGCAGGGGCTGCGGGCATGGTACAGGAGGACACGTCAGAGGCTGTGGACATGGTACAGGAGATGCAGAGGCTGTGGACATGGTACAGGAGATGCAGAGGCTGCGGATATGGTACAGGAGATGCAGAGGCTGCGGATATGGTACAGGAGATGCAGAGGCTGCAGATATGGTACAGGAGATGCAGAGGCTGTGGACATGGCACAAGAGATTTTAGAGACTGCAGGCATGGTACAAGAGATGCAGAGGCTGCGGATATGGTACAGGAGATGCAGAGGTGGTGGGCATGGTACAGGAGATGCAGAGGTGGTGGGCATGGTACAGGAGATGCAGAGGTGGTGGGCATGGTACAGGAGATGCAGAGGCTGTGGATATGGTACAGTAGATGCAGTGCTGCAGGCATGGTACAAGATATGCAGAGGCTGCAGGCAAGGTACAGGAGATACAGGGGCTGTGCGGACATGGTACAGGGGGTGCAGAAGCTGCGGGCATGGTACAGGAGGTACAGAGGCTGCTGACATAGTACAGGAGGTGCAGAGGCTGTGGGCATGGTACAGGAGGTGCAGAGGCGGTGGGCATGGTACAGGAGGTGCAGAGGCGGTGGGCATGGTACAGGAGGTGCAGAGGCTGCGGGCATGGTACAGGAGGTGCAGATGTGGTGGGCATGGTACAGGAGGTGCAGATGTGGTGGGCATGGTACAGGAGGTGCAGATGTGGTGGGCATGGTACAGGAGGTGCAGATGTGGTGGGCATGGTACAAGTTGCATCAATACTTTTAATAGATGTGTCAACTCTCCAAAGATTTAAAACTATGCTAACCTCTTGCTGCAGTGACTGAAGCCTCTTTGCTGTTGTTCCTCCACCCCGGCACCCCCCCCCCCCCTCTCACTCTCTCTCATCTTCTTCACATCTTCTTCACTCTTCAGGCTCACCTGCTGGCTGCTGGCGCGGCGCGGCGCGTGACGTCAGTGTTGTGTCGGGACAGTGGGAGGGATCGGCGTCTGCGCGCCCGTGACAGCCACAGCCAGTCAGTTCCACGGTCCACCCCGCCGCGCAGCCGCCCCGTGATGTCATGCCGCTCACAGCGGCTGACGAGTAGGATGGACCCTCCGGCTCCGTCACTCCCTGTCTGGAGCGCAGTGGGGGCCGGGGGCGGGGCTGCAGCGGCCATCATCAGAGCGGCCGGCCCCAATACTTAAAGCGGCGCTGCCGGCTGCCCTATCTTAAAGCGGCGCTGCCGCGATGCCCTATCTTAAAGCGGCGCTGCCGCGATGCCCTATCTTAAAGCGGCCCCAGGGCCGGCGGCCCACCGGGGAATTTCCCGGTATCCCGCTACGCCAGTCCGGCCCTGCAACCCTGGCAAACTGACAACACTAGAAATTTTAATAGACATTGCCGTGCTCTTGAACGACTGTGGCGTGAAACCAAATGCCTGCAGGACCTCACCCTATATAAATCTGCCCTCCTAAAATACAAGTCCTGCCTCCATGCTGACAAACAAACCTACTTTGGCTCTCTTAATACCTTGTCATCCAGTCCCCATTGGCTCTTCTCAACCTTTAACTCTCTGCTTCGTCCCCCAACTCCTCTCTCCACTATTTCACTCATTGCCCAAGAGATTGCCAATCACTTCAAAGACAAGATTGATGCAATATGTGAGGAACCTCCACTGTGCATACATCTTCCCCACTCAACATACCTTGCCTAACAGCACAGCCAACACCCTCCTCTTTTGAACTGGCTACTACTGAAGAGGTTACAAAACTTTTCTCGGATACCCACCTAACCAAATGTCCCCTGGATCCTGTCACCTAACAAATACTACAGTCACCCTTTTATTCTATCCTATGCTCCCTCGCTCAAATCTTCAATCTCTCCCTCTCTAGTGGCACCTTCTGCTCCCCCCCCCCCCCTAAAACATGTACAGATCACTCCCATACTTAAAAAGCCCTCACTGGACCCCACCAAACTGAACAACTTAAGACCCACCCCATTGCTCCCATTCACCTCTAAACTTCTGCAAATGTCCTAGCTCCTACCTCAGTGAAAATAACCTTCTTTGTTTCCTTAGTTTTCGGTCAGGCTTTCACTCGCAGCACTCCACAGAAACTGCCTTATTAAAACTCATTAACCATTTACAAATTCCTAAAACCAATGGCCACTACTCTATACTCCTACTACTTGACCTCTCTGCGGCCTTTGATACTGTTGACCAGTGGTCCTCAACTCCGGTCCTCGGGGCCCACTAACAGGCCAGATTTTAAGTATTACCTTGGGGAGATGCAGACTAGAATACTGCAATCACTGAGCAGCAAATGAGATCACCTGTGATGTAATTTAGTTATCTTGCAAACCTGGCCTGTTAGTGGGCCCCGAGGACCAGAGTTGAGGACCACTGCTGTTGACCACCCATTCCTTTTCAATAAACTCTGTTCCCTTGGCCTCCAAGATTGCGCACTATCCTGGTTCTCCTCCTACCTATCACAGCGCTCCTTCAGTGTTACCTACAACTCTGTCTCCTTCTCTCCATTGCCCCTTTCTGTGGGGGTCCACCAAGGCTCTATTCTTGGACCCCTTCTCTTCTCTATCTACACCTCCTCCCTTGGTCACTTGATAACCGCCCACAGCTTCCAATATAATCTATACACCAATGACACCCATATCTATCTGTCTACTACTCACCTTACCCCTTCAGTCTCCACTCATATTACTGACTTACTAACTTACATATCAGCAGGGATGTCACACCACTTCCTTAAACGAAATCTCTCTAAAACCGAGCTGGTAATATTCGCCTTGCTCCCAACCATAACTTTTCTATCAAAATCAGTTATGCAACCCTCATGCCATGGTACTAGGTGTAATTCTAGACTGTGACCTGTCCTTTCAGCCCCAAATCCATTTGTTGTCAAAAGCTTGTAGACTTCACTTCCTTAACATCTCTTAAGTTCACCACTTTTTTACAAATGAAACCACCAAGCTACTCATTCACTCCCTTGATATCTCTCGCCTCAACTATTGCAACTCTCTTCTCATAGGCCTACCTCTCCCTATAGGCTATCCCCTCTTCAGTCTATCATGAATTCTGCTGCCAGGCTTATCCACCTGACTAACCGCTCCGTGTCTGCCACCCCTCTCCACCAATCCCTACACTGGCTCCCGATTGCCCAGCGAATTAAATTCAAAATACTAACCACAACATACAAAGCCATTCACAACTCTACTCCAAGCTACATCACCAATCTTATCTCCAAATATCACCCAAACCACCCTCTCCACTCCTCTCAAGACCTCCCACACACTGAGCTGATCCTTAGAGCTGAAAAACGCTCCAAAACGCCTACGTGTGAGCTTAGCCTTAGATCTAAGCCCTTAGGGGTGGTGGCTGCATTAGATAGAGCAGGGAATGATTAAAACCCATGTCAGGTTTTATTGTTGTCTGTGACCCTTTGTCCAGGATTGGAACTGAAAAAATATCTGTGCCTAAATCCAAATAGCTTCTTCATATATAACATAGGAAGTGCTAGAAGGTGACCGCACACAATTTTCCCTACTTACACCCTTACATATTTCTAGCAACAGTTTGCAAAAAACAGGAATTCTCGGTGTGCATATATTGCAGTAACTGTTTAAGCTGACCATCTGCATCAAAGTGATCCCTCTCTGGCCAGTACCTACGTGCAAAATTCCAAAAATGTACTTGCTCAGAGCTTACTTTAATGGATATTTGGTGCCAATATAGGATAATGTGACACAGTTGGAGGAGAGCTGCAGACTCGGATCTGATCACTGACCTGCATTCTGTAAAAGAACTGAATGTCTTTTGCTTAAATCCAAATAGTTTACATATACAGTATGCGTAAAAGTTTTTGTTAACAAAAAAAATGTAACCCCCTGCACACTGAGCTGAGAACTCATGTTTTAATGCAAACGATTGTTAGAAATATGTAAGATCTAATCATATAAAAGGTTGCTGTCACTCCTTACTACTTTTTAGTTATTACTAGTTTCTAGGGATGGGCTGTGTGTTCGATTGGAATGAAAGTTCGACTTGTACATCAGCTGTTCCTGTGTTCGCTGAACACACGAACAAATGGGGCGATCGGCGGGAGAACTTTTATTATGAATTATGAGTGCCCCATAATGCACTGCGCTCTTGCAGTGCACTGATTGCTGAATGCTGATGATTGGCCAAAGCATGCACCTGACCTGTATGCTTTGGCCAATCACAGCACAATGCACTCTCAGAGCCATGATTGGTCAAAGGAAGAGTCAGTTTGGTCAATCATGGCTAAGGGGCTAAGTCCACGCCCCACACTATATAAGGCAGCTGTTTACATGGCAGCCCTGTATAGTGTGTGACAATGGAAATTAGGCAGGTAGTTAGAGGATAGTGTGTTCAGACAGTTTAGTGTACAGGCATACTCCACTTTTAAAATGTATGGATATGCTGTAGTCCTGGGTCCCCTCTCAGTGCTTACCAAGTTTGGCGTTCTTGTCACTTATGGTTCGTGAGCAGTGCTATGTCAAGCTGACCAAGATTTCTCATAGATGCCAATGTTAAAGACAGGGAGCAGTGCCATGTCAAGCTGACCAATATTTCCCATAGATGCCAATGTTAAAGACAGGGAGGAGAGCCATGTCAAGCCGACCAATATTTCCTATAGACGCCAATCTTAAAGAGGTTGTAAACCGCTGCACTTTTTTCATCGCATGCTAACACATTTTGTTAAACTTACCTGAAAACAAAGCATTCCAGTGATGCAATGCCATCACTGGAGGCAGCGTCCATCTCCACCCGGTCTTCCTTCCGGGTACGTGGCTCCGTCTCTGTGACTGGCCAGAGCCGCAGTGACGTCACTCCCGTGCATGCGCACGGGAGCCGCCATTCACGGCACACTGCTCTGAAGAGACGGCACAGGTGGCTGTTCCTTCAGAGTGCATGCGCCAGTGACATAACTGGCAGCTAGCTCAATAAATATCTCCTAAATGGTGCATGTTTAGGAGATATTTGCACTACCTATAGGTAAGCCTTATTATAAGCTTACCTATAGGTAAAACTTAAAGATGGAAGTTTACTTCCTCTTTAAAGACTGGGAACCGTGCCATGTCAAGCTGACCAAGTTTTTCCATAGACACCAATGAGCACTGAAGGCTAAAAATTGGTCTGGGCAGTAGGGATGAGCTGTGTATTTGAGTCGAATGTAAGTTCGTTGTATGCCGTTTTTTTCATTTTTCTTTATCTTTATTGCCGGGAGCTGCAATAAATTACAACCGCGAGCAAGTTTAAATTACATTTTTTCCTTTAGAAATGTCAGTATTGCTGCAGCAGGCTCCATACATCGTAGAGATGAGCCACTTTACAAGCACATTAAGGGGACCCCCCAGGCATCATATTTAAAGGGTTTTTTCATTTTTATTGTTTCACTTTGGGCATCAATAAAATCACTGCTCCTTTAAAAACGATTGTTTAAAAAAAAAAATGTTTTGCATTGATACATGTCCCCCAGGGCAGTACCCAGGTCCCCATACACTTTTTATAGCAATAACTTGCAAATAAGCCTTTAAAATTAGGACTTTTGATTTTTCATGTTTATGTCCCATAGATTCTAAAAGAGTTTGCATGTTCGCTAGAACTTTTTCCCTTTTCGAGATGTTCTTGTGCGAACCAAACGGGGGGGTGGCGGGGTGGTCGGCCTATCCCTACTTGTTTCATGTCCCTCATACCCATCTTGTTCTCTAATAAAATATCCACCAATGTTGAATGGCATATGGACAGGTATTAGCATGGCAGGAGGCAGCACTCTATATTTCCTTTTGCCACAAGGTTGTGTGGGGGAGGGGTGGACTGGAAATGTTGGGATTGTACAGGCAAAGTATTTTTTTTTTACATTTTTTCTTTTAAAAATATTAAGAAATAACCTACAGGAAACATAAAGATTACACTTTATTTAAACAGTAATTACATACTTATGATCCCTGCCTAGGAACTGTCCTCTTGATACATTTTTACCTTCACAGGCTTTATCGGTGTAGGTGAAATGCTTTAGGGAGGGTGGTCCCTTGGCAGGAATCTTCAGTGTATAATGCTCATCTGAAAAAAGTGTGGCACAAGGAGGGAATTAACCAGTGTGTGGGATTATCTTATGAGATCTACATGAGGCAAGGATGGGCTCCTAGGGCTAGGCACCCAGTGTCCCCACAGCTGAGGGAAACCACAGCTATTGGAACAGTTGATGCTCGTTTACATTGAAACATGACAAAAAAAATTTTAAGAGATGAACCTGTGTAATAAAATAAAAACAAAAAAAAAACTAATTCAGCACTACGAAAATAGGTCGCCATATTGAATTATAGCTTTTTCATTGAACATTGCGATGACTCAGCCTTGTGACTGTGAAAAATAAATGTATATGACCAATGTGCAGTGAATAGAACATCGCTGGGTGATAAATAAGGCAAATGTTTTAACAGGCCCTATTCTTCATCAAGGACAGGTGTTGCAAATGTTGTTGAATGTTGGTTTTACGCAAATTTGCCGGAAGTGTGTTTTATAAGTATATGCTGCAAGCGTCAGGAGATCACAATGCTGTGATATGTAAATGAAAAATGCCATGGCCTGTTACACAACTATGTATTTTCCATGTGACTACACTATGAGGATTTAGCTATAGAAAATATTTAATAGCGTTATTGTCTAATTGTTGGGCATGGCTCAAGGAGTGCAGATCTGTCCTTAGCCTATTCCAGCCATACCCAGGCTGATTATACCAGTCATGTGACTTATTCATGCACTGCTTGTGATAATCAGGCCATGCAGGAGTTAATTCCCAGATAGCAATGAGCATGAGGGACTGAAGTGCTCATACCTGCATGTATTTTCCAACATCTTGAAATCTCTCAATAGAAGAGGGAATAATTGCCTCACTGGATGTGTTTTGCATTCATACGTCTTTGTCAAGAAGGAATGTTATGACTCTGAAACTACTCACTGCCATTCATTCTTTGTGGACAATTTGGCTGTGTATACTAACCAATAGGATGAGATGATTGTTACCCAATATGCCCAGTTTGGGCTGGACTGAGCAATCTTCGTGACTATAGGTAGCAGTAGACATGATCAACCAATCATTCTCGGAAGAACATGCAATTGACCAATCTCTGTATTTTTCTTGGTTGAGGCCAGGCATGTCTGGTCACTTTCCTCCCACCTTCTTCAGTCACATGCACCTGGTAATGTAATGACCATGTTAGAAACCATTACACAGTCCCCGGGTTACAAACAAGATAGGATCTGTAGGTTTGTTCTGAAGTTAAATTTGTTTGTAAGTCGGAGCAGGTACATTTTTTAAGTGTAGCTCCATCCCAAAAAATTATTTTTAAGTTTTTTGGATAGCATAGGGAAGGGTTAATACCCCTATAACATTTGTTTTGCTGGCTGTACCCCTATTCAGAAGATTTCACCTCACTTTCTGTGCCTGTGACAATTGGATTTTGAAAATTTTTGGTTGTTGTAGAAACAAGGATTGGTGATAAAGCTTCACCTTTTTCCCATGATAACTCTTACAGGAGTGAATTTGCCTTCCTAGGGGGAGATTTCCTGTGGCCTCCCTCCATTTGTAAGTAGGAGTCATTTGTAAGTTGGATGTTTGTAACCCGGGGACCGCCTGTATGGTGTCATTAAACTGTGCTCATAAATCATCCACCAAATACCATGGCTTACTTTATTATTTAATGTGGTCAGGGCCACATTTCCGTCAACGGGGCTTGTAGGCACACAAACTCCAACACCCATCTGCTAGAAATACATCTTACAAAGAGCATTTTTTTTTTACTTTTTATTATTATTTTTTTTTTTTACTTGGTAATTTATATAGCCTCATAAGGCCTCATGCACACTGGACATGTTTACAGCTGCTGTTTTTGGCATCAGACTTTTTTTTCTACAGCCAGTAAACTCCCCAGCATGTCATCCTATGTGTCCATGCATACATAAGCTGTTATCACTATCAGCACATTTTGGCAGGGGCGTTTTGTGGCTGGAAAAAAACACCCAGAACTAGTGGGTTTTGAGAGGAGTTTTTCAGCTTTTTAAACTCTTAGGCTCCTTTCACACGGCCGCTCTGTGTGAAAGGTCCGCTGCGGGACTTTTTTTTTTTTTTTTTCCACGGAGCAGATGACATTTCTGTCATCCGCTCCGTGTGCCCGCATATCATCCCATCCGTTTGCGGATGATATGCGGACATAATGTAAGTATATGGCACTGCGGATGTCAGCGGATGACACCGCTGACATCCGATTTTCCTTCCTTTCCGTTTTTTACATGGAAGGAAAAATGGGGTTCTGTTCCATTTGTAAAAACGGAACAGAACTGAAAGGAGGAAAATCGGGTGTCAGCGGATGGTATTCCGCTGACACCCGCAGTGCCATTCACTTACATTATGTCCGCAAATCATCCGCAAACGGATGGGATGATTTGCGGACACACGGAGCGGCCGTGTGAAAGGAGCCTAATAAAAGCTGAAAAACTCTGAAAAACGCCAAAAAAAAGGCTGATAAACATGGCTATTCAGCTTTTAACAACGTTTTTGAGCCATAAGCTTTTGTGGGAGTATAGTTTTGCTAAAAAAGCTAAAATACTCTATAGCTGAACGAGCTAAAAAAAATGCTAAAGAACTCTACTGCAAAAAAGCTGAAAAACTCCTTCTACAGCTTTCTACTCGAGTTTTGATAACCTCTAGTGTGCCTAATAGTCTGGTTGAAAAAAAGACACAAGTCCATCTAGTTCAACTAAAAATGTGTACAATCCCATATACACAATCCTATACCCGCAGTTGATCCAGAGGAAGGCAAAAAAACCCAGCAAAACATGATCCAATTTGCTACAGCAGGGGAAAAATTCCTTTACCTATAAATGTGAGTATCCAGTTATATTATGTACATTTAGGAAAGAATCCAGGCCTTAATTAAAGCAATTTACGGATCTCATGATATTCTGCAGTGTTTTAGAATGAATTACGCACATTAAGGCCTCACGTACACAGGGTGTTTGCCCATCTCGCCTAGATCTCTTACCTCCTGACAGCAGTGTTTTGGCAGAAAAACCATTTGACGTTTGTAAAAGGGAAAGCTAGTCTAGATGCATTTAGGTGCGTCAAGCGCTTGGATGTTAATTAAATTAATTGGGCAAAATAATAATCAATTGTGGTCATTGAAATGAATAAACACTCCCGTGCTTGATGTGCTTAGCGTTACCGTGCATTTAGAGACGTTTACACGCGTTAAACATTTTTTTTTTTACAAAGCTCTACTGCTCCTGGATGCGCTGGCAGTTGACATTTTTTCTGCTTCTAAATTCTCCTGCCACTAAGCCCCCATTCACACTGGTGCCACTTGTCATGCTATTTTACAATTCCAAATCGCATGACAAGTCCCACCCTATTGTTGGAAATGGAACTGTTCAAATCGATGCAACACTTTGCGGTGCCGCACTGATTTGAAAAATAGGTTCCTACACTATTTTTTGCGATTTCAGGTGCGGCCTGCATAGACATCTGTGCATGAAGTTGCACAGGTGCCAGCCAAGTCACGCTGACCTGCGGCTTTGAAATCGTGCAATTTCAAGTGAAGTCACACAATTGAAAACATGGAGGGATGTTTAGAGGCAGAAAAAAAAAAAAACAGACACCCCTAACAACTAATTACTGCCCCTAAAAGAACTGTACCATCCAATATCCTCCTGGGAGAACTGTACTCCAGCCAGAACTGTAAGGCCTCATTCACACACAGGTATGGAATGCTGAGCATTTCCTCCCTATCATACCTAAGCAGCCAATGTGACTATAGAGTCACACATGTGAGCGTATACATAGTGGTAAATGATAGCCCACTGCCTCCCTCCTCCTCCATGCCCACTAACCAGCTAAGCACAATGGAGGTGGGATATTACATGTAGATTAATGGAGGATTCACCTCCCTCCTATTCTAATATAAGGAGACCAGATTTTGAAACTGAAATCAGGGGACATATTTTTTTTATTTTTATTAGCAAATGGCACAGGACTGCATAATACACAGATCGCTGGGCACAGGGCTACATAATACACAGAGCACTGGGCACAGGACTACATAATACACAGAGTGCTGGGCACAGGACTACATAATACACAGATCGCTGGGCAAAGGATTACATTATACACAGATCACTGGGCATAGGACTACATAATACACAGATCACTGGGCACAGGACTACATAATACACAGAGCACTGGGCACAGGACCGCATAATACACAGAGCACTGAGCAGCGGACTACATAATACACAGATCACTGGGCACCGGACTACATAATACACAGAGCACTGGGCACAGGACTGCATAATACACAGGTCACTGGGCACAGGACTGCATAATACACAGGTCACTGGGCACAGGACTACATAATACACAGAGCACTGGGCACAGGACTGCATAATACACAGAGTAGACTAGAATATGACTAGAAGCTCCTCCTTCTTATGTTTCCCTGCATACAGGCTGGGAGAGAGCTGGGTCATTCGGCAGTTGTATATCGAAAAAGGAAAACTGTACTTGTTGTTTTTTTAAATAAAATATCTATAGTGCCATCATCCACATGCAGAAATGGAAGAGACAATGTAAATTCAACAGTGTGTATTTAGTATCACTTTAAATTTGCTACAATCGCTTAGTAGCAATTTGTAGCAGAGTACAACCCATTGAGCAGAGTACAATCCATTGCAACCCATTGCTGTAAAAAATCTCCAGTGGCTGTATCCATTAAATTGCTAGCTACAAATTGCTATTAATTGTTGGCATTAGCGATTTGTAGCTGTGATTAGGCTGATGACACATGCATTTCCTTCTATAGTTACAAATCACCAGCAGCAGGTTCACTGAAAAAGCTGGCCTGTGTTTCCCTGTAAAATCTCTCCTTGTGTAGTCAAAAGCAGCAAGATGCCGCTGGCCCAAAGGCTGCTGGATCTCAATCATTAGTGATGGGAGTGACATCTCACTGCCTCAGATATAGAGGGAGCTATTCCAAGGGGACAAAACAGTCAGCCTCTGTTCCTACCACTGTTCCTACCTACTCATTTTGCTGCAGAGTTACCTGGGCGTAATCAGCCTGTGGTGGCCATACATGCTTTAGTAAATGATTGATTTCCAATTCAATCGATCTTTACTGGGGAATATTTGATCTATTTTCGACAACCAATTCGATCGATGAGCTGCACAGAGGAAGTTTGTTTCAATTAATAGGTAAGTTTCGATTGTAACTTACAATTGTAAATTAGTGATTGCATTTCTGTTTCCACCGTGTAATCTCATAATCTGATTAATTAAAAATCAATCTTATTCATGAACAATCGATCAATAATTTTCCACCATGGCCAAACGACTCAAGTTTTGAATTTGATTTAAATCAAGTCTGAATTGATCAGAAAGAAAGTTATGGCTATGCGATTATTTGCAGAGTCAATCATTTTTGAAACACAATGAATAATGATAAAATCGAAGTGTGCAGAGCCACTATTATATAACACAATATTAATATCATCAGCATTGTAATAACAACACAAACAATAGTTGTATTTGAGAATCTAATATAAACCTACTTGAAAACTTTCCTTTCATGTTGTGAGTGCTGCCGGTGTTCTGACAGAATACCATCACCATCAGAAAATGTAACGGAAGTGATTTTCTGAGGAAAAAAATGCTTACTGCACATGCTCCATGCGTTCCAACATGGCCGCTATGTGTTCCAATAGGTTTCCTAATCTGACAGAACACGAAGGCATCAGCTGACATCTTCTTTTACCCAGGAAAGTCTTCAATTTCACACTTATTTTAGAAGTAAACTCTTCTTATATAATTAAATATATTAATACAGTAATACTTTTTTTATTATGATAGTATTCTAGTAAATACAGCAACAAGCCTGCAGGCAGAAGGTGGGGACGGCCACGTTGGTACACCCCGCACTGCTCAGCGCCAAACTGATTATATGGTGAAATAGACTATTTCACTCGGTCGAGGTGAAATAGTCTATTTTAGTATGTCGATTTGTGGTGCCTCAGGTCAAGTATGGGATTTTAAGGGCAGGAGTAAAACGAGTAAACAGTAGTAGTACAATTTGTATAAAATTTATTCGCATGTATAATTATATACAGAGATAGAGTGAATTAATGGGTAAAGTCCCATTGTGATAGTGAAGAGAAGAGAGTAGTAGGTGTGGTTACACGTGAAAATAGTGACTTCGACAAAAAAGGTAGATGGTCCTGCTCTGCTGTTCCTCATATCAGAGAATGGGAAATGGTTGCAGAGAGGGGCCTGATCGGTATTCCAACATGTTTCGGCCTAGTAGCGGCCTTTATCAAGGATGTTACCGATTCTAGGAATAAGTACAATGAATTGTCAGAAATAGTAGCATATATTTGCTCATGTTGAAGTTATATATAGAATAGTAGATAAACATACATATTTTTTGTCCACTTTCTGGAGTATTGCTTTCCCAGACTTTTTCCAGGAGCTGCAGGAACAATGCTGTATTGGGTGAGAAAAGTGCGGTATAGTTGTAGTTGGAACCACAAGTGAAACAACCTGAAGAGTTGTTGGTGAAAAGTAGTATAAAAAATATAATAATAATTACTTCTTGGGCCACGTGTTTTCTGGTCCAATGTAGTTCAATGTGGCTATAGTGTATAACTTTCCACATTGATGGAGATCATCTGTGGTGTTTGCACATTGATGGGAGTCATCTGAGGTGCAAGGTATATAAGAAAGATGCATAGTGAAGTAAAGGATGGTTTGAGGTAAAAATAAATAAATAAACATCCTTGAATGCAGTACTGAAGGTTTGAAAAGTAAGGACTTGATGGAGAGATGTTGGTACATCTCTTCAAGTCCATGCTTACGTTTTGTAGAAGGTATTGGTATGGTGTTGCAGCATGTTGCCTCCAGGTCCTGTCCTCCTGCGATCCGGGAGAGACTGAGGATCTGGAGGTGTTCCCCGGCCTTTTAAAGGCTGTCGCACATGCGCAGTGATGCGCTGTGTGACGCCTATGGGCGGTGTCCGTGGTCTGACGTGAGATGCGTCTGCACGCGGCAGATGCGGCATCCCTTGTAGCCGTGCGGACGTGCCCCTGCGGCCGCCGACACGGAAGAAAGCCAAAAAATCCCAAGGGGGATAGTGGAGGGTGCAGGACCGACCGATTGGCTTAAAAATGCCCCGATCCAAAAGGGGAATCGGGGCTTTCCGTGCCGGGAGTTCCTGGAGTGTAGGAAATGAGCAAAGGAAGTGGATGAACAGTGTTATGGCAGTATATGTACAGACGTGTAAATACCAATTAGGTACATATGAAGAGGATTGATTCAATAAACAAGATATAATATATATTGATATATATAGAGTTGCAGCAATAATAATCGTGAAGGGAGAGGGGATGTGAGACGGTCTGAATAGGGTCCGAGTAGGGAGGGTATTCTATGGTCAGGTATCCCGGTATCATGTTTTCAGCATGTATTGGGGAGTAGGATGGCCAAAAAATGGCCAATTGTGGGTTGGTCTAAATGGAGGTGGATTTCCTTGGTATGAGTTTAGTCTTTTTTGCCGGAAGAGAAACCTGGGAGAAATGGACGATAACTTTGGGCTTCATTTAGCCCTGGTGGGATGGTGGCCTTGAGAAGAGTAATCCAGCGCATTTCTAGTTGTAATAACGTTTTGTTCCAGTCCCCCCCACGTAGTGGGATGTGGATCCTGTCCAGGGCCATGAAGTTGATTTTGGGCATTTTGTAGTTGTGCTTGTCCCTTACGTGTCTGCCTAAAGGCACATAGAAATTGCCAATGTGCATAGTTTGGAGGTGTTGGTTGACCCTCTTCCCAAATTCCTGTCGGGTCTTTCCTATGTAGAAGGACCCGCATTCGCAAGTCATCATGTATATTATTCCTTTGGTTTTGCAGTTGCAAAAGTGCTTGGGTTGAAATGGTTCTCCATTCGGTAAGATAGTATTGGTTATTTGGCGGATGACAGGGCATTGAGCGCAGTCTCCGCATGGAAAGGTGCCTTTGTTTTTGCACGGGTCTCTTTTTGATCCTTCCTGGAATTCACTACGTACCAGTTGTTGTTGGAGGGAACCTGCTTTCCTGAAGGTAATAGGTGGGTGGTGTGGTAAGAACTTTGAGGTGCTGGGTTCTTCCATGAGGATAGGCCAATTCTTAGTAAAGATGTTTCTAATTTCCTGGTGTTCGTTGGTGAATCTGATGATGATGCGAGTATCAATTCCAGTTTTGTTGGATTGCTTGTTTTTGAAGAGAAGCATTTCTCTATCTTTGTTGTTGGCCCGATTGTATGCCTTGCGTAGAGAGGTTTTGGTGTAGCCTCTTTCTAGGAATCGGGAAGTAAGTGCATCAGCTTCCAGTTTGAAGTTGGCTGGATCGTTACAATTTCTCTTGATTCTGAGGTATTGGCTGTAGGGTATGGAGTGAATGAGGGGTTGTGGGTGAAAGCTTGAGGCATGAAGAATGGAATTGCCTGCTGTCTCCTTTCTATAGAGGGTGGTGGAGATTTTTCCTGTGGGGTCTTTATATATTAGGGTATCAAGAAACGATATTTGATGTTTGTTGTATGACATTGTGAAAAACATATTATATTCGTTTTGATTCATCTTGGTTAATAACTCAGGTATCATGTGTTCTGATCCGTTCCAAATAATCAATATATCGTCAATATATCTTTGCCATATGAGAATCTTGTCAGTATAGATGGTGTTTACTTCGCTTGATAGAAATTCTTGCTCCCATGAGCCTAAGTAAATATTGGCGTATGAGGGCGCGCAGCTGGTTCCCATCGCAACCCCGCACGTTTGGATGTAATAATTGCCACCAAATGTGAAGACATTGTAATTGAGTATGTATTGTAGCATGTCTGTAATGAACAGGTTGAATTTTTGATCACGTTGATTGTGGCAGCGAAGTGTTTTTTCGATGATTTGTATTCCTTTGGTGTGAGGTATGTTGTTGTATAGAGATTCCACGTCAATCGTGATTAGGTAGGTTTCTTCTGGTATGGTGATGTCATTAAGTATCCTGAGGAGATGAAGTGTGTCTTGAGTATAAGAAGGCAGGTCTTTGACATGAGGACGTAAGTATCGGTCAATGACTTTACTCATGGACTCTGAGATGCTTCCATTCCCGGATATAATTGGTCTTCCAGGTGGGTCATCCATGTTTTTATGCAATTTGGGTAGTGCATATAATGTCGGAGTTTTGGGGTGTGGTGTCCTTATATATTCCCATAGGTTCTGGGAAATGGTACCTTCCCGGAATGCATTATCCACTTTGGTGTAGAAGATTTGATCATATGATTTGATCATAATTGGGGCAATCTGTTTGTAACATTTGGTGTTAGAGAGTATTGTATGGCACATATTTTTGTATTTTTCTTTGCTCATAACAACTACATTGCCTCCTTTGTCAGATGGCTTGATGATAATTGTGTCGTTATTTTTGAGTTCTTGAAGAGCTCGTTTTTGTTTGTTGGTCAGGTTAGACATATGTTTTTTCTCTCTGATTGCTTCTATGTCTTTTGTGGTTTGTCGCACAAACAATGCGATTGCTGGGTTGGTGTTAAAGGAAGGGAATTTATTTGATTTCTTTTTGAAAGTAGGTATGTCTGTAGTTGCTTCTGGTTCCTCATTGTCAGAGTCTTGGTCTTGGTCCAAGACTCTGACAATGAGGAACCAGAAGCAACTACAGACATACCTACTTTCAAAAAGAAATCAAATAAATTCCCTTCCTTTAACACCAACCCAGCAATCGCATTGTTTGTGCGACAAACCACAAAAGACATAGAAGCAATCAGAGAGAAAAAACATATGTCTAACCTGACCAACAAACAAAAACGAGCTCTTCAAGAACTCAAAAATAACGACACAATTATCATCAAGCCATCTGACAAAGGAGGCAATGTAGTTGTTATGAGCAAAGAAAAATACAAAAATATGTGCCATACAATACTCTCTAACACCAAATGTTACAAACAGATTGCCCCAATTATGATCAAATCATATGATCAAATCTTCTACACCAAAGTGGATAATGCATTCCGGGAAGGTACCATTTCCCAGAACCTATGGGAATATATAAGGACACCACACCCCAAAACTCCGACATTATATGCACTACCCAAATTGCATAAAAACATGGATGACCCACCTGGAAGACCAATTATATCCGGGAATGGAAGCATCTCAGAGTCCATGAGTAAAGTCATTGACCGATACTTACGTCCTCATGTCAAAGACCTGCCTTCTTATACTCAAGACACACTTCATCTCCTCAGGATACTTAATGACATCACCATACCAGAAGAAACCTACCTAATCACGATTGACGTGGAATCTCTATACAACAACATACCTCACACCAAAGGAATACAAATCATCGAAAAAACACTTCGCTGCCACAATCAACGTGATCAAAAATTCAACCTGTTCATTACAGACATGCTACAATACATACTCAATTACAATGTCTTCACATTTGGTGGCAATTATTACATCCAAACGTGCGGGGTTGCGATGGGAACCAGCTGCGCGCCCTCATACGCCAATATTTACTTAGGCTCATGGGAGCAAGAATTTCTATCAAGCGAAGTAAACACCATCTATACTGACAAGATTCTCATATGGCAAAGATATATTGACGATATATTGATTATTTGGAACGGATCAGAACACATGATACCTGAGTTATTAACCAAGATGAATCAAAACGAATATAATATGTTTTTCACAATGTCATACAACAAACATCAAATATCGTTTCTTGATACCCTAATATATAAAGACCCCACAGGAAAAATCTCCACCACCCTCTATAGAAAGGAGACAGCAGGCAATTCCATTCTTCATGCCTCAAGCTTTCACCCACAACCCCTCATTCACTCCATACCCTACAGCCAATACCTCAGAATCAAGAGAAATTGTAACGATCCAGCCAACTTCAAACTGGAAGCTGATGCACTTACTTCCCGATTCCTAGAAAGAGGCTACACCAAAACCTCTCTACGCAAGGCATACAATCGGGCCAACAACAAAGATAGAGAAATGCTTCTCTTCAAAAACAAGCAATCCAACAAAACTGGAATTGATACTCGCATCATCATCAGATTCACCAACGAACACCAGGAAATTAGAAACATCTTTACTAAGAATTGGCCTATCCTCATGGAAGAACCCAGCACCTCAAAGTTCTTACCACACCACCCACCTATTACCTTCAGGAAAGCAGGTTCCCTCCAACAACAACTGGTACGTAGTGAATTCCAGGAAGGATCAAAAAGAGACCCGTGCAAAAACAAAGGCACCTTTCCATGCGGAGACTGCGCTCAATGCCCAAATAACCAATACTATCTTACCGAATGGAGAACCATTTCAACCCAAGCACTTTTGCAACTGCAAAACCAAAGGAATAATATACATGATGACTTGCGAATGCGGGTCCTTCTACATAGGAAAGACCCGACAGGAATTTGGGAAGAGGGTCAACCAACACCTCCAAACTATGCACATTGGCAATTTCTATGTGCCTTTAGGCAGACACGTAAGGGACAAGCACAACTACAAAATGCCCAAAATCAACTTCATGGCCCTGGACAGGATCCACATCCCACTACGTGGGGGGGACTGGAACAAAACGTTATTACAACTAGAAATGCGCTGGATTACTCTTCTCAAGGCCACCATCCCACCAGGGCTAAATGAAGCCCAAAGTTATCGTCCATTTCTCCCAGGTTTCTCTTCCGGCAAAAAAGACTAAACTCATACCAAGGAAATCCACCTCCATTTAGACCAACCCACAATTGGCCATTTTTTGGCCATCCTACTCCCCAATACATGCTGAAAACATGATACCGGGATACCTGACCATAGAATACCCTCCCTACTCGGACCCTATTCAGACCGTCTCACATCCCCTCTCCCTTCACGATTATTATTGCTGCAACTCTATATATATCAATATATATTATATCTTGTTTATTGAATCAATCCTCTTCATATGTACTTAATTGGCATTTACACGTCTGTACATATACTGCCATAACACTGTTCATCCACTTCCTTTGCTCATTTCCTACACTCCAGGAACTCCCGGCACGGAAAGCCCCGATTCCCCTTTTGGATCGGGGCATTTTTAAGCCAATCGGTCGGTCCTGCACCCTCCACTATCCCCCTTGGGATTTTTTGGCTTTCTTCCGTGTCGGCGGCCGCAGGGGCACGTCCGCACGGCTACAAGGGATGCCGCATCTGCCGCGTGCAGACGCATCTCACGTCAGACCACGGACACCGCCCATAGGCGTCACACAGCGCATCACTGCGCATGTGCGACAGCCTTTAAAAGGCCGGGGAACACCTCCAGATCCTCAGTCTCTCCCGGATCGCAGGAGGACAGGACCTGGAGGCAACATGCTGCAACACCATACCAATACCTTCTACAAAACGTAAGCATGGACTTGAAGAGATGTACCAACATCTCTCCATCAAGTCCTTACTTTTCAAACCTTCAGTACTGCATTCAAGGATGTTTATTTATTTATTTTTACCTCAAACCATCCTTTACTTCACTATGCATCTTTCTTATATACCTTGCACCTCAGATGACTCCCATCAATGTGCAAACACCACAGATGATCTCCATCAATGTGGAAAGTTATACACTATAGCCACATTGAACTACATTGGACCAGAAAACACGTGGCCCAAGAAGTAATTATTATTATATTTTTTATACTACTTTTCACCAACAACTCTTCAGGTTGTTTCACTTGTGGTTCCAACTACAACTATACCGCACTTTTCTCACCCAATACAGCATTGTTCCTGCAGCTCCTGGAAAAAGTCTGGGAAAGCAATACTCCAGAAAGTGGACAAAAAATATGTATGTTTATCTACTATTCTATATATAACTTCAACATGAGCAAATATATGCTACTATTTCTGACAATTCATTGTACTTATTCCTAGAATCGGTAACATCCTTGATAAAGGCCGCTACTAGGCCGAAACATGTTGGAATACCGATCAGGCCCCTCTCTGCAACCATTTCCCATTCTCTGATATGAGGAACAGCAGAGCAGGACCATCTACCTTTTTTGTCGAAGTCACTATTTTCACGTGTAACCACACCTACTACTCTCTTCTCTTCACTATCACAATGGGACTTTACCCATTAATTCACTCTATCTCTGTATATAATTATACATGCGAATAAATTTTATACAAATTGTACTACTACTGTTTACTCGTTTTACTCCTGCCCTTAAAATCCCATACTTGACCTGAGGCACCACAAATCGACAAACTATACTCTCGGGATGGTGGCAGAAACTATTTCTTTCCCTTCCAGCTAAGATCCAAAAAACATTTCTTCAGTCTATTTTAGTATATAAAGTGAGTTAACTGCTACAAAAAAGTGTGATATTTACAGTTATGTGCTGGGGAGCTAGTTGCACCCCTAGCACATATGACTTAGGCAGCCAGAAAATGTCATGTCCTTATTTATACATGTACTGTATGAAAAAGGACATGGCATATTATGACAAAACACAACTAGTTATTAAAAAACCATATTGCTACAATTTACACACGCTAATGCACATACCTTTTCTACTTATTTTGCAGACTGCTGACAGGTACTGCTGGCGGGTACTGTTGGTGCGGTTACTGCTGGCGGTTACTGTTGGCAGGTACTGCTGGTGCGGTTACTGCTAGCGGTTACTGCTGGTGGGTAATGCTGGCAGTTACTGCTAGCAGGTAATGCTGGTGGTTAATGCTGGCAGGTACTGCTGGTGGTTACTGCTGGTAGGTAATGCTGGTGGTTACTGCTGGTGGGTATTACTGGTGGGTACTGCTGGCAGTTACTGCTGGTGGGTATTGCTGGTGGGTACTGCTGGTGGGTAGTGTTGGTGGGTAATGCTGGTTGGTACTGCTGGCGGTTACTGCTTGCGGGTACTGCTGGCGGTTACTGCTGGCGGGTACTGCTGGCGGGTACTTCTGGTGGTTGCTGCTGGCTGGTAATGCTGGTGGGTAATGCTGGTGGTTACTGCTGGTGGGTAACACTGGTGGTTACTGCTGGCGGGTAACGCTGGTGGTTACTGCTGGCGGGTAATGCTGGCAGGTAATGCTGGTGGGTAATGCTGGTGGGTACTGCGGGCACTGCTGGCGGGTAATGCTGGTCATGCGGGTACTGCCGGAGGAAGCAGCGGCAGCAGTAGAGAGCAGAGCCACTGCTTCCTTTATGGCTTCTGTCACAGGCACAGTGCATTTTATATCACTCTGCTTGTGACAGAGCCAGAACTATACAGGAAGCAATGGCTCTGTCACTACTGCAGACATCCTAAGTCTCCCCGGGCAGCCGGGAGATCGCACAGCACTTGAAGGGGTCCGTGAGCCACCGGCCAAAGGCGGGAGACTCCCGCAAGTCGCAGGAGACTTGGGATGTCTGAGAATGTGAGACAACAGTGCCTACTCATAGGGCATAGTGATTACCTGTCACCGAATTCAAAGAAGTAAATGTGTGGGGATCTTTACATAGTAAATTTACAAACATTGAAAAAGATTGTTCAAAGTAATAGGAGTAGAATAGAAATAATTGATATACAAGGAGGAAATGAATATATGATTTTAGATTTTGACCATAGATACACGTTTAGTGTTTCTAAAGCCTAAACATTTTTTTTACCTTAATGTAATCCCTGCGCTAAGGTAAAAAAATGTTTAGGTAACATAATCACCGCCTTCTTCCCCCATACTTCCTCACGCAATCTAGTGCTGTGTCTGTCTGTACGGGCTCTCCCTGCTCTCACAGGATTTGCTAAGGCAGTGGTAGCCATTGGCTCTCGCTGCTCTCAGTCAAATCCTGTGACGAGAGAGCAGGAGGTGGGGCCAAGCCATGCTGTGTTTATGTCAATGGATGCAGGCAGCGTGGCTCAGGATCAAGCCCACAGGTGTGCCACAGTAGGAAGCACCTTTGTTATTGAAAAAACGTTACTATCACTTTAAGGGTCAATTCACACTTTGTGAAGTTGGACTACATTAGACAACTATTCCAGCACAGTCACACTGCAAGCCAGGGCAAGATGTTTGTCTCTTACCAGGCCGGTTCAGCATGCAGTACTATTTTTTAGTGACGCAATGCACCGCCTCACCCCCTGCTGCAGCCAATAGAACTTATTGAAATTTAATTTGTGACATTTCATTAAAGCGGTTGTAAAGGCAGAAGGTTTTTATCTTATGCGTTAAGGGCCTGTTCACACCACATGTAATCCAGTGCGTTTTTTTTTTCTGCAATAAAAGCGCATGTAAAGTAGGGTACAGTATATGGTTTCCAACGGCATATTTCACACCAGTGCTTTCAGTTCCAGTGCGTTCTAATTCCAGAAAAAATAGTAGAACACTCTGCATTTTTCCTGCACTGAACTGTACCTAAACGCACCAAAAACCCACTTGAATGCACCTAAACGCACCAAAAATGCACCAAAAAAGCAATAGAACGCATATGTCCTTATTTAAGATGAAGAAAAAAGAGGGAAGAAAAATGTACTGGACTGCATCAAAACACACCAAAAACGCATCAAAATGCACTGGAATGCATCAAAACATGTAAAAAACGCAAATGCAGAAAAGCATCTGGAACGCATCAGGTCTGCATTTCTATGATGTGAACTGGCCCTTAGATAAAAAACCTTCTGGGTGCAGCAGCCCCCCTAATACTTACCTGAGCACCATCTCGATCCAGCCATTTTGCACGAGAAAATCAGCTGTCTGGGACTCTCCTTAAAAAGGAGGAGGAGGAGGCCAGGCACGCCGGTGAGGGACCAGAGAAGAGGAGGATCTGGGCTGTTCTGTGCAAAACTACTTCATAGAGCAGGTAAATTAACATGTTTGTTATTTAACCACTTGCTGACCGCTGGTCGCAGTTTTGCTGCGGCAGGCTGGCTCGGCTGCGTGGATCGACTCAGTCAGTCAGACTCAGTCAGACTCATTGAATGTCAGTTAGGGGTCCGATCTGTCTGCCGCAGTGTCGCAGTGCCGCTAAAAATCGCAGATCGCCGCCTTTACTAGTAAAAAATAAATAAATAAATAAAAATTACATAAATCTTTTTTTAATTTTTTTTTTTTTGGGGGGGAATGTTAAATAGCAGAATGTGAAAAATATATATTTTTTTCAGAATTGTCACTCTATTTTTGTTTATAGCCCAAAAAAAAAAAAAAATCTCAGAGGGGATTAAAAAATGCCCTGGCAAATCCTTCCGGTCCAGAACTGGTTTAGTATCACTTTAAATTTATTTTTTTTTTTTTTAAAAGACAGTGTGATGTGCTGTGATTAGTGCATCAACATTACTGTCCTCCGAGGGACTCATTTTAGACTTGCAGTTGAAGGAAGGTAAAAACCTATGGTTGAACCACGTTTTTAGTGCCCCCCTCCCCCAAACTCTTAGGCCCCTTTTTACATGATCGGACCGATCAGGTCCATCTGTCCGTTTTTCAGGCAGACCTGATTGGGCCACCCATTCTCCTCTATGGGGAGGCGGATATCAGCGGGCTTGTGCCTGCTAACACCCGTCTGGCATCTGATCCGACAAGATCCGCTAAAAACAGACGGATGGCAATACATTTGTCATCCGTCCAGCAGGTCAGATCGGATGGGATCGGATGAAAACAGGCATGCTCTCTGCTTTTATCCGATCTTCCCATAGAGGAGAGTGGGACTATTGCAGAGCGAGTGGAGATTGCCCTGTCATCTGCCTTTCTAGCGGGGATCAGTGGAGCGAGTCCCGCTGGGCTAGCGCAGTCCGTCCAAACTGATCCGCCCCGTTTGAAAGGGGCCTTAAAATGAAACTAAATGATATCCTAATCTCTAAAAACAACCCATACACATCCATTACTTAAAGTGATTGTAACCCAGATAACAAAAAGTAAACTGAACATTTATGCTAACTCAGCAACAGGGCCATCTTACTGAATGGGCATGCTGGGAAGTTGCCTAGGGGCCCCACTTGCCCGGGGGGCCCACCTGCCCAGTGACCCTGCTGCAGCCAAGCATTTGTCCCAATTTTTTGGGGGGGGTTATAAGTCATTTTCTAGCAAAAAAAAAAAAAATGATTTCAACTAATGCTGTGTCGTATCGCAAAAATTGCTTGGTCAGGAAGGGGGAGATAAACTTTTCTGGGGGTCAAGTGGTTAAAATTCATTAAAAATGTTTTTTTTTTTCCAAAAGCATTGTGTTTAAAAAAACTGCTGCGCAAATAGCGTGCGACATAAAAAAATTGTAGCAATTGCCATTTTATTGCCTAGGGGTGTTTGTTAAAAAAATATATAGAAAATGTTTGGAGGTTTTAAGTCATTTTCTATCAAAAAAAAATTTGATTTCAACTAATGCTGTGTTGTATCGCAAAAATTGCTTGGTCAGGAAGGGGGAGGTAAACTTTTCTGGGGGTCAAGTGGTTAAAATTCATTAAAATTTTTTTTTTTTTTCCAAAAGCATTGTGTTTAAAAAAACTGCTGCGCAAATAGCGTGCGACATAAAAAAATTGTAGCAATTGCCATTTTATTGCCTAGGGGTGTTTGTTAAAAAAATATATACAATTTGGGGGGGGGGTTATAAGTCATTTTCTAGTAAAAAAAAAAAAATAGTGATTTCAACGAATACGGTGTCGTATCGCAAAAATTGCTTGGTCAGGAAGGGGGGGGGGGGCGGGGGTAAGCTTTCCGGGGGTCAAGTGGTTAAAATTCATTAAAATATTTTTTTTTTTTCAAAAACATTGCGTTTGAAAAACTGCTGCGCAAATAGCGTGCGACATAAAAAAATTGCAACAATTGCCATTTTATTCCCTAGGGGTGTTTGCTAAAAAAAATATATACAATTTGGGGTGGGGGTTATAAGTCATTTTCTAGAAAAAAAAAATATTGATTTCAACTAATGCTGTGTCGTATCGCAAAAAAATGCTTGGTCAGGAAGGGGGAGGTAAATTTTTCTGGGGATCAAGTGTTTAAAATTCATTAATATGTATTTTTTTTTCTCAAAAACATTGCGTTTAAAAAAACTGCTGTGCAAATAGCGTCCGACATAAAAAATTGCAACAATTGCCATTTTATTCCCTAGGGGTGTCTGCTAAAAATATATATAGATAATGTTTGGAGGTTATAAGTCATTTTCTATAAAAAAAAAAAAATATTGATTTCAACTAATGCTGTGTCGTATCGCAAAAATTGCTTGGTCAGGAAGGGGGAGGTAAAACATTTTCTGGGGGTCAAGTGGTTAAAATTCAGTAAAATTTATTTTTTTCCCCAAAAACATTCCGTTTAAAAAAAACTGCTGCGCAAATAGTGTGCGACGTAAAAAAAATTGCAACAATTGCCATTTTATTCCCTAGGGGTGTCTGCTAAAAATATATATAGAAAATGTTTGGGAGTTATAAATCATTTTCTATCAAAAAAAATATTGATTTTAACAAATGCTGTGTCGTATCGCAAAAATTGCTTGGTCGGGAGGGGGGAGGTAAAACATTTTCCGGGGGTCAAGTGGTTAAAATTCATTAAAATGTATTTTTTTTCCAAAAACATTGCGTTTAATAAAACTGCTGCGCAAATAGCGTGCGACATAAAAAAAATGCAACAATTGCCATTTTATTCCCTAGGGGTGTTTGCTAAAAAACTATATAAAATTTGGGGGGGGGGTTATAAGTCATTTTCTAGCAAAAAAAAAAATATTAATTTCAACGAATGCTGTGTCGTATCGCAAACATTGCTTGGTCAGGAAGGGGGGGGGGGGACTTTTCTGGGGGTCAAGTGTTTAAAATTCATTAAAATGTATTTTTTCCCAAAAACATTGCGTTTAAAAAAAAAACTGCTGCGCAAATAGCGTGCGACATAAAAAATTTCAACAATTGCCATTTTATTCTCTAGGGGTGTTTGCTAAAAAAAATATATAAAATTTGGGGGGGGGGGGAGGTTATAAGTCATTTTCTAGCAAAAAAAAAATATTGATTTTAACTAATGCTGTGTCGTATCGCAAAAATTGCTTGGTCAGGAAGGGGGAGGTAAACTTTTCTGGGGGTCAAGTGTTTAAAATTCATTAAAATTTATTTTTTTCCAAAAACATTCCGTTTAAAAAAAACTGCTGCGCAAATAGTGTGCGACGTAAAAAAAATTGCAACAATTGCCATTTTATTCCCTAGGGGTGTCTGCTAAAAATATATATAGAAAATGTTTGGAGGTTATAAGTCATTTTCTATCAAAAAAAAAAATAAAATGATTTCAACTAATGCTGTGTCGTATCGCAAAAATTGCTTGGACAGGAAGGGGGAGGTAAAACATTTTCTGCGGGTCAAGTGGTTGAAATTCATTAAAATGTATTTTTTTCCCAAAACCATTGCTTTTAAAAAAACTGCTGCGCAAATAGCGTGCAACATAAAAAAAATTGCAACAGTTGCCATTTTATTCCCTAAGGGTGTTTGCTAAAGAAATATACAAAATTTGGGGGGGTTATAAGTCATTTTCTAGCAAAAAAAAATATTGATTTCAACTAATGCTGTGTCGTATCGCAAAAATTGCTTGGTCGGGAAGGGGGAGGTAAACTTTTCTGGGGGTCAAGTGTTTAAAATTCATTAAAATGTTTTTTTTTTCTCAAAAACATTGCGTTTAAAAAAACTGCTGCGCCAATAGCGTGCGACATAAAAAAAATTGCAATAATTGCCATTTTATTCCCTGGGGATGTTTGCTAAAAAAAATATATAAAATTTGGGGGGGGGGGGTTATAAGTCATTTTCTGGCAAAAAAAAATATTGATTTCAACTAATGCTGGGTCGTATCGCAAAAATTGCTTGGTCAGGAAGGGGGAGGTAAACTTTTCTGGGGTCAAGTGGTTAAAATTAATTAAAATGTTTTTTTTTCCCAAAAACATTGCGTTTAAAAAAAAACTGCTGCGCAAATAGCGTGCAACATAAAAAAAAATTGCAACAATTGCCATTTTATTCCCTAAGGGTGTTTGCTAAAGAAATATACAAAATTTGGGGGGGGGGGGTTGTAAGTCATTTTCTAGCAAAAAAAAAAAAAATATTGATTTTAACTAATGCTGTGTCGTATTGCAAAAATTGCTTGGTCAGGAAGGGGGAGGTAAACTTTTCTGGGGGTCAAGTGTTTAAAATTCATTAAAATGTTTTTTTTTTTCAAAAACATTGCGTTTAAAAAAACTGCTGCGCCAATAGCGTGCGACATAAAAAAATTGCAACAATTGCCATTTTATTCCCTAGGGATGTTTGCTAAAAAAAATATATAAAATTTGGGGGGGGGGGTTATAAGTCATTTTCTAGCAAAAAAAAAATATTGATTTTAACTAATGCTGTGTCGTATCGCAAAAATTGCTTGGTCAGGAAGGGGGAGGTAAACTTTTCTTGGGGTCAAGTGGTTAAAATTCATTAAAATGTTTTTTTTTCCCAAAAACATTGCGTTTAAAAAAAACTGCTGCGCAAATAGCGTGCAACATAAAAAAATTGCAACAATTGCCATTTTATTCCCTAAGGGTGTTTGCTAAAGAAATATACAAAATTTGGGGGGGGGGGGGGTTATAAGTCATTTTCTAGCAAAAAAAAATATTGATTTTAACTAATGCTGTGTCGTATCGCAAAATTGCTTGGACAGGAAGGGGGAGGTAAACTTTTCTGGGTATCAAGTGGTTAAAATTCATTAAAATGTATTTTTTTCCCAAAAACATTGCGTTTAAAAAAACTGCTGCGCCAATAGTGTGCGACATAAAAAAAATTGCAACAATTGCCATTTTATTCCCTAGGGGTGTTTGCTAAAAAAATATATAAAATTTGGGGGGGGGGTTTATAAGTCATTTTCTAGCAAAAACAAAATATTGATTTTAACTAATGCTGTGTCGTATCGCAAAAATCGCTTGGTCAGGAAGGGGGAGATAAACGTTTCTGGGGGTCAAGTGTTTAAAATTCATTAAAATGTATTTTTTTCCAAAAACATTGCGTTTAAAAAAAACTGCTGCGCAAATAGCGTGCGACAGAAAAAAATTGCAACAATTGCCATTTTATTCCCTAGGGGTGTCTTCTAAAAATATATATAGAAAATGTTTGGGGGTTATAAATAATTTTCTAGAAAAAAAAAATATTGATTTCAACGAATGCTGTGTCGTATCGCAAAAATTGCTTGGTCGGGAAGGTAAACATTTCTGGGGGTCAAGTGGTTAAAATTAATTAAAATGTTTTTTTTTTTTTTCCAAAAACATTGCGTTTAAAAAAACTGCTGCGCAAATAGCGTGCGACATAAAAAAAATTGCAACAATTGCCATTTTATTCTCTAGGGGAGTCTTCTAAAAATATATATAGAAAATGTTTGGGGGTTATAAATAATTTTCTAGAAAAAAAAAATATTGATTTCAACGAATGCTGTGTCGTATCGCAAAAATTGCTTGGTCGGGAAGGTAAACATTTCTGGGGGTCAAGTGGTTAAAATTCATTAAAATGTTTTTTTTTTTTTCCAAAAACATTGCGTTTAAAAAAAAACTGCTGCGCAAATAGCGTGCGACATAAAAAAAATTGCAACAATTGCCATTTTATTCTCTAGGGGAGTCTTCTAAAAATATATATAGAAAATGTTTGGGGGTTATAAATAATTTTCTAGCAAAAAAAAATATTGATTTCAACTAATGCTGTGTCGTATCGCAAACGTTGCTTGGTCAGGAAGGGGAGGTAAACTTTTCTGGTGGTCAAGTGGTTAAAATTTATTACAATTTATTTTATTTTCCAAAAACATCGCGTTTAAAAAAACCGCTGCGCAAATAGCGTGCGACATAAAAAAAATTGCAGCAATTGCCATTTTATTCCCTAGGGGTGTTTGCTATAAAAATATATAAAATTTGGGGGGGAGGGGTTATAAGTAATTTTCTAGCAAAAAAAAAAATTAATTTCAACTAATGCTGTGTTGTATCACAAACATTGCTTGGTCAGGAAGGGGGGGGGGGGTAAACCTTTCTGGGGGTCAAGTGGTTAAAATTCATTAAAATGTATTTTTTTTTTTCAAAAACATTGCGTTTAAAAAAACTGCTGCGCAAATAGCGTGCGACATGAAAAAAAATTGCAACAATTGCCATTTTATTCCCTAGGGGTGTTTGCTAAAAATATATATAAAATGTTTGGAGGTTATAAGTCATTTTCTAGCAAAAAACACAAATATTGATTTAAACTTGTAAACAAAAAGTGTCAGAAAAGGTTTGGAGTAGAAAGTGTTTGTAAACATGTGAGAAGTTGTGGAGGGTGCCCCCATCTCTAGGTACTCCACTGTCTGGAGAGGGAGGCAGCGCTGTGTGTGTGAGTGTAGTATGTCTCCTCTGTAGTATGTATCCTGTCACATGATCCTGCCGGTAATAGGATCCCTACAATCACTTGGAAGGTTGATGTGACTGCAGTTGCTGGGAAGCGTCTGTAGGGTTCCCCTTTGCCTTCTCCTCTCTTCAATCCGTAAGAAGGAGCAGAAATAAAAGGCATCCCCCGGAGCTGAGCCAGTCCCTCTCAGGATCGGAGCAAATTAGCAACCTGCTCCATCTGGGGGAATCCTGCCACTCTCAGCACTCCCATCTCCAGCTGCAGCCAGCCAAGGGAATGGATGTGTGGACACTTTCATTCAGGATCCTGCTCTTCCCTTCCACCTTGGTCTTCTGCTCTGATCTCTTTCATTCTGGTGAGTGCAGGAGGGGGGAGAAGCTGACCACACTCCTGTCATTGGTGCAGTACTTTTTTTGGGGGGGGGAGGAGGGAGGCAGCTGTGGGATTCCAGGCAGCACTGTTGAGTGTTTTGGAGAATTTTGGGGGAATTGAGGTTACTTGTCCATACCATACACATGATCTGATGGTCATGGCAGGGCTGAGTGCTCTACAGGTAATCCCTGACAAGGTGCTGAACTTGGATCTTGTCAGCCAGGGCAGTGATTGAAGCATGCAATGATCTGTGTGCTGGTTTGCTGTCACTGACATGGATGTTATATAAGGTGTAGTGCTGAAATCCACTCAGGTAAAGACATATATACTTGTTGACAGCTTGCGTTTGCCCGTTGTCTGCTTGTGATTCTGGCTAAAGATTTGGGGAACTACAAGTCATGGCATGACCACCCAGCCAGATGCTTGGCGTGCTGGGATTTGTAGTTCTACAGCGGATAATAGTGACCAGACACGCTTCTATATATGATCAATTTATTTTCCGATCGAGGAATAATTGATCTCTGTCATACACAGGGAAATAGATTTCGATAGTTGAGATATGATTGTAACTTGCAATCATAAATTATTGATCTCCTGTTTTCTCCTTGTCATTTCATAATCTGATGGAGCAAAATGCAATCTTATTCAGGAACAATGTATCGCAGTGCTGCCCCCATTGATGTGAAACGATTGATCATTTTCTGTCCTGGCCGATCGACTCACCTGATCTAAATCGATCAGTTATGGCTATATGATTGTTTGTGGGTTCATTTGTTTTGATGTCTGCTTGTGATTCTGGCTAAAGATATGTGGAACTACAAATCCTACCATGACCACCCAGCCAGATGCTTGGCGTGCTGGGATTTGTAGTTCTACAGTGGCTAATGGTGACCATACATGATTGATTTCTTTTCCGGTTAAGGATAAATTGATCTCTGTCGTACAACCTATTTGACACAAGGAAATGGATTTCGATAGTTGAGATACGATCATAACTTACAATCATCAATTATTGATTGTTTATCTGTTTTCACCTTGGAATTTCATAATCTGATCGAGCAAAATACAATGGCATTCAGGAACAAAGTATCTCAGTGCTGCCCTGATCGATGTAAAACAATTGATCATTTTCTGCCATGGCCGATTGACTCGCCGGATCTAAATCGATCAGTTACGGCTTTTTGATTGTTTGCGGATTCATTCATTTCAAATGATTCCTCCTGTATTGAATTGTATTGTAACTGTCCTGTCTGCCTTCATGTTGTAAAGTGTCACGCAAACTGTTGGCGCTTTATAAATCCTGTATATTAGTAATTGATCAGATACAAAAATTGAAGGGTGTATGGTCACCTTTAGGTTGCTGTAATGGGGGCTCCAAATGACATCAGTAATTTAAAGGGTTATTGTCCTGAATATTGTCATAATTCTGCAATAAATTCAAACACTGCAGTTTTGAATGTGATGTTTGTCAGGGGTCACCTGAGGAATGACATTAAAGGAGATATTTTGTTATTTTTTTTTAATTAACCTTCACAGCATCTATAGCCGGACATCTTTAATATCTTCTTCAATTTAGTGCTTGGACACAATCAGAAATCTCTCCTGTCTTGTTAGCATGTGTAGATGACTGGTAAGTAGGAATAATGACCCACTTTACGGAATGACAGGGGGAATCACACCAAGAGCGTGGAGCAGATGAAAGCTGCACACAACAGCAAGCTTATATGTTAAATGTCCATGCTACTGCACAGTAATAGTAATGATGGTTTACCTGCTGCCACAGTGCTCATTTAATGCGTAATTCCCTGCGCAATGTATTCTCAAGTCCCCTTAAGCGGGCTGGTGTCAGTATGGTGATGTATTCTGTCTCAGTACTTGAGATGATTGATCCATTGTTTGTCTCAGATTGTTGGCACATTGTTTAGTCTAAGAATAATGTGAAATGGGGTCGTAATGACGTAAGATTTCCTCTACACGTGTGGACGAGATCCCCCTACTGCTTACGTTTTACACAGGGGAACTTATGTCAGAAAAAAAATAAAAATCAATGAAAGATTGAAACATCCTCATCAGCCAGTTTCAATTTCAACAGAAAATTCTTTATATTATTAATTCCAGCATCAGTTATTCAATTTTGTGATATCAGAAGCAAGTATGTGTTGCCATTCTTTGGGTACACCTTCTGATACTGTCATTGTTAAGGGGGATCTAGAGCAAAGATTTGGTGTAAATTCTTTGCAGTTACGTGTTTGTCAGATGGAGGTTTTTTTTTTTTTGGTATTCACTGGCTTCATTCATTTTCTGTCATCTGGTGGCGTATGACAGCTCCATAGTGGACAGTATAGAAGCAGCAGAGTCCTGGTCTGGACTGAGAATGGGAGGTCTTGCCTACAATGGCACTTGGCAGCCAGCTGTTTGGATTCTGTGTCAGTGTGTTTGTTTAGCCATCTGCATCACATTTTCTACAGGTTTCCCATAATGGCATCAGCGCTCAACAACTCTTACATAGGGAGGAAAGGTTTGGGAAGTCTGCTTGGAACAAAAAAGGCAGCACTAAAAGAATTTTATGTTCAAGAGGGATCGCAGATGCAAATAAATAAAATATGGACCACTGGTTGTCTGAAAATGTTGATGTAAACAAGGATCTGGACCATGCTGAGGATTAAAAAAAATAAAGGGACAAAAATATATGACTGATGTAAATGTACGATATATACAGTATATGTAAAGTACTACATAAATTGTTGGCGCTCTATAAATACCTGTAATAAATAGATATTTGTAAGCCATTTAAACTCTGATTAAAAAATCTATTCACCAAAGGGGTGATTTACTAAAGCTGGAGAGTGCAAAATCTGTTGCAGCTCTGTATAGAAACTAAACAGCTTCCAGTTTTTTTTTTTGTTTTTTTTTGTCATAGCTTAATTGAACAAGCTGAAGTTTGAAGCTGATTGGCTACCATACACAGCTGCAGCAGATTTTGAACTCTCCAGTTTTAGTAAATCAACCCCAGTGTTCTTAACTTGAAAAAAATACTCATTACTCTAGTCTATTCTATTCCATTCCATTCCATTCTGTTCTGTTCTATTCTATTCTATTCTATTCTATTCTATTCTATTCTATTCTAATGTTCTCATCTTCCTCCATGTTTTGCCTGCTCTGATCTGACTTCCTGTTAGAAGGTGGCTACATTCATTCTCCATGGTCTCACTGTATGTAGGAACATAGCCACCCTCTCTTGCTCACTCCTGAGATGGACTAGTGACTATGGGGCAAAGGACTATAGGATGTGTAGTGTGCATAGAGCAGAGCACATTATCGCAACTAACATGCACTGCTCATTCCAAACATACAGGTTTGGGGAGGGGGTGGGGTATGGAGGAGAGGTTCATGAGCTCACAGAGGACATTACATGGAGGAAGAAAAACCCAGTAAGAAATAATTTAAAAAAAAATAATAATTTTGGAGAATAAGTGTCACTCTAACTGGAACCTGTACTCATCAAAAGAGCCCTTTGACACATAACACATCACTAATTAGATAAAATGATATGTTCCCATGTGTAATTTTACAAAGTAATTGTATATTTGATAAGAATGTCATGAATGGGAATAATTACCTTGCCTATCTAAGGTAATTGACTGTCAAGAGCTCCAGACTCTATGTGGCCTTCTACTATGGGAACTGAAATTTAAACAGAAGGTATTGAAATAGGTCATTTCCATATTTTGCCTACTCAGCAGAAGCGTCACGTATTGGAACCTTAGAAATAGATTCTTTACTCAGCGTGAATATGTCTTTGGCCATAATCTTAGCCTTGCATGTCAGTCTAGAACAGGGGTCTTCAAACTATGGCCCTCCAGTTGTTCAGGAACTACAATTCCCATCATGCCTAGTCATGTCTGTGAATGTCAGAGTTTTACAATGCCTCATGGGAGGTGTAGTTCTGCAACAGCTGGAGGGCCGTAGTTTGAAGATCCCTGGTCTAGAACAATCACAATCAAGGAAAAATCTGTTGTCTTTTTGTGGTTTAGGTAGAAATAGGCACAATTTACTCGTTGATGAACCCAGGGCGAAAAACAGTCAAAGAGTGAACTTCAATGAATCAGGAGATCTTCAATCCAGTCATTAATGAATCAATATATCCTTATATGTGAAGTAGAGGGAGGAGCCCCTTACCAGATAATGTTGCAATGTGAGCCTTAATCGTGAACAAGCACTTTCCACACGTGAATAAAAAGGGTATAAAGGGTAGACATGAACCAATGTTGATATATGGATGCGCCCAGTGAAAGGTGTCCAATGGCGGCTCCAATACGTGGACTTAGGGATTCCTCCACTACACCTTATCCAACTCGCAAATGTGGCTGGTAATAAAATTCTCTAGTGTAGCTCCCCCATGGTGGAAAAAAATATAAGGTGCCAATAGTGCATTATCCTTTAAAAAACTTTATTAAAAATGAAAGCACACTTACATGGCAGAGGAGGAACTAAGCACAAACTATGGTTCCAAGTTCCAAAAACGTGGCCGCCTGCAGTGCAGACCCCATGGCGTGGCGTGACGGCGTGGCTGCTCCCTCCAACGCGTTTTTCCTTATCAGGCGTCAGCTGGGACTCTGGTGATGCGCCCGGGACACCTTTCACTGGGCGCATCCATATATCAACATTGGTTCATGTCTACCCTCTTCATACTTCTGGTAAGAAGTTTGCACTAACACTTGGGTGATCTTTCGCTTTATTCACGTGTGGAACGTGCTTGTTCATGATTAAGCCTTACATTGCAACGTTATCTGGTAAGGGGCTACTCCCTCTACTTCATATATAAGGATATATTGATTCATTAATGACTGGATTGAAGATCTCCTGATTCATTGAAGTTCACTCTTTGGCTGTTTTGGGATCAGTGTGAATGATCTGAGGACTTTACTCATCCTATATGTGTTATGGATAACATGCCTGTTGATATGTTTATTTGTACACTTTTTTTTCATTACACCTTAATTTAAAGGTTTTTCATATTGTGTGGGAATCACCAACAATTTGGATTATTTAGATGTGAATTTATTTTCATTTCTTATTCTTGTTGAGCGCACTACACTATTTTCTATTTCCACCATTTTTAACTCTAGTGCTGCCGCAAAATTGGAAGGTTAACGCACCCCTTTCTTTTCACAAAATCATATTATTATCTCTGGATTTACGCTTAGTAGCTCAGCCACTTGTAAATGGCAGAAAGAAATATTGCTTTGCTTACATGTACACACATACATTGTTAATTTCAGATCACAAAATTCACGCTCATACTGTTTAGGTTCTTCAATTACAGTATTAAAAAAAAAAAAAAATAGTGTATATATATATATTGCTAATTACCACCGCTCATGAATCTTAAAAGTCTTGTTTTTTTTTTTTAGTTAAAAATAATAAACATGTTATACTTACCTGCTCTGTGCAGTTGGCTTTGTATAGAGCTGCTCAGATCCTCCTCTTCTTGGGTCCCTCTTTGGCACTCATGGCCCCTCCCTCCTGACGAGTGCCCCCACAGCAAGCAGCTTCCTATGGGGGCACCTGAGCCGAGCCACAGCTGCCTGTGTCCATTATATATTTTATAGAAATAATATATATATATATATATATATATATATATATATATATATATATATACATAATACATTACTATCTACCACTGTGTATAAATCTTAATTACATCATTGAATATATATGATTTCATTGATACTAATATTATAGGTATTTAGCAAACTGAAGCTAATGCAAAGAAAAAGACTGCTCACACCTTAGAATAAAGTGAGAGCACCACATTGTTTATTTTATAAAGTATAAAATATAAATGTATAAAAAAGTTATTAGACATAAATGTTACAAATGATACATTAAAAGTATCATCAAGTCAGCAACCAGCTTTTATTTTTCAGATGCTCCATTTTCAGATGGCTAAAGATTAGAGAAAGATCCTTTTGTAAAGTGTTGATAAAGGAAAACCACCAGTGTAATTACCATGTAACCTTATTGGTCTGCAGTGACAGCACCATAAACCACCACTGATCTCTATGATGACCTTATATCGTAGAGAACATTCATTTGGGAAAAGAAAGCACACAAATATAGGTCAATATCCATTTATATGATTTGTGTGTTTCCAGGCACATTAATGCATACTAGATTTGCAATTGCTGCAGACAGCAATTGATTGTGGCTCACAGGTTGGTTGCTGTTTGTGAACAGAGCTATGTGATAACCAGACCTGTATCAGCCTGTACTATTAAAGAGGTCTTCGTCTTCAGGCCTCTCTGGAGTATACATAATAATTGTCAAGAATAGTCTCTAGATATAAAACTGATGAATTGATTTTTATTTGGTTTATTTTCGCACATGATTTGCATTAATTTGTCCCAGCCTTACATGTTATAACAAATGCTGCATGACAGGGGGAGTGGATAGTGTTGTATAAGCATCTAAAGATCTAAAAATGTACTTGTGTTAATAAAATAATATTTTGGGTGAGATTTTAAAGGCCCATTTTGTACACTTCAAACTGGTTCTGTGAAGTCTAAAGGAATGCAAAATCTGCTTAAGGCAGTAATGGACTCTACCATTTTTTTAATGGGCCCCCTGAAGGTTTATGTGATAATGTGTTAGTATGCACCACATATTAGTACATTATGACAGACTTACCTTTTCAATGGGGCCTTCTAGCACTGAGCTGTCACCACTCCTAGGACTTCCATCCTCACCTGATCTTGCTTCCATGTTTGTGCTCTTTGGCCATTTAAATGGCTGGGCCCCAATGACCTCACCCCAGCCCATGCACATGGAAGTCAAGATTGCTGCATGGCGCTCTCTGCATCCATGGCACACTCAGTAGTGTGAATGCAGGGCACACTGCACATACACAGTCACATCAACAGCTGAAGGAGATGTGAATATCTCATAAACAGTGCATGCTTAGGAGATATTGATGGTACCTACAGGTTAAGCCTTTTTTTAGTCTTACCTGTAGGTACAAGTTTAAACTGAGAGTTTACTACCACTTTAAAGTATTTGTGAACACACAAGTACAAAAAGATATTTTAACACAGCAAATATGTTTCCTATTACCAATAAACTTTTTCAAAAGGTATATTTCTCCATACTCTATTCCCGTAGAGGTTGTGTGTAGGCATAGTAGATGGGTGAACAGACAAGGCAGTGTGTGACATCATACAAAGCAGGGAACTATGTTCCCCATCTATGTAATCTGCAGTTTTGACAGTGAGACTGCTACTGGGAGTCAATCAACACATCAGGGCTGGTTTTGGCCCCTAAACTTATTTAGAACATACCTCTGTTATCTTCCAGCAGAAATCCAAGCACAGCAGGGCTGGGCACAGGGTGTACCACCTTAATAATGAGTGATACAGGCACAAAATGCATCAGCCTGACATCCTGACATGACGCATTTCGTCAGAGCTGACGTCATCAGGTGCGTCTGATGACGTCAGCTCTGACGAAACGCGCCGTGCGCGATTACGTCATTTCCGCCCCACTGCAACGCAGATCCGGTTGCTGACCCGCACAGCGTCCCGGAAGAGGCCGCCAACGAGGGACTCGCGGCCCCTACTGCTTAGATGCCCGTTACCATTGAGTTTTATGTGAGTGCCCGACTTTTAATATTTTGCAATAAAGCTATTTTTTAAACGGTACATCACTATATCAGTACTTCTTCCTCACATATCATCATCGACTGCACTTAAAGAGGAAGTAAACCCTCCTCAGGAAGTTGTACCTATAGGTAAGCCTATATTAAGGCTTACCTATAGGTACTGTAAATATCTCCTAAACATGCACCGTTTAGGAGATATTTACCTTTAATGCAGCCAGTGACGTCACTGGCGCATGCGCTCTGAAGGAACGGCAGATCGTGCCGTTCCTTCAGAGCCCCGTGCCGTGACCGTCGGCTCCCGCGCGCGTGCGCGGGAGTGACGTCACCGCGGCTCCGGCCAATCAGATGGCCGGATGCCGCGATCCCGGAAGACGGGCGACTATACATGTCGCCCGTCATACAGGTAAGCGGACGGCACGGCTGGGGCTCGTTCTAAGGTAAGTATTTCATAATGAGCTACTATGCGATGCATACTAGCTCATTATGGGTTTCTCTTTCAGGATGTAAAGAAGAGAAATTTTTTTTTCTTGGTGTACAACCTCTTTAAGAGGAGATCCTATTATCTGGCAAAAAAGGGGGACACCCCCCTCCCCCCTCCCTCAGGAGTCTCACAGACAACACTGCAATAAGGCTTGTTACCCCTGTAGGGGTCCATACCTCCGGTGAGTGCGGGAGCAATTGGAGGGGTGCACCTGTGTGTTTCACCCATCACCCACACCACCCTTAAAGCATTGGAAGCACTTTAATAACACCAGATTAGCTGTTTTTCACCGATTATTGAATATATATTCCTTTAAACACCACGGATTTACCCAGCAACAAAAAGACTGTTGATTTGGTTTTTTGGGACTATTATTTCACTGCATGAGCACTATTTACTGTTGTATTTATTCGCTATCAGCACAGATGTGATTTTACTGTATTTTATTTATTATAATATTTAATGCACGTATCACCATTTGTACAGGCAAGGCACACATCATACCAAGTGTGCTTTCAAACACATCTTTTTTTCACTGACACAATAATTATTTACTTACTGTCTGCACTTAAACACTTTATAACACTCCAAATAAGGAGAGCATTTTGTGTATTAACTTTGATGTTGTTTTTACACTGATTCTTTATTTACCAATTAACACTATAGCACTTTAAAGAGGTTGTAAACTCGTTTTAAAAAAATTTTTTTTTTTTACAACCTGCAATAGAAAGACATAATGAGCTAGTATGCATCGCATACTAGCTCATTATGAAATACTTACCTTAGAACGAGCCCCCGCCGTGCCGCTCTCTTACCTGTATGACGGGCGACATGACATGTCGCCCGTCTTCCGGGATCGCAGCATCCGGCCATCTGATTGGCCGGAGCCGCGGTGACGTCACTCCCGCGCACGCGCGCGGGAGCCGACGGTCACGGCACGGGGCTCTGAAGGAACGGCACGATCAGCCGTTCCTTCAGAGCGCATGCGCCAGTGACGTCACTGGCTCCATTAAAGGTAAATATCTCCTAAACGGTGCAAGTTTAGGAGATATTTACAGTACCTATAGGTAAGCCTTATCATAGGCTTACCTATAGGTACAACTTCCTGAGGAGGGTTTACTTCCTCTTTAAATAGGAAAATTCATTATCACTTAAAATTAGGCAGCGCCACTTTACCTCACCTTGCTTATATATCTTGATATAGCCTTCTGGCCATATTTTGAGGTAGGCTGCAGCCTTCTCTTTCGTCCACAAGCGCGGAATTTCTTATCTCTAACAAGCTCTAAATGTACTTACATAGTTATATACATAGACAAAAGCCCAACATGTGATGACACAAGCTCTAAATGTAACGGTCATCAATTTTTATTTCAAATAATCGAATCAGTGTCACTTGAATATTAGAAAAAATGTCTTACTAAATACATAATAAACTTTGTTTATGTTTTAACTGAGCCCACCTCTTCAGGTTGTTATAAATTTACACTTTTATTTGGCTTCCAGGCCTTTTGTCTTTCGTTAGTGTCCGTTCACACTACCGCGGCATGACTTCGGGGGCGACCTGTGAAGTCGCGTGCACCGCGACTTCGGCGCGACTTGCACGGACTTCACATAATTGAAGTCAATGCAAGTCGCTCCGATGTCGCCCCAAAGTAGTACAGGAACTATTTTCTAAGTCGGAGCGACTTGAGTCGCTCCTATTAGAACAGTTCCCGTAGCACTGAATGGACCGCGACTTGTCAGGCTGACAGGTCGCCTGACAAGTCGCGGTAGTGTGAACCGGGACTTAGTGTCAAATACTGTATGTAATTTGTTTATTATATTGAACTTTTCAACATTTCAGTAGCACTAAAGATAGCATTAAATAAGAAGTTCAGCTGACATGGCTCTTTGTAGAGATCCTAATTTAATGAGGTTTCTTCTTGCAAACCGATAGCTTTGTGTTTATTAATAAAGCACTCTGATGTAGCTGTTCATTCATAAAAGCAGTCTGATACAAGAAGGTAAAGGTTGCTCATATAAATGTCTTTGCTCAATTTCACCTTTTTTCAGTTTTTGAACTGAAAATGAGAGAAAAGAGGTTTAAACAGAGATACCTGATCTCTCTATGCCAGCATTGACCCTACTGTCTTACAGTTATGGAAGGAGTTTGATCATTAACAAAAGGAGGAAGCAGAATGTTGCTGCACAGAGATTGGTGATCTAATTGTAAGTCCCATCCTTTACTCCATCTACCCTCAAGTTCTGGACAAAGCAAATTACAACATTTACGAATTATTCCTAACCTGAACCAAAACTGTTAATCTGTGGGTTTGGACCCTAAAGTCTGTTTTCTGGGTTCCCAGGTTATCAGTACTGAGGTTAGCATTTTAGAGTCCAAATTAAAATATACTGAATGCATTTGGCCTAAGATATTAAAGCAGTGAACTACAATGTTGGATTTCCTAAAGTGTATAGTACCCCAACATTTCATTATCCTAATATGCCTCTGTTGTAGCATGAACGTATGGTAAAAACAGTATCCTGTTCTCTTTGTATTTCTTCCTGTGTGTGACATACCTGGTGATCCTGCCAGTTTCCTTGCTTTCCTATTGCAAACTTACAATGCCAGGCTGTGCTGGTAGAACAGCCTGTCCTCCAATGGCCAAGATTTGTGCTGATAAATCACCCTGTACATCCTATCACTGGGAAGATAAGTGTACTGCTCTTTCTCTGCCTTTTGGTGACCCCCCCTCCACATGTCTCTTTTGTATCTGTGAACAGAGGTTATGTGATCACTTTAAAAAAAGAAAAAAAAAAGCATTATATATATATATATATATATATATATATATATATATTGTATATTGAGGGGTTCAGCTTCAAGTGGAGAGTTCTCAGAGAGGTAATCCAAGCAACCTGTTAAAGGTTAAGGGGCTTACTGCACGTGTTTGTTTGGTCAGCGTGTACTGTATACCAAAGAGAAGGATTTCTGTGCAAGGGTAGGAATCACAGTCCTCAAAGTCCAGCAAAATAGTTTTGAGCCTCCTGGCTAGTAAATAGACCTCACTGGGTCTGCTCCAGCCCTGCAGACATGTTCCATCACAGCCTGCTTGTCTCCTTTCTCAGCACCAACCCCGATTAACCCAGGAAAGACAAATTATACCCCAACATCCGTTGCAGCTATAACAGCTTCAACTCTTCTGGGAAGGCTGTCCACAAGGTTTAGAACAGTGGCGGCCGGTGCATTGGGGGCGCAGGTGTGCCGCCCCCCCCCCCCTATCCATGCGTCCAGCCCCCTAATTTTCATACGGGGCGCCAGACGCATGGAGTTTGATGGGGCTTTTTTTTTTTTCAATCACCTGATTCAGCAAAGGGTGGACCCAGGGCGCAGAGTAGCCGCCACTGGTTTAGAAGTGTGTCTTTGGGAATGTTTGACCATCCTTCCATAAGCGCATTTGTGAGGTCAGGCTACTGATGTAGTACAAGAAGGCCTGGCTCGCAGTCTCTGCTCTATTTCATCCCAAAGGTGTTCTGTCTGGTTGAGGTCAGGACTCTGTGCAGGCCAGTCAAGTTCCTCCACCCCAAACTCTGTCATCAATGTTTTTTATGGACCTTGTTTTGTGCACTGGTCCAAAACATTCGGTGGAGGGAGGATTATGGTGTGGGTTTTTTCTTCAGGGGTTGGGCTTGGCCCCTTAGTTCCAGTGAAAAGTACTCTTAAAGCAGAGTTCCACTCATTTTGAGGCCTACCGAACCCCTTGCATGCCACATTTGGCATGTCATTTTTTGGGGGGGGGGGGAGCGGTTTTGACAGGTACTCGCTCCCACTTCTGCTGGGGCTGCCTAGATGGCTCGAGCGGAAGTTCTCCTCTCCCCCTTCCTCCCTGCAATCTTCTGGGACACGTCACAGGTTCCAGAAGATTGCCCAGCCACTCAGGACGCGCAGCGCTATTAACTCATGCGCAGTGAAGCCACAAGCTGTCACAGCTGGGTGTCCACAGTAGTGATGCCGGCGCCACGGGAAGAAGAGGGAGAGAACCGAGGCTCCCGCCGGTCGCATCGCTGGATCGTGGGACAGGTGAGTGTGTGTTTATTAAAAGCCAGCAGCTACACTTTTTGTAGCTGCTGACTTTTAATGAACACAAAATCCAGTGGAACTTCGCTTTAAGGCTTCAGAATACCAAAACATTTTGAACAATTTCATGCTCCCAACTTTGTGCTCGATTGTTCTAGACCTAGTTTAATTTTAGCTTGGAACTCCGCTTTAAACTGATTTTGTATATATGTTATATCCATGTGATTTTTCAGTTGTAAAAAAATAATCATATATTTCAAATACATGCTTTCATTTCATTGGCTTAGCTAAGATGCTGAAGAACAAAGTACTTCACCTAATTGAGTTTCGGCCTTGAATTGTACAAAAAAAAAAAAGCACAAACCTGTTTGACTAGTTAGTTGGGGCATGGATGAATCGAAGGGACAAGTGTAGAGCCAGCACAGCACAGGGAAGTATTGTTAAATATCTTTCCTCCTGGGCACAGGAGAAGATGTATATGACTTGTCATGTCTGTGACTATCTGACCGTAATGACTGATCCTGTTATAGACATCCTTCAGGCTATAGGTCAAAGGGGCATGAAAAATGAGCATCATATATGAGATCAAAAGGCAGTCAAGCATACAACACCTTGTCTGTCATTTATATAAGATTGCATGCTGCTTTTTCAGGTGTAACAACTATGCCTTGAGAAAGGAGTAATTTACTAGGTGAGTAAAGCCTGGTAGAGAGCAGCGAGGGTCAAAGACCTTTTGTGACCCATTCTATCAGTACTCTTCCTTTTGGAATAGTATGCTGAGAATAAACGTACTACTTTTTATAGTAAGGCATAGAAAAAAGTGTCCTGTACACCTTCTGTATTCTAAAAGAGCATATTATATACTGCATAGAGCAAAATGTATTCTGCTAACTATATGTGGTTAATACTTGTAAGGAAAGTATTCAGAATATGAATTCCTTATTTTATTTTGCAAATCTTTTTTTACTATTCTCTATGTTCACAAGGATGCCAAGCTGTTCAACAAAAGCTGTTGAAGTCTCCTGTATCTCCTGCCTCCTCCTCCTCCTTGGCCAATGGCATGGCTTCTCCTTTCGGCCAATCGGGAAATGGGTCTCAGGACCCGATTCCTGATTGGTCAGGAGGAGGATCCGTGTGACAATAGCGAATATTCATTCGCTATTGTCACACAACTGGGTGGGCTCAGGGCGCAGTGCTCTGCGCTCCGAGCCCACCCTTTTTTGAAGCCTATTAGGCCCCTTTCACACAGGCGGACCGTTCAGAGCCGCCTGTCCGTTTTCTTGGCAGATCTGAACAGTCCCCCCATGCATCTCTATCCCCCGCTGAGCAGAGAACGGTCTGCACCGGACAGCGGACCGTGTGAAAGGAGCCTAAAATGTATGGCAATATTTTATCAGTTAAGCCCTTCTTCCCCTCTTTTTTTTCTTCCATTCACTGCACAATAAAACCAACCACCACCACCAAATACCCAGACACCTATGCCCTTACATAAAATGAAATGTTTCCCAGTTGTGCAGAGATAATTCTAGTATTTGTCTTTGAACATCAGTTATTCTTATATTTACACTCTGTTTTTTTTTTTTTCATACATGTTATATCAGCATTATATACCATATTTGTATTTTTTAATGTATGTTTATTCTGCTCCCAATCTTTGTTTTACAACATATTTTAAATCAATTATAAAAAAAAAAAAAAAAAAAGTGATTGAACCATAATAACAACCCTGTGCTGTTAGCATATAGTAATGTCAGAACTCGGCTCCCATACCTCCGGGTCTCCTGCAGTCTGACTCCCTCCACGGAGCACTGCTCTATCAACTTAACTCCCACCCCCTGACACAGTGCTAGATTAGGCAGTGTTCAGGGGAAGTGTCGGAGACCTTGTTGCACGTCCAACATTTGAAGCAGAGGACGTGTTTGTTTTAAAATGATAAAAGTCATAAAGGATCCATCGCACCTTATTTATTGCTGGTTTGTGAGAGGGAATGCAATGGCCAGTGAGGTGTTTCTGTTGCTTCTAGATTCTCAGCGAGGATGCCAGAGTCCATAGTGCTCAGATTGAGCGGCCTGCCCACCAAAAAATCTAAACATATCAGGGGCCTAAGTCACAGGTAAAACTGAGCTCTATAATAAATAGATAAGGAGCTGCGCCAAATATATGTAAAAACGATAATAATGAATAAAATAATCCAAGACAATAAAGTCCAAGAAAACAGTCTTATAAATAGAGCTGGAAAGGGAGAAAGAGACCAGATCTCAGCCGACCAATCACCAGTGTGTAGCAGGAAATCCTAATTGCACCCTGTGCTGACACTCATGGCTTCTTACCGGAGAGATTGACCCTCTTTTCACAGAGCGGTCAAAACAGGCATTGGATGATAAAAACCGTGGTGAGACTGGTAGATCCTAATTCACTTCCACAGCAGACACAAGACTTCTTAACATAAATATATGATGATTCCCAAAACCATATACTGCTGTCTCTGGCAAAGTAAGCTTGAGGAGAGAGACAAAGGACAGCCAATAGTGAAGTAAGTCTAAACAAGCAGGGTTTATTAGAAGTAATGCACTTACATTTAAATCATCATATCAACAGCATTGCAATATTTGAAAAGACCACGGTGTGTGGCGTGCTCCACATCGATACGTCCACCTTACGCGTATCGTCAAACTTGTGACGTATCGATACGTCCACCTTACGCGTATCGTCAAACTTGTGACGTATCGATGTGGAGCATCTTCTAGAGCTGCTGCCTTGTTCATATGTTTTCATTTATGTTGTGTTGAATTTATGTCTTGAGCGCAAATATTTTTTTCTTTTTTGTTTTTTTTTTTTAAACTGAGCTCTAGCCTAAATGTTGTATTAATTAAAAAATATTCCCTTGACTGATAAAACTTGTAATACCGAGCTTTGAAAAACGTTCCTTCTCCTGGAATAATCCCTTGTTTTCACCTCTCCATTGTCTGGGATGTAAGAAATGAAAGCCATTGGTCATGTGGACCAAGGATAGCATGGAGGCAAAGCCAACCAATCAGCTGCTATGCTTGAACTGTGATCCTCTCCTTTTGCAGAAGCCAGACCATTTTGTTGACATGTTAATGCACAAGGTATAAAGATTTAGTTTTTGAGAAGGTCAGTTTTTGAGAACTTAGTAAACCATATTTTATTGTCACTCAGGGAATTTTAAAGTAATCCCAAAATTAGACTGTAAACGTATTATCACCTTAATATTTAGCATTAAATGCTGTAAAGAACAAAATGAGCATAGACGGATTAGAATGAGTATTATTTTAAGTAGTATTCATTGTAAATTACTTTGATGTAGCAATATTCATGTTATTACCTTTCCCTTTTTTAGACTTCCCATATTTATTCACATGCAAGACATCATTAAGCATCCCAAACTCACAAAGACTTTCTGACATTACCATTCTGGATGCCAAAACTTAATACATTCAAACGTACACAACTTTATTAAGACGGTGATGGGAATTCTTTTATACTATTTTCTCTTGTGTTAGAATCTAATTTCAGTGATTGTTCTTGGTTTAATGATCAATCGGTAAAATTGATTTGACTTTTCTGTCACGATTCTGTAAAAAATGTGCCGTTCCTAAGACATCTAATATCAAATGTAATTAGAAAGTTTTGGAGAAAAAAATTATTTCCCCTGAGGATAGACTTGGAAGAGAAGAAATACATTAGCATTAAAGGCTAGGTGTAGGGATCAACTGAAGAGGCTTTAAACCAGGAAGACAGTGTTTCACTATTTAGATGCAAATTGTCTGCTTATGTTTGCTTATTATTTCCTTGCTAAAGTCCCAGAGGTTGTTTATCTGTAAATTCAAAACTGCGCAGTTTTACCTGTCCTCCCTAGGCTGGCCATAGATGGATTGACATTTGCCCGGTTCAACAGGGATCAGACAAATTAGGACACATCTATGGCCATTCTCACCTGACAGAAGTTGACCTAATGACCGAGTTCTGTCAAACAGGAATGTTGGAAAATGATCATTCATTCAGTGGCTGCATCCAATTGGCTGTAATGTTGATCTGTTCTAACAGCAGAGAAGTCCTCTATCCACTGAATTTGTGTGAATCGGGGAATCTGTTAATTTTTTTCAATCAGCCCATTGGCTTATCAAAAAAAACAACCCATCTATGGGCCCATCTATAAACCCAACTCTAACCCACTGCACCCAAACTGCATACAATTCACTGATGATGGCAAAAACAGCCCAAAACAATTGTATGCAGTTTAAAATGAATAGTTTTTTTTTTAAATATTAAGTTATATTTGCATTATATACTCTTTGCTCTGGGTGTACATCTGGCCAGTGAGGTGTACAGCAATGATTTGCTTGGCTCCATCCACTATCCTGAAATAGGGAATAATGCTCTTATTTTTAGGATATGTGATGAATTGAGACATTGCAATACCCACTGATTGGGTTTGGGCTTTTTGGGAGCTTTATTCTCATCTCACCATAAACTGTATGGTTATTTTGTCACAGTAAATGTGTTTTAATACAATAATGATTTTTTTTTCACAGTTATAAAATAAAACTTCTGATGTTGTAGATGCATGTAACACCACTTGGAGAATTGCCCTTACTTCTTACACCCGTAACATCAGGACAAGAAGATACAGACAGCAATAAAAATATGAGAGCGTATAAACCCTACCTCCCATCACCTCCTGGCCCTTTAAGAGGTTCTAAATGCTGGCAGGGGGAGGCGGGCATTCTGATCATGTGACTGCTGTGATTGGCATTCACAGCAGTCATTTGATTGGAAATCTAGTATGAATTCTGAGTTCTCCGGTACCCGCCAGTAACTGTTTCGGGAGTGGGCAGGGCGTACACTCTCAGCACAGAAATATGTTTACATCTGGACGCATAAATGCAGCCTCCCGGCTTTGAAGCACACCCATCGAGAGGCCACATATATGCGTAAAGCCAGCGGGAACTGGTAAACCTTCCTTTATGTTACCTTACTAACAAATCCTTGAGACAGCATGTCCCCAGGGCAGAAAGTGAAAGGAGATCCCTAAAGGCCAGCCAAAGCTTTCTGGATAAATACAGCTTTTAAAGTGATTCTAAAGTCTAGATGTCCTCCGCATTAACCTCCCTGCCAGTATGATTATTTCAGATTGT